>NW_021620917.1:836934-856106 GCF_004785775.1 Grammomys surdaster | reverse complement strand
CCACTGAGCCACACCCCAGCCCCTCACTGGGGGATTCTAGGCAGGGGATCTACCACTGAACCACATCCCAGCCCCTCTCTGGGGGATTCTAAGCAGGTGCTCTACCACTGAGCCACGGCCCAGCCCCTCACTGGGGGATTCTAGGCAGGGGTTCTACCACTGAGCTTCACCCCAGCCTTCGTTTTACTTTTGATTTGGATACAGGTTCTGCTAAATTGCCAAGTAGCCTAGAAGGTGCTCTGTGTCCAGGCAGACCTTGCCTTGCAATCCTGCCCCGCCCCCAGCTTCCTGAGACCACCAAGCCCACTCTATTGACAACCGTCATTCTCACTCCCCCACCACAGAGAATTTGAATACTTAATATCCCCTCAGTTTTAATTGGCGCCCAGAGTTTTTCCTAATTCTAAATAATTGCAAAAAATGATAATGCTGATCTGTTGTAAATACTGTTGCTTAGAAAAAAAATGAAGCCGTCATATCACTCTTCCAAATGCAGTCAATAAAATCTACACACACGAGCAACTCAGTATTCATCATCCCTTACTTAGAAGGTACAGACCCGCTCTTTTTTATAATAGTCCAAAAATTTTTTAATTTTCTTTTCTCCCCTTGAACTCATATTTCCATCCCATTTCCCCTACAGAATGGCCTTCTAATGCAATATATTTTTATGCTTGGTAATATTTTATTAATTACCCCCTCATAATTCTCTCAACAAAAAAAAGTATATAAGTTAAAATTACATTTTTTTAATTACCTGTGACTATAAAGCTCTAGAATTAAACTTTTTTTCTGGCTTGAGCTAACAGCACATTTATGGGTATCCAATTTATCAAAGCCTACTCATTTTACATTTTTGTAAATAATTATTGAGCATAAAAGTAAAGTTTTTCTTACAGTTGCATCCCCGTGAGATGAATGGGGTTGTCTTTTCTTTCCTATAGGCTTTTATGAGCACTGCTGAAGATCATGGCTGCTGCACTGAGGCTGAATTCAGAGTCACACTGCTTCCTATTCTATGCTGTATTTGGATATGTGTGCATGTGTGTGCACCTGTGTGTGGATACCCAAGCATGTGTGTACAGAGGCCAGAGCTTGACATTAGGTATCTTCCTCAGTCCCTCCCCATCTTATTCGTTTGAGACAGGGTTTTCTCCCTGAACCTGGAGTTCACAGATCCAGCTAGGTTAGCTGTCCAATGAGCTCCAGGGACTCCTCTGTCTCTGCCTCCCAGTGCTGAGATTTCAGGCACACCACTGCTGCATGGTGCTGCTGGTCAAACTCAGGCCCTTGTGCTCGCCCAGAAAGCTCTTTTCTGACCAAGCCATCTCTCCAGCCCCTTTTTATTTTCAGAATAAAAGATAACATAACAGTGGTTCATAGTTGGCCACAGTGGCACAAACCTGCAATCCCATCATTCAGGAGACTGAGGCACAGAATACATACAACTATTCCATTCCCTTTCTCCTTCCTACACAATGCAGGATCCCCAGTCTAGGGAATGGTGCCACCCACAGTGGGCACATCTTCCCACATCAGTTAACACAAGTGTGCCCACAATCCAACCTAACCTAGATCTTCCCTCACAAGTGTGCCTGAAAGCTTGTCTCCTCGGCTGTCTTATTCCAATCTGAGGATGGGGACTCAAGGCTCTCTACATGCTAGGCAACTACAACTGAACTACATCCTGAACCCTAGCATTTTATTTTTTTACTGAAACAAAGTCTATGTACTCCTTGATGAATACTGGCCTACTTAGCTCAGGGGAAGACTTTGAGGACAGACATGTCTTTGCTTTTCCTGGACAGAACTTAAGTGGAGCTCTGGGGTGGGGGTCACATTATTTTGACAGAGCCAAGAATTATTTGGATGACAAATAGATCCCTGCTAGAGCCGACACGGAATCTTACAGCAAGAACAGACGGGTGAGGTTAGGGAAAGCTAGGATATGCTGGGCTCCAAACAAATAGCTCAGTTCCTGCTTCCTTACAAATGCCAGCTATTGGCTCTGTTTCCTTGGCTGTGCCTTAATAATCACAACCTGCATCCCAAAGAAGGCTTCATTCTTTTCTAAATGAGCAACTAAAAAACCCAGCTTCCAAATACATGCAGCAGGAGACCCATGTTTCTAGGGCAAGCATCAGAATATCATTGAGAGAAAGACAGAAAGATACAGAGACAGACAGACAGACAGACAGACACAGAGAAACAGAGCCTGATTCCCAATACTGTGTGATTGATTGATTGATTCAACCTCCGCAAATTCACCAACCAGGTACAAGGGAGTGGGGTCTGTCCCTGAAATATCTGCCATTTCTGTGGTGTGAATGGCCCTGGTCCTGGTCCCTGAGAAGGATCCAGGAATGTAAAGATGCAGACTCTGGTAATAGCAGAGCAAGTCAATCTGGGTTGAATTTTCAACCCTCCCCACTGGATAGTATACCATTCTCAAGTGTACAATTTTCTGGTGTGTGTGTGTGTGGGTGTGTGTGTGTGCGTGCGCGCATGTGTGCGTGTGTTTGTCTATCTGTCTGCCTGTCTGTCTGCCTGTGTGAGTACATATGAATGCACTCACCTGCACATAGTGGCAACAGCTGATACCAGGTGTCTTCCTCAATCATTCTCCAGCTTACTTTTTGAGATGGGGTCTCTCATTGACCCTTATTGGCTCTATTGGCAAGCTCTTGGGAGCCTCTTGTTTCCATCCCCCAGCATATGGGTTATAGGGACACACCACCACAACCAGCTTTTGCATGGGAAAGGGGGGCTGGGATACGAACTCAATTCCTTATGCTTACACAACAAGCGTTTACCTCCCGAGACATCTCCTCAGCCCCTGTTGCCACCAGCTCTGCATGATGTCTTTCCTCCCAGCCGGTCCTCCACTTTCTCCACACTAACCTGTCCCTTCCATCCTCGGTGATACTAATTCCTAACATCAGTGCAAACTTCACCCGTTATGTAGTCAGTCACATAAGATAAACCCTAGTCTTCTAACTAACAGGCTGTACATTTGCAGGTTTCTGTGAGTCAATCTCCAGCCTCAGTAAGTCACTAGAATGAATTAGGGAATCAAGAGAACACACACACACAGAGGGGTGGGGAGTGCATTCTTTGAGGTAAATAGCCCATTCCCAAAATCATGATGCTGAATGACATCCCAACAGGACCTGATCACTCACTTGGCCCAGGGGTTGACGACCCCAAGGTGTCTAGCCAGCCTGCTTGTGAAGCGGGCGGATGGAACCCAGTCAGCTCTTTAGAAGCTGCCACTGGACCTACTCCAAGCCCCTGCAACTATCTGGGCTCCTGGGGAGCCAGAGCCTGGTGATACCGTGACTCATTAGCTTTTATTTTTAATTTCATGGTACTGAAGATGTACAGTAATGAGACTGCAAATGTCTCTCTATAAAAGGAGGATGGGTGGGGGTTGGGAGAAGAGAAAGTCAAGAGAGACAGATACGAGATCAAAGTGGGCCGGGCATGTAGTTCAATTGATAGAGCCCTCACCTAACACGCATGAAGGCTTGGTTTGATCCCTAGCCCCACCATGCCAGATGTGGTGGTGCACATCTGGAATTCCAGTTCTTTGGAAGTTGAGATAGGAGGATGAAGAATTCAAGGTCATTCTCAACTACATAACAAGTTTAAGGCCACCCTGAAACCCTATTGGGAGAGGGAGATAAGGAGAAAGAGGAAAGGGGAGTACCCCAAGACATGGGCAAGGACTGCACAACTCAGGAGGAATTTTGTAAGGAATATACAACGTTCGTGGGGCTGAGAAGATGAATCTTCAGGTTAAAAAAAAAAGCACATGATGTGCAAGCATAAGGTCCTGAGTTCAAATCCCCGAGACTCATATAAAAGCCACACACCTCTTAGCATGTTAGCATGTATCTATAACTCTGGGAGCCTTATGGGAAGCTGGAGCCAGAGACTGGAGACTCTCTGGTAGCTTGTGGGATGGCCAGCCTGGCATGCTCAACGGTAAAACAACAATGAGATCTTGCTTCCAACAAAGTAAAAAGATGAGAGCCATGCCTGAGGTTACCCTTTAATCCAAAAAGTTCACCTGTAACATAGATACTACACACAGGGAAGTCTAACCTGGGTTAGACTTGGACTAGGGATCACCTAATGCCCTTGTTTTTAGTTGATTACCACTTTGAGGTTTTATTTTGTAATGCAGTCTCATGTAGTTCAGGCTGGCTTAGAACTCAGTACATACCCAAAGATGACCTTGAACTCCCGATCCTCCTCTCTCTCTCTCTCTCTCTCTCTCTCTCTCTCTCTCTCTCTCTCTCTCTCCTCTTCTCCCCACCCCCACCCCCTCTCTCATACTGGGATTTCAGGCATTTCCCACCATGCCTGGAAAATCAAGTCTGTCACAATCTAACATAACTGTCCATCACAAATCACAGCTCAAGAACGGAAGGGCAGAGAACCAGGATCCTCAGCCCATGAATCTTAGAGGGACATAATTCAGTTCTAGGGATCTGTAGCCAGAAAGTCCTAATTTCCTACCCATCAAAAGCGTATGAGGGTCCACCTCACCCTAGTCAGAACAGGTATCATCAGGAAACAAACAATGGGGGCTGAGGAGATGGCTCCATCAATGAAATGTTAGCTGTACAAGCATGTGAACCTGAGGTTGAGCCCCCAGACCCATGTGCTTTGCAACGAGAGCAGGCCAGATAGTGGTGACATTTCTGATAGTGGTGGTCACTGGGCCAGGAAGTCAGAAAGATTTGCTCAGGGTCCTTGCATGTTGGCTACAACTCAGTCCTCCCTGCTCCCTTCCCTACCCAGCAAGACCCTTCCCAACAGTCTCCCTCCATCTGGTGTAAGCCTCCCTATCTCCCCAAGCTTCCTCTATCTACTCTCTTCTGCCATTTCACTAAGGGAGATTGAGTCTCTCTTGAAAGGGCCTGACAAAACAGCTCACAAAAGTGTTTTTTATTTTAATAATAATCGGCAGCAGATGCTTCCCCAGCGAGACTCCGTGCTTGAGCTGTGATAAACACAGAAACTGGAAAGTCACTTTATTAAACCATAAATGCTCGTCACAAATCACAGCTAAATTAGCCCATGGCAGAAGCTGTGCAGATGCGGAGCCTGGGTGTTTTAACTCGGGGCGGAGGGAAAAGGTAATGACATACTTTGAATACCTTCACGTTAGGCTTTAAAAGTCTCCGATGTCATTCCATCCTGTGTGGTTGGAGGTGCTTAGCATAAATGTGGGCAGGAATGTTTAGAGCACCTTGAGGATGCTAAGAATGGTGGAAAGAAAAAAATTGGCTTTTTTTTTACCAGCCCTAGAGGGATACTATGTCCACTTAACAGAATAATATTATTAGATTCTCTCCTGGGGGTCTATGAAGTCATAGGTTTTTGGCCCAATAATGGTGACAGCTACAAGCTTTATCTTGTAGAACAGGCCTTAGCTCCAGTCAGAAAATGGTTGGTTACTCCCATGATATTTGTGCCAGGTTGCACCAGCAGACACGGTTTTGCTAGGCCCGTTCGCTGGTCATTACTGACTGAAGCACCTAAGGGTTCATAGCTGGGTGAGGCTGGTTATTACTTGTCTACTCAGGTAGCAGGACTAGCACCTTCCTGCTCTATGAAGGTTAGCCAGTAGGGATGACACTTCCAGGTCAGTACCAGCTTGATTTCTCCATGCCTCATGACTCAAGTGTGTAGCCTCTTTAGCAGCAGTGTCTTACCACATCAGGTAACCAAGAACATTGGCAATAGCCTAGAATGTTTGTGGGTCCTTGTGACCTCCCTGGCCAACAACTCTTAACAGGAGAGTTAAGCCATTTCTAGGACTTAGTTTTTTTTGTCTGTCTGTCTGTCTGTCTGTCTGTCTGCCTGCCTGCCTCTGGTGTCTAGTAGGTATTGCTCTGTTACACAAGAACTTCATTTTAACTCTTGTCAAACATATGTGTAGATATATTTTAAGAAGCTTCCATGGTAGTCCGTTTCCATCTGCCTCTTTAACCCATTTCTATTCCACGATGCCCTTTCAGTCCGTTATACCAGGGCACTCTACCTCCCCTCCCTTGTACAGCCTCCCTTGGGTCCTTAGTAGCTTTGTAGACTCCCCGGCTATTCCAAGAAAATTGCATGTGATTCAAAGCTAACATCCACAAATGAGAGAACACACCCCACAAGTATCTTTCTGGGCCTGGGTTACATCACTCGGGATGATTGTTTCCGGGTCTCCCCATTTACTATGAAATTTATAATTGTATTTTTCTTAATGGCTGGGTAATGTCTTGTGTGAATATACGACATTTTTATTTCCATTTCATAGCAAAAGCTATGTAGAACCTGTTCCCTCTCTTCTCTCTTTCCCTTTTTAACAACAACAACAACAACATCCTTGGGTATTTGAGAACAGGTTTTGTGGTAACATGACACAATGTTCTTCAGAGTGTTTTCTTTCCCTTTCAGGGGGAGCTGAGAGAAGATATTTTGTATCCATAGTGATCAGTTTCCAAGCTGGTGCCAGTTATTTCCCTACCCCCACCCCACCCAGGATCCATCCTGAGGGAACCTCTCCACCATGAATAGAACTGTGTAGCCAACAGGATATGGCAGAAGTGACAGTGGAGGCTAGTCATGGAAGGCATTACAACATCCATATTGGACCATTTGTCTGAAGCCAGCTGCCGTGCTGTGAGGGTACTTCAATTGCTACAAAGAGGTCTCCACAGTGAGACATTGAGACTTCTACTCCTTGCCAACACCTACTGCAAAGGCAGACTGATAAACCATCTTGGAGCAAATTTTCCAGCTCTGGCCAAGCCTTTGGATGGCACCAACCTCAACTGTCACCTTTGTGGGGTGGCTCACACCTACCTGTAAGTCCAGCTCCAGGGCATCCAATGCCCTCTTCTGGTTTCTGTTGGTACCCGCACACATGTGTATATGCACACAGAGAAGCACACATACACACAGATAAAATGAACATGTCATTTGATGTTGTTAGCCTAAAACCTAATGGTATGGTCACTTTGGTTTCAAATTCCACATTTTGTTTGTTTCCTCAATTTGGGAAGCAAAAGGATTCAAAACAAATTTTAAAAATGTGAACACTGTTTCTGAAAATCCCCATTTAATATTTTGGACCCAGGGCTGAAACAAAAACCAAAGCTATGGGTCAGGGAGAGTCTACTGTAACCTGTCATTGCATTACATGCAAATGCATTGATTTGGGGACCTCCAACCCCAGGGAGACCTCAGCACAGAGGCAGCTTCGGGCCGGCACTCTGGCTGATCCTGAACCAGCATGGTTCTCTCCTGCATGGAGGAAAAGGCAGCCAGAAACAAGGCGGGTGGGTGGTGAAAAGAAGCTGTAGGAGGCCTTCTCTGTGCGTGACTCATGTTCACGCAGCACTTGCTCAGGCTGGCATTTACCTCCCCTCTACTTAGGCCCCTACGAGTACATTCTCTGGCCATATTTTCTCATCAGCACCAGGATGCCTCCAGTACTCTCATGCCTAAGAGTACTAATCATGAAAAAAAAAAATCACAACGAGGCCCAAATAAAAAGACCAAAGAAAAGAATAAAGAAAGAAAAAACATTTTGGTTCTTCATCACCTTCTGTCTTTTTTATTAAAATACCTGTCCATCATGATTATGAATCCTGAACTCTAATGAGCTGCCAGTATTACTGTTGTTTATTACTTCAATGTGAAGTTTTTTTTATTATTATTATTTGTTTTGGCTGAGGCTCAGGAGTGCATTTTACTGCCTTCCTCATGACTGGCTTTAAAATATTTGATTTAAGCTGTCAGAATGCAAATAACTCCAGACGTTCTCATACGGGGAGGCTCCAGGGAGGGTTTTACAGTTGGAGGGAGGGGAAGTGAGTAGACATGGCTCTGCTGACAAGAAAATGGTCTCTGTATTTACAAAAAGAAAAGTAAATATTCTTGAAGCCGTAAAAATATGATAAAAAGAGAGTGGGAGCCAGGTAAAAGTCTAACAACGTAACTTTTTCTCTGTGTGTGTGCACGCATGTCATGTATGTGTAGGTATTGCTGAAGTGGGCATTGGACCCCTGGAACTGGAATAAGAGTCTGTTGTAAGCGTGTGGGTGCCGAGAACAGAACTTGGCTGATTTGCAAGCACTCTTAACCACTGAGCCACTTCTTTAGCCTCTCACCCATCTTATACAGTCTCAGCCTATTTTTAGAAGCAGGCTAACCTGCAGTTCCTTTCTTTGGCAATGGAAGAATACTTTGAAATGACAAAGCTACCCCTGGATCCCTCCCTCATAGGCAGGATATGACTAGAAGGGCTGGTTTGGTTTAGGCACATGGAGGGCCCTGCCTCCAGGAGACAGAAATAGAATTTGCGAAGGAATCAAGTTGCAAAGTGGCCCTGCTGGACTTTTCAATGGTGTCCTTTGTAATGACAAAGGACAATGAAAGCTAATGACTACTATTCAAAACTAACTAGTCCCAATCAGCTATAGCCAGCCATTACTCTCTGTAAATGGGGTAAGAGTCTCTATGGAGCTCTCAGGCTCATGGTTAGGAATGTGCATGTTTACCAGTTCTGAGAAGCTAGTGTGTCATTGCTAAGACAGTTGGGGACTTTACAGCTCTTCTAGATGAGTCAGAATTGGCCCCATGTTAGATATAATCATCCCCACTGCTGTTCAGCTTTCCACGGCTAGAGCAAAGTCCCTGGGAGAATTAACTTAAGAGAAGAAGGTTTTGTCTTGACTCACAGTTTGAAGGGTTTAAGTCCCTGGTCACTGGGCTCTGTTGCTTCTGTTACTGTCATGGAGAGAAGCATTGTGGTGGTGCAAAATGGCTCACCTCATGGTTGGCAGGAGGCAGGAGGAAAGAGATGGAAAGGAGGGATCAGGGAAGAGCTAGACCCTCAAGAGTCCACTCTTTTCAACTAGGTCTCACCTCCGAGATTTCCATCACCACCTAACCATCCTCTCAGCTATGGCTCATCAAGGGATGACTCCATCAATGAGATCAGATGACGTCAGAGCCTTCGAGACCCAACCACTTCTCCAGTGCCCCACCCCTGAGCATTGATGCGCTGGGGACCAAGACTTTAACATGTGACTCTGTGAGGAACACACCCACTAAGCCAAAGTCCAAAATCAGAGTAAGGTATTCTGAGAGAACCAAGAGACACCATCAGCCTAACTTTTATAACTATACATTGTTATAATTGTTCTACCTTATTACTAGCCAGTAGTAGTGAGCGTGTGTGTGTGTGTGTGTGTGTGTGTGTGTGTACATTCTTGTGCGTAAATGCATGTGTTCACGTTTGTGTTCATGCACATGTTTGTGTGTGCATGTGGAGGTCAGAAGTCAATGCCAGGCTCTTCCTCAGTCACTTATCACCTAAGTTTTCTTTTTGAGATGGTACATTAGTTACCTTTCTATTGCTGTGATCAAACATGGCAACTAAGGCAACTTCTAGAAGAAAGGGTTTATTTGGGGCCCTATGGTTCAAAAAGGATAAATGTTCATCACCACTGTGGTGGGCAGAATGACAGCAGGCAGGCATGGCGCCAGAGGAGTTGCTGAGAACTCATACCACAACCCACAAATAGGAAACAGAGGGCACACTGGAAGTAGCATTGGGCTTTGGAAACCTCAAAGCCTGCCCCCAGTGACACACCTCCTCCAACAAGCCACACCTCCTAATCCTTCTCAAACTGTTCCACCAACTGGAGATCCAGTATTCAAACGTGTACTTATAGCGACCAGTCTTATTTGAACCAACACAGATTAGGATTGTCAACTGATCCTGGAGCTCACTAATTTAGGTGACTAATGAGCCCCAGGGATTCTCCTACCCGTACTTGGGTTATATACACTTGATGGCACACTCAACATTTTATTATTATGTGGGTGCTAGAGATGTGAACTGAGGTCCTCATACTCTCCCAAAAAACACTTTACTGACTAAGCCATCTCCCCAGCCTCTGTTAGCCAATATCCTTAATTTCTTACTGTGTCTCATGTACAATAGGCCTGTCCTTATTGTCATTATGACTGTTTTTCTCTTTTTTCAAATTTTTACTTAGCATTCTTTGTTTTAATGAGCTTTATCGAGCTATTTCATGAACATGAAAATTTGCTAATTTTAAGTGTATTATTTCTCTGTCACCTCTAAGCATAATCATATCCTGAAGTTCAGAAAATATGACTGAATGGGACTAGAGAGGTGGCTCATCAATTAAGAGCATTTGGTGCTCTTGCAAAGGACCTGAGTTTGGCTTGCCAGCACCCATGTTGAGCAGCTTCTAAGAACTTGTAACTCCAGACCTGATGCCCTCTTGTGGCCTTGACAGGCACCTGCACTCATGTGCACATAAACACACACATAATTTTAAAACAATAAAAAAGGTATTTTTTAAAAAAAGAAAATATTAATTCAGGCACACAGGAAGATACAAATAAATAAATGAAGGAAGGCAAGTTTCATTTTTAAAACATAAAACTTAGGATGATCAACTCGACTATACCCAGAAATGCCAATTTGTATATCAGAGCTAAAATGATCCTCAGCGCTGTAAGAGACCCCTGGCCTTCATTCTTCAAAGGTCTTCCTGAGAGCAAATAGTTGGCACAAACAGATGTATTTTCTAAAGTCTATCACATATTTCTTTTCAAAATTTTTATTAGTCAGGATAAGAGAGAATTTGAGCATTAACAAATAACACTGCTAGCTAAGTAATTGGACACAGTAATGACTTCTCTCTCGCTCACAGATCCAGCAGGTGCAGAAAGAGCCCAGGGGAGGTACTGACATCACATGGTCAGCCAGTGGGTCAAAGTCTTTGAAGATTTCTCAATCACCAAGACAGGGGAGGAGCAGGAGACTGGTGGTGGCTTCTAAGCTCTACCACTGAGCCACACCCCACCCTCACTGGGAGATTCTAGGCAGGGGCTCTACCACTGAGCTACACTCCAGCCCCTCACTGGGGGATTCCAGGCAGGGGCTCTACCACTGAGCCACACCCCAGCCCCTCACTGGGGGATTCTAGGCAGGGGCTCTACCACTGAGCCACACCCCAGCCCCTCACTGGGGGATTCTAGGCAGGGGCTCTACCACTGAGCCACACCCCAGCCCCTCACTTAGAGATTAAAGGCAGGTGCTCTACCACTGAGCCACACCCCAGCCCCTCACTGGGGGATTCTGGGCAAACGCTCTACCACTGACCCATGCCTCCAGCACTGTTTTCTCTATCTATCTATCTATCTATCTATCTATCTATCTATCTATCTATCCATCCATTTAATATGTGCACTCTATCTGCATGTACACTCTATCTGCACGCCAGAAGAGGGCATCAGATAGCAGTATAGACAGTTATGAGCCACTGGATTACTGGAAATTGAACTCAGGACCTCTGGAAGAGCAGATTTAACTCTTAACTGCTGAGCCATCTCTCTGGCCCCTTGTTTTTTTTTTACTTTTTCTTTTGAGACCTGGTCTTACTAAGCTGCCCATCCAGCATTGAATTCACTTTGTGTCCCAAAAAGGACTAAAACTTACGATCCTCCTGCATCAGCCTTTGAGTCTCTGTGATGACAAGCATGGACCACCAATGCTAGCCTCTGCTGGAATATTTATAGAAAGAATGTCTTAGATCCCCTCTCATCTCCTCCGTTCCTCCACCTAAAAGTGATACATACTACTACTTTATGTCGCTATCTTAGATTCTGACTACATAGGTGTTGTGCAGGGATGCAGCTTTCATGAATTAGGAAAGAGGAAATAAAAAGATATTGATGATCAGTTGTTAAGCCAGAATACATAACTAACCCACGCACCTCATTCTCAATGTCTGCTGCAGCTGGGTGGCTCAGAACTGGAGATACACTCTGGACCTCTCTGTTCCTCCGTCTTTCCTTCAGCAGGGCACTATTTATTATTTTATTCCTATATTTTCCTTAATGGCTTCTCTGTGGCTGCGTGAGTTATGCTGTGATTTTACATGCATGCCCATGTGGATTGTAAAAGCTGTTATTTCTTTATTTAACTAGTTTTAAGTTTGCACAGCCACCTTTCAATGGGGGTCAGAGGGTTCGATTTACCTGGTGATAACATCTTTGCTCTGGTATCATGGTGTCGGTTATGACATCCATGGGTCTGATTTAACAAACTTCATAATGTATTCGGTAGTTGATGGCTTGAGCCTAATTGGACACAAATTGATAATGCCATGCAGTGTTGTAATTAAATTGCGGTAAAATTATCCCATCAAATACTGTATACGCACACACACCCCCACTCACAAAGCCATCAGTGGCCTTTGTTTTGTGTATGGTCAATTACATTTTCAAAATGGAATTCTCAGAAGACTCCAACAGATGAATCAAGATATAAAAAACAAAAAAGAAAACCAACTCAGGCCTTTAGCCTCCTCTGCATTAACTCAGAACCACTCAGAAAACGGTTGTTTCCCAATAATGAGAAAAATTAATTTTCCAAGGAGGTAGTTTGGGGGTGTGATTCATCTTCCATGTTTATTTCAGTGATCATAGGGTTAGAGGAGCCCCGGGGTGGCTTCAGGGCAATGAGAAGAAGTTGTTCATACATGTACATCACCATAGACATCCAGGCCATGCAAGAAAGAGCAAACAGGATGTCCTTCTCCTAAAACCAACACTTTAACGCTGCCACGCAAAGGCTTGGGAGTGGAGTGCGAGGGGAAGCTCATTTTTTGCTATGTGGTGAGTTATTGAACCATGAGGGCATCTCTGGGTCTAAGATTTCATCTGGGGTCTGAGACATTCTTTCTGGAACTTAGGAAGGAAATTAGATCTAGTAACACAGGCCTGCCATCCCACCTACTAAGAAGATTGAGACAGGAGGATCTCAAATTTAAGACTACCCTGGGCAAATGAGCGAATTCAAAATCAGTACGGACAAATTAAGGAATCTCTGTTTCAAAAGTAAAAGTAAAAAGCGGTCCAGGGTTATAGCTCAGCAGTAGAGCGCTTGTCTGGAACTCCCAGTGAGAGGCTGGGGTGTGGCTCAGTGGTAGAGCCCCTGCCTAGAATCCTCCAGTGAGGGGCTGGGGTGTGGCTCAGCGGTAGAGCCCCTGCCTAGAATCCCCCAGTGAGGGGCTGGGGTGTGGCTCAGCGGTTGAGCCCCTGCCTAGAATCCCCCAGTGAGGGGCTGGGGTGTGGCTCAGTGGTAGAGCCCCTGCCTAGAATCCCCCAGTGAGGGGCTAGAGTAGTCACTTAGTGGTAGAGCACCTGCCTAGTATGTGCAAGGCCATGAGATCAGTCCCAGGTGCTTCAGTAAACAAATACGCCAATAAATAAATTCTAGAAGAATTACGGACAACATGGGAAATGGAGAACCTCCCTCACCCATAGGGCTTTGCGCTGCCTTTTTATCAGCTTTTTGCTGTGCTTGAGTGGAAGCTGTCCAACTCTAAAAAGCAGAGGAGAGCAATGCCCTAATAATGAGCTGTCTGGAGTGTTCCCTCTCATTTGAGTTATGAGTACTGATTAGTTCCAGGGGGACTCCTCCACCTGAGCTGGCCCCGTGTTCTCCCTACTGCCCCCTGGTGGTGAAAAGACATAACGTCAGTTAGCTGAACTCCAGCTCAGACATGCATAGGCCAGCATTCCTGAGACTGACGCCAGAGGCCAGTCTGGGCGTCATAGCTTCTTTCAGACAAAATAAAAGTAAAAATAAAAACATGCCAACAAGATGGCTTAGTGGCTAAAGGCACTTGCAGCCGAGCCTGAGAACCTGAGTTTGATTCCCAAGACCCATGTGGTGGGGTGGAAGAAGAGAGCTGGCTTCTACGTGTTGTCCTCTGACCTCCACCCCTGCATCATGGCACATGTGGGCCACACACACACTCACATGCCCAGAAAACAAATGAATAAAAATGTAACAAAACAATTACAGGGAGAAATAGCATCAACAAAAGTAATATAGATATACATGTCTACCTAGGTATAGTTGTATAGATTAGAGATTTAGCACAGTGTCAGAATCTTGCCTATAATTACAAGATCCTGGGTTCCAACCCCAGCACTAAAAATTAAAAACTGAGGGTGGAAAGATGGCTCAGGGGTAAGAGTATCTCCTGCCCTTCTAATAGACCCAAGTTCCATTCCCAGCACCCCTTTGTCAGGTAGCTCCCAAGCATTTGTAACTCAGGTCTAGAGGATCTCTTCTGACCTCTGATGGTATACACACACACACACACACACACACACACACACACACGGCATATACACAGAGAGAAAGACAAAGAAACCATGAAAGACAAAGACAGACACACAGAGGCAGAGACACAGAGGAGAAAGAGACAGAAACACACAGAGAGAGACACACAGAGAGAAATAAAAATAAAACAAACATTTTAAAACAATAAATCTAATGAGATCCCCCCAGTGGTGAGGTCAGGGGCTCCCCAGCCCTCCCTTAGCTTCTGTTAGTCACGTGAATGATTCACAAGCTCCAGAGATTGTGCAACACCAGTGTGTGTCAGCGGAATAGAGTCATCCATTACTTCTGTGGTTAACACAGGCAGAAATAATATCACTGTATCATGGGGCCAGGGCTCCCGTGAGGTGGGCCTAAGTGCTCTGGCCAGGCAGTCCCTGGACACTGGGACCAGCAAGGCCAAGATTCTCACCCTAAGAGCACCTGTGCCTATCCGGAAGTGGCTCTTAATTACTTAATCGTCTTTCCTTTAACTTCTGTTGACGTTTGTTTTTGTTTTTAATTCTGTGTATGTGTGTCTGTGTATGTGTGCGTGAGAGTGCAGGGGCACATGGGGGCCAGAAGAGGGCGCCAGATCCCCTGGAGCTGAAGTTACCAGAGGTTGTGAGCTACCTAATGTGTATGCTGGAAGCTGAACTGGATCTTCTGCAAGAGTAGCAAGTGCTCTTACCCGCCGAGTCCCTGCTCCAGCTCCCTGGCTTTCTTTGTTTTGAGACGATGTCTCCTGTAACCCAGGTGGCCTTGAACTCAAGTTACATAATCCAGAGTGATGCTCCTGAAGCCATTTCCCAAACACCAGGACTACAGGCGTGAATTGTCATGCCTGACTTTCTTTTGTTTTATTTTTTTGTGGCTTTTCCTTTACACTGGCAACGCACACAGACACACACACACAGACACACACAGACACCTAGAAGGGGAGGGGACAGAAAGCCAAAAGGAAGACAACATCTATCTTAGCTGGAAATCAATCCCAGGATCCTCCCTGTTATCCTGTCTCTCCCCACCGACTCAGCTGTATCCATTTGTTAGGGCTGCTGAAGCAGAAATAGCACAAGCTGAGGGGTAGGTAGGACTAAAACAGCAGAGATCCATCATCTCCCAGCCCTGAGGAACTAAGGTTCAAGAGCGATGTGTCAGTCAGGCTGTTTCCTTCAGGGGCCTTGAAGGATGGATCCTATACCAAGCTTTGGTCCCAAATGTACCCTGTGGTCTACTAACTCCAAGATTCCTAGCCTTCTCCCTGTGGACATCAGCCTTTTAAATTTGTATGTGTGTGTGTGTTTGTGTGTGTGTGTGTGTGTGTGTGTGTTTGAGAGAGAGAGAGAGATTCCCATACATGTGTGGGCACCTTCAGAGGCTAGAAGAGGACATGGGATCCCCTGGAATTGGAATTATAGGTGGGCTGCCTGAACTGGGTGCTGGGAACTGAACCCAGGTCCCTTACAAGAGCAGCAATAAATCTTAACAGCTCTGCCATCTCTCCAGCCCCAGATAGCATGCTTATTATATCCAAATGTCTACCCTTTTTATTTTGTTGTTAAAAAAACAAACGACAAACGAACCCACCTTCTCTTTGTGTGTATACGTATGCACATGTGTCTGTATGTTTCCGAAGGTCAGAGATCAACCTTGGGTGGCATTCCTCAGAACACTGTCCACCTTGTTTCTTTGATACAAGGTCTGTCATTGGCCTAGGGCATGTCAGGTGGGCTGAGGCTGTCTGAGAGAGCTCCAGGGAGTGTCTTGCCTCTGCCTCTCCATGCTGAGATCACAAGTGTGCACAGTCTGGCTCTTTGCATAGGTTTCCCTCTTACTCAGGGCCTCCTGCCTGCACACCAAGTGTTTTTACTGACCAAACTCTCCAGCCTGATTTTGTTTGGTTTTTTGTTTGTTTATTTTGTTTGTTTGTTTGTTTTACTCTTTTTGGAGACACAGTTTCACTATGTAGCCCAGGCTGCCCTTGGAATCCCACTCCCCTTGCCTCAGCACATTGGGATGACAGGCATCACTGTGCTTAGTCCAATGTCCCCTTCTAATGAGAACCTCAGTGAGATTGGACTGGCGCCCTCCTGGATGCCCTCATTATAAATATCTAAAGGCTCGATAGATGAGGTCACACACAAAGGTGCTGGAATATGAGTTATGATGACGACTGAGCCCCACACTAGCATCCTTCCCTAGTGGAAGCTCCAATCCTTCTACCACAGAACTGTGTCAGCTCAGGGCCACTGTGTCCCCTCAAGGCAGTCCTGAGGCCGAGACGATGGCTCAGCCTATAAAGTGTTTGCTATTGCAAACATGAAGACCTGAGTTCAAGTCCTGGAATCTATTTTACAACAAGATATAGGGTGTGCTAATATACACGTTTGTAATCTCAATTCTAGGGAGGCAGACACAAGCAGAACCCTGGGGCTCACAGGTCACACACGGTTCTGATCTGGCTACGGAGAGGCCACCTCCACCCCCAATACTACCACAAGGGCTTTATCTAGGCCATTGTCACAGATGGTGCCTCTCCGGGCTACATTTTAATAGCTTCTCAGGAGCCCAACCCCTTGCCTCTCCCCAGCTGAAAGTGTCATGTAATCTGGGATTTCATCAGCCATCTTCTGGGAAGGAGAGGGACTGGGAGGGGGAGGAACTGTCCTTAACCTCTGAGCTCTGAATCTAGGGGGTGGTTATTTGGGGTTTGTGGGCAGGGCAAGAAAAAAAAAGTCCAGGCGGCAAGCATCAGATCTGGCCTGCACACACAGCCATAGGTGTTCCAATGCAATCAGCAAAATCAAGTCCTCGTGGCTGGTGGTGTAGTCGTGTGTGTTATATGAACATGTAAGTGTTCAATTGTATATAAGTGTGTGTGTAAGGGTGTGTTTGAGTGTGTATGTGAAGTGTGTGCCTGCATGTGCATGAGTGCATTACATGCATGGGTGTGTGTGCATGTGTGTGCACACACACATATGTAGATCAGAGAATGATCTCAGGTGTCCTCTTCAGTTAGCTCCCACCTTATTTTTCTGAGACAGGCACTCTCACTAAAGCTAGGGCTCAAGCGAGTGGCTAACCAGCAAACCTATAGAAACTTCCTGTCCCTGTCCCCTCCTCCAGTGCTGTGGTTCAGACACAGCACTGATGCTGTGATGCTGACACACTAAGCTTTTTACATCGGTTCGGGTATCAAACCTGGGTCTTTGTGCTTTTGTAACAAAAACTCTACCCACTGAGCCATCTCTCCAGCCCCACTATTGTCTTTAGGCAGGACCAGAATTTCCCCAAAGTGATTTAGAAGGTCCAGCTGGCACAGCCCCAGAGGTAGATCCCCCTCCCTCCCTTCTCACCATGCAGAATGGGTAATCCATAGCTAACCCTCACGCACACAGGCAACAGCCTGGAAGGGGCAAGAACTACACATCTGTTCCCAACAGAAATCTAAAGAGCATTTAATTGTGTTCCCCTAACGCCCCACATTCATTTCTCTCCTGACAAATCGTGGACTCAAATCTAAATTAAGTTAGAGAAAACCACACTGTTGGTTTTTCAATCAAAGGCAAACAAGTATAGTGTTCCCAGTACTTTGGGAGCCGGGCTTCTGCGGTACAAACCAGGGCTCCTCTGAGGCTTCGGGTCTGTGGACTTGTAATAGCTAGGGACTGGTGTGCACAGCAGGTCGTGTCTGGAAGAGACAGAGTTGTGTGCGGGTCACTGATGAAGTCAATCTGTCAGGGTTTTTTTTTTTTTTTAAGCAACTGCCAGTACAAGGTCAGGGCAGATGTGCTCCCAAGGGGATCCTGACTAACAGCTGGTCTGCATTTAGCAAAAGAAACTATAGTACACAGTAAACAGTTATATGCCATGCCCAAAAGGGTCTTAAAAATGTAATTAGGGGATGGGGACACAGCTCAGTTGGTAAAGTGCCTGCCAAGCAAGCATGAGGACCTGAGTCTGGATCCCAGGAAAAATCAGGTGTGTTGGCAAGTGTCTATAATCCTATACTGGGGGAGAGGGGACAAGCAGATCCCCGGGGCTTACTGGCCTTGCAGTCTAGGCTGATCAGTCAGCTTGGGGTTCAATGAGAGACCTTGTCTCAAAGCACAAGAAGGAAGGGTTGCAGAGATAGCTGGTGGTTAGGAGCAAACACTGTTCTTGCAGAGGAGCTGAGTTTGGTTTGGGAGGGAGGGGATCATAGCTGCCTGTGACTCCAGTTCCAGGAGATCCAATACCATCTTCTGGCCTCCGCAGTCATATGCACACACATACATATCATTTAAAAATAAAGGTAAAATCTCTTTAAAAATAAGATGAAGAATGAATGATACAGGAAGATATCCAACGTCAACCTCTGACCCTACACACACAACCATGGACGTACATTCACAAGCACATACATGCATACACAAAAATCTACAATTATCACATTAGCTGTGATGCAGAGAGAGTTTGCACTTGACCTAGTCCTGTCCCCATCCTCTCCTTCCTTTTGCACAGAAGTCCCTACAAAGGAGAGTACATTATGACCAGCATGTTACAAAGGAAGGAACAGAGACTCTCAGAGAACACAAGTAGCCTGTCCTAATGTCAAGATAGAAGCTGCAGGCCTCACACTGTCGTGTCAGATTCCCAATCCTGGTCCTGAGATGCTCACAGTTTCTGTTATGACTGTGTTCTTTCTCTACAGATCTGGAGTAGACGTGGGGGTTGATGTGCCCTGCAGTCTCAGTTCCCTGGGCTATGGGAACTGCAGAGGCTGACAATCCCTGAATAGGTCAATGAGGACACTCTTTGATAGTTCTGATTCATTCTCCACTGGGACTCTTGATAGCAACCATGCAAATTCTCAACAATGAGTAGGGCATGTTGCTCAGTGACAAGAGCACTTACCTAGAATCCCCCAGTGAGGGGCTGGGGTGTGGCTCAGTGGTAGAGC
>NW_021620917.1:835416-836924 GCF_004785775.1 Grammomys surdaster | reverse complement strand
AGTGAGGGGCTGGGGTGTGGCTCAGTGGTAGAGCCCCTGCCTAGAATAAAAGAGTACCTGAGTTCCATCCCTAGTACTGGGAAGAATCTATCCCCAAATACAATCACATTCTAAAGTAACAGAAATTGGGACTTGAACATACAATTTTGGGGGACACAACTCAGCCTATAAAAGTCCTCTTTACAGGAAAATTTTCCACAGCCAGCTCTCATGTTACTTTTCTACCCTTAAGTCCTAAAGGAGCTCGTGATGCCACCTGACACACCCTGGCTTCCTCCTTCCAGCCCCTTCCCCACCCAACCTGTGCGGTTGGAAGTAACCCCGAAGGGAGCAGGGATTCCGTGTTCCCATGTTTCCCACACTATCGTCTGGTACATAGGACAGCATCGGCATACAGCAGGTACTTAGCAGTTGCTGAAGACATAACTTTGAGCCTGCTCTAAGCAGGTTCCACCCTGGGGGTTACCATCTTCTGGGGAGAGAGAGCAACCTCCCAGCATGTAAAGAGTCCAGGCAAGGACACGGGGAAGGCAGCAAGTGATGACATTGTCTGCCCTCCTGTAAAACTGCGAAGGACAAGGACAGAGCAGAGAGAGAGGTCTTTGGAAGGTCTCTGACGGAGGCTCTGGAGAAAGCCTCTCATTCAGAGATGTATGGCAGAGTTGAGAACCTTCTCCCTTTCCTACACAAAGCTCAGCCTCCTCCCATCCCTGTGCTTTGAGGACAAGAAGAGATGCCCCGGCATTCCTAATCTAACGCAAAATCTAATGCAATACACGCAAAATAGCCCATCAGCAAATAGGTGCCTGTGGCTCTTTTCCTACCCCATTCCCAAGCCCAAATAGAAAAGGCATCCTCCATCCACAGGGAGATGGAGTTTCTCACTCATACCCCCCCACTTGCATCTAGGGACACCCCCCAGCCCTCCCTGGTGCTCACAGAGGCCTTTCCTCCCAGGGTGCAATGCTTCCTCTGCCTGCTTTTTAATTAATCTTCTCTTGCCCGTGCTGTGCAGTTTCAACAGAGCCCGAGACCCTTTCTGTGGTGGATGTCACTGCTCCCCGTGAGCATCCCGGTAGGAGCCCTGTGCCTGCATGCCTTAATTAGGCAAGTTAATTACTTGCCAACTTGAAGGGCTGATCAGGCCTCTGCAGGAAGCATCCCTCCCAGAGCTGTTCTGGATTCTCAGAGACCCAGGATATCCCTGTCTCCCGCAGGGCACACAGCTGAGGAGGGGTATCTGAACACCCCACAATCTCGCACTCATTGTCTAATCAAGAAATCCAGTTGAACATGTGAGAGCACATGCCTGTAATCCCAGCCCTCAGGAGGCTGAGACAAAGGAGCGTGGGTTCAAGGTCAGTCTGGGCTGTGTGGAAGAGTCCTGACTTTAAAACAATAACTTTAAATAGACAAAGAAAGTCAAGCATAGTATAGCAAAAGTTTGTGAGATGAGAATGCGGCTCAGTGGTAGAGCCCCTGCCTAGAATCCCCCAGTGAGGGGCTGG
>NW_021620917.1:814792-835406 GCF_004785775.1 Grammomys surdaster | reverse complement strand
GTGTGACTCAGTGGTAGAGCCCCTGCCGAGAATCCCCCAGTGAGGGGTTGGGGTGTGGCTCAATGGGTAGATACTTCCCCAACATGTGCAAGGCCTTAGGTTCAGTCCCCAGCATGGCAAATAAAAAATCTTTAAATCCAAGAGGTGACATCAGACACAAAGTGGGAAGTTGGTGCGTTCTGGAAATATTGTCTACATCAAAGCCCTCATTTGCCTGCTAGAATAGCTCTTGTTGTTCTCTTTGTATCCACGGTGTGAGGGCTGCTGGTGGGGACAGTGGTCACGGAGATAACCCACACAGCACAGGCACCAACTCCCTGGCTTTGGCCCAGATCCTAGACTCCATTCCTGTTATTTCTGGCTCCGTGGTGGGTTCAGTCCCGGCTCAGGACAGAACATGAAGATGTCCTCTACCAGAACCAGCATGTTCATCATCCAGTTCCCTTTCACATCAGCTTGCCAGAGTTCTCTTGGAGACATAGTACCCCCATTTCATGTATGAATAAACTGACATATAAGGAAGTGTGACACTACAGAGATGGCTTGGTGATTAAAAGGACTTGCTGCTCTTCCAGAGGACCAGAGTTTGGTAACCAGCATTCACATCAGACAGCTCACAACTGCTTCTAACTCCAGGTCCAAGGGATCTGATGCTTCTGCAGACAACTGGAACACACACACACACAGAGACACACACACACACACACACACACACGCACATGCACGAACAACACACACACACACACTAATTAAAAATAGAACAGATTTTTTTTCTGAGACAGAGTTTTTCTGTGTATCCCTTGCTGCCTGGAACTCGATCAGTAGACAGGGATAGCCTGGAACTCACAGCGATCCACCTGCCTCTGCCTCCTGAGTGCTGGAATTAAAGGAAATGCACCACTCACCTGACCTCTTTTTTGTTTGTTTGTTTGTTTGTTTGTTTGTTTTCTTTTTTAGGGAAAATGTATTGGTTATTCTCCTGCCTCAGCTTTGAAGTGCTAGAAATAATTTTGCTAGGAATTATTTTCAGATATCTAACTGAACATCAAAATAGAGAAAGCCAGAAAGCAATCATGCATGTGTATCTGAAGCTCAAGGGGACTGTGCCCTGGAGACAGACATTCAGGGGTTACTGATAGAGTGATCGTTTGAAAGCTAGTAGACCAGAGGTAGGACAGAGGTCCAGGGCTGTGAGATCCAACCACAGGAGTCTGTCAGGAAGATGGGGGAAGTCATTGGTGGGCCAAACACTGGAGTAAGAGGCTAGGCAGGAGATGTTGGGTCCAGCAAACCAAGGAAAAAGAATCTCCCAAAAAGCTGTTTCGTGCCGGGCGGTGGTGACGCATGTCTTTAATCCCAGCACTTGGGAGGCAGAGAAAGGCAGATTTCTGAGTTCAAGGCCAGCCTGGTCTACAGAGTGAGTTCCAGGACAGCCAGGGCTACACAGAGAAACCCTGTCTCTAAAAAACAAAAACAAAACAAAAAGCTGTGTTGTGTTGGCTGAGGGCTAGAACTGACTTTGCGTAGCTAGTGTGGAATCAGTCAGGAAAGCCTACCAGAGAGGCGAGCTGGGGCTGCGGAGGATTTGAGTATGGAGTCTTGTCACAAAGCAGGCAGCGGCTGGAGTAAAATGGGGGTTGAGGGAAAGATTTTTTCGTCTTGTTTTGCTTTATTTTTGAGACTTGGTTTCACTATATAGTCCAGGCTAGGTTCCAATTCACGATCCTCCCGCCTCAGCCTTCCGAGTGCTGGGATTACAGGCTTGTACCACCACACCCCATACAGAGATTTTTTTTTTTTGTAAGATGGGAGAGGAGTGACATCATTTCTCAAACAGGGACAGAGTAAAAGGCATGGGTGTGTTGCTGATGCAAAATCGTGCTTCTGAGTCTCACATCCCAGGGGGCTTTTACCAAATCCAGAAGGTCTCAGGCAGCCCACCAGCTCCCGAGGCCACCCCCAGACAGATGTCACTGCTCTCCTAACAGTGACAGTGTGAGGTGGATGCCAGGCCTGGAACTGGCTCCTGCCCCCTCCCTCCCCCTCCCTAGCTGAATAATTTAGGTTCTATTCTAAGTTAAAACCAAATAAAGCAATTTAGAATGACTAATTCCTAGTGGAATTTATGTTCCCCAAATGCCTTGCTGGTAACAATGCTAGAAGCCATTTGTCCCTTTTATTTTAGCTGTGTGACTTCTGCAAGGAGCGCCTCACTCTGGGTGGCCTTGTTTCTAGTTCCAGAAACAAGACAGCCATGAGTGAGTCTCTCAACATTTTTGCCCCACCTTCATTTTTTATACACCATCACAGATAGCCCAGGCTGGCCTTGAATGATTATGTGCCCAGGGGTGACTTTAAACTCCTGACCCTCCTGTTCTAGTTTCCTTTCTGTTGCCATGATAAAACACTCTTATCCAAAAGCATCTTAGGGCAGGAAAGGGTTTATCTGGCTTATATTTCCAGGTCACAGTCTGCCGTGGATTTGGTTTAACGCTTGTATTATGTTAACTGGGTTCCCAAAATGGCACAAGAATCCCTCAAGTAAGACACTGAGGGTCCCTGCCCCTAGTTGGTTTCAATCGGTAAATAAAGTTGCCAGCGGCCAATGGTTGGGCAGGGAGATGGAGGTGGGGCTTTAGGACTCAAGGGCAAGAGGACAGAGAGAGAAAGAGTTAGAGCCTCCATGCTGGGGAAGCAGAAGGATCGGGCCTGGGAAGTAAGATACAGGCTTGAGAGCTGCAGAAGACAGAGTACCAATCACGTAAGAGCCAAAGAAGAGGCGCCCCAGGGGCCCCTCCCCTGTTTGGAGTAGCAAGAATGGAATATAGATTTTTATTAGGTAATAATTCAGGAGTATTGGAGGGGAGGCGTTAACAACGAGGAAGTCTGGGAGTGGTCCAGCTGGACGGTCCTTTATCAATTAGCAATCACAACAATCCCCCACAGACCTGTCTATAGGCCAATCTAATCTGAGCAATCCCTCCATTGAGATGCCTTTGTGAGGTGACTCCAGGTGTGGCAAACGAACAGTTTAAAGTAGGAAATCTCCTGAGCTGGGATTGCAGAGATGTGCCATCACACCAGGCTTGTGTCCTCTTCATTGACTCAGTCCTTCCACCTCCACCTCCGCCTCAGCCTCAGCCTCAGCCTCAGCCTCAGCCTCAAGCAGGGCACACAGTAATGTAGCTCTCCGCAGAACTGACCATGGGCAAGGTCACCTCAGTGCTTAACAGTTGAAGAGATGGAGGAAAATGCTGAGCCAAAACAGGGATCTTTCACTAGAGGGGTGGGACACACACAGGTCCCCCAGGGCTGTGGGGAGGTGCCCTGAAGCAGCAAGGAGCCCTGACACAGGCGACTGACAACAAATGCATGAAAAACATTGCTCCGGGACAAAGCATGAGGGGAGTAGAAGAATGGTGTGAGGTACACTCGTCTGCATACCTGTCTCTCTCAGCTTACAGTGAGCCAGCCCCAGGGCACTGCCCTCATCCGACCTGGTCCCCCAGTCTCTCCTCTTAACCTAACTCCAGACCTGCTAATCTAGGCTGGGGCCATCCATGCCCAGACTGGCCTTCTGTCCACAGACCTTCCTGTACACTCCCGATGTGATCATGTCTAGGAGAAAAAGTGTCTGGTAAGGCCAAAGGTCCTGAGGTCAACATGCTGTATGTGCTCAAACAACAAGGAGCTGGATACTTGGCAGGCAAAGGCAGGCAGAGTTCTGGTCTAGCTTGGTCTACACGGAAAGTTCCAGGACGTCTGGGGCTACATGGAAAGACCTGGACTCAAAACAAAAAAGAGCAAAAACAAACTTCACAAACAAATAAACAAGAAGACTAGAAGTGGGGGTAGGGGACAGGGAGGGCTCGGGTGGTCAAACATGTCACCCTTAGCCTAGCATCTAGCTAGAGCCTTAAAGGTGGAGGATGGTGAAGGAGATAGAGGAGAAAGGGTGTGTATGTGGGAGAGATTACCACAGTGCAGGTTTTACTGGGCCATGCTGGGGACCTGATACCATGTTCTGCTGCAAGGTTGACTATTTAGGATTGTCTTAGTTAAGTTCCAATTCCTACGATAAAACACAGTGACCAAAAGTAATTTGAGGAGGAGTCTGTCTATTCAACTTACAGGTTACAGATCATCACATAGGGAAGTCAAAGAAGGAATTCAAGATAGGAACCTGGGGGTGGGAACTGAAGCAGGGCATGGAGGACCATTCTAGTTCCCTGTGTCACATTCAGCTACCGTTTTTATATAATCCAGAACCACCCGCCCAGGGGGCACCTCCCACAGTGGGCTGGGCCCTCCCACATCAGTCGTTAATCAAGGAAAATGTTCCACAGACTTGCCTACAGGCAATGTGATATAGGCATTTTCTCAGTTGAGGTTCCTCTTGTATGGGGTTGACAAAAAATAAATAAATAAATAAGAAGAGGAGAAGAAGGAAGAGGAAGGAGGAAGAAGAGGAAGAGGAAAACGGAAGTAGAGGAGGAGGTGGAGAAGGAGGAGGAGGTTGGCTGGATAAGGATGGTTGTGTTGCCTTCCTGCTGGGTCCCCCTTGAGGCTGTTAGGAACTGCATCAGATCCGCCAAGACAAAACCAAGCTGGGTGGTGTCTGTCTGCCTTGCCCACCTCCCCTACACCTACAGCATGAGGCCTCGTCCTCCCCTGCAATACAGAATTCTAGCCGAGAGGCTGGGTAGAAGGTTCTGGGTCAGAAGAAGCAACCAATGGAGTCTGTAGCAAAAAAATGGGAGAAAGTGAAAGCTGGTAGGAGAAAACAGAAACTACAGTGGGAGGAACCGGAAGCTGAAGCAGAAGAAACCGGAAGGTCAAGAAGGAGAATCGGAGGAAACAGCTCTGAGGAAAGTATTCAAGTGGTTCTTTCCGGTGCCTGTGGGGAGCATGTTCCTTACAGAAGAGGCTGGAGGAGGGGCTGAGTTTCCTGAGGGATGATGATAGGAGGCGGAAATAAGAGGCTGTAGCCCTGCTAATGTCAGGAGCGGTCTCTGTGGTCAGCTAGGCCCACCTCCATAATGTGGTGCAAGCAGGAACTGAACACATGGACCCTCGAGGCTTCCAGCGGACCTCTATACAGGTGTGATCATTCATTCTTGGGAGAAGCAGAGACCCAAGGTCACACATATGTCAAGCACCTACTGTATACCAGAAATACCCACACAGGCCTTCTCATTCATTCTTACCACAGGTTTGGAAAGTGGCATTCCATTTCCAGTTTACAAACAGGGACCATTCAGAGAAGTTCATGGCTCGCAGAAGGTCACACAGCATATGAATCAGTTGGAGTGCAAAAAGGAAATTTATCTGGATTTTAGTGGTTTCTACCATCTCACACCGTTCTTGACTTCCGTGCATTGGCAGTCTTAAAACTTGCCTGTCTGGAAGAAAGCACTTTGAACAGCTAATTCTCCCAGTCCCCCGAGTTCAAAGGGGCCTCAGTCACTCTTCTTACTGGATTTCCCAGAACGGATCCGAAGTACTAAATTTATTGTGTTGTAAGCGTCTTTTGCAGTATCCCAATAAAGGGCTTTGATTTATAGCTCACACATTATTTTAAATACATTGGCAAATGATAAAAATCAGCCCTGAAAATGCACCTCAGGAGAAGCTGTATTACCAGAAGAAAAGAACCAGTGAGATTAGATACTGCATTAAAAGATAGAGTGATGGATGAAGCCCCAAAGTGCAAATTTAGTGTGACTTGCCAGGAAAAAAAGTTGGGGGCCAGTAAATCCAGAGTGACAATGTGTGTACCGTGTACCGGTATTTGTCACTTTTATTACAGTTTGTTCAGAAGTTGTAGATGGGTCATTATTTTAAAAATAAAAAAAAAGACAAATACAATGCTCAATAAAACTTAGAAATGAAAGTCCTTTGTGTGAGGATTCAGGCTGAAACTCTAAATCCGAGTCACTGTGTCAGATCAGAGAACATTACGTAATGGAAGATCCTTCCTCTTATGTCCATAAAACATTCCGAAGCCAGAAAATGGAAGACCCTGCCTAGGAAGGCAGGTGTCACATCCATCAGTCGAGTGGCTTCTACAGACAAAGGCAGGTGGAGCCAGGCCTGCTGGTTCTATGCTTCCAGAGGTCAGAAATCTCTTATCTTGCTCAAACATCCTGGAGTAAATGGATTGTTGTTCTCGCTTGTCTCTTTTGGTAACTAGGTAGCTTCTGTACTTTGTTTGCCCCATGCCTTGCAATGCTTTCTTACCTGGGGTGGGGACAAGTCCCAGCACTGTTGGCAGTATCAGTGGCCCCACGACTGGGTCTGGTAGACATGCTGCTGTAAGCATAGATTGGAAGGATATCTAAGTTCCGGAAGAGTGGCGAAACCTGGAGCCGCCACACTACAGATTCCAACCCAGAGAAGCTGAGAGCCCAGAAATGTCCCAGCCAGCCCATGAGCTCACAGTATCCATCATCCATCCATCCACCCACCCACCCACCCAACCATCCATCCATCCATCCATCCACCCAACCATCCATCCATCCACCCATCATCATGCCCATGAGCATAAAATAAATGAATGCTGCCCTGAGTCACTCTGGCCTCTGAATATCTTGTTATACTGAGTGGCTGCAAGAAAACTTGACCTGGGATCACAAGAGAAAAAATCTAGGTGGAGAGAAAGATGAACAGATGGATTTGTGCATGAATTTATGGGTGGATGCATGGGTGGGTGGATAGATTCATGCATGGGTGGATGAGTGGATACGTGAGTGGATGGATGGATGGTGGACGGATGGATGGATAGATAGGATACATGAGTGGATGGATGGGGGAGGGATGGAGGGAGGGATGATGGATAGATGGAGGGAGGGATGGAGGGATGGATGGATGGATGATACCATGAGGTCCAAAGGAAACTCTGCTTCCCATACTCTAGCAGTTAGACAAAAGCCAGCATTCCTTAAGAACTTGTGAAGCCAGGATCCTCTATCAAAGGAGCCATTTCTCTTATTACTGGCAGAAGAGACAAATGGCTATCTATGGTGCTTATTAGCATACCAAAGCACAGGATGGCCTCCATCCTCCCTCAGTATCACCAATACCAGTTACGTATTTCAGGGTCCAAGCTGACATCCTGGCTCTCCTCAGCAATTCTCGTCTCTCCCCTACCCTAAACTTCCTCCAACTCAGGAGCTTTCCTCCATGACCCAGCCCAGCTGCTTATTCTGAAACCCTGCTTCTTCAGCTTTTGGTCCTCTGTCCTGCCCACACTCTCTGTGTCTTCATCTCTTGCTCTCCCCCAACCCCGCTGTGTCCCTGCATCCCGCATGGACAGTTCCAGTGTGGTCATGTTAGGTCTTCTACATTTTCTTTCTGCTCTGGACTCTTCCAGATGCCTCTCTCTCTCTCATGTCTACAATAAGAACCTTACCCTTAACCATACCATAGGGTGATCATGTCTCCAGTTTTCTATATAAATATGTGCGTAGGTGGGCAGATGAATGGACAGACAGACAGATGTATGGACACATGAATGAATGATACATGAGTGGATGGACAGGTGGATAGAGAGTGAATAAATGAGTAAGTACACGGATGAATTAATGGAAACATGGAGGTACAGGCAGATGGATGAACTCACCCTTTAACCCTGCCTCCTCAGGAGGGGACTGCATTACAGGCAGTGAGTCATCTGACAGAGGGTGGCTTCCTGTGCATGAGACGCACGTGCTGCTTACTGCGCATCTCCTTCAGTCTCTGGTCTCATCGCTAGTCGGAATCTTCTACGTATATCACCTTCTAGAGGGCTGTCCATTCGAGACTTGGTCGTCAGCCTGCCACACCAGTGAGAGGTGGTGGAACATTTAAGAAATGGAGCCTAATGATAGGAAGTTGAGGCTTTGGGTTTTGTTTTTGTTTTTCCCCAGACAGGGTTTCTTTGTGTAATCCTGGCTGTCCTGGAATTCACTCTATAGACTAGGCTGGCCTTGAACTCAGAAATCCACCTGCCTCTGCTCCCAACTGTGGAAGTTAAGTTACTACATGCCTTGTAAGGGGGCAGCTGACACCTGAGGGTCTTCCTCTTCCCAAATGTCCTGAGGTGGAATGGACTCATGCTTTCACTGTGGTATACGGTACAACCACAAAGCAAGAGAGTCAAGCACCCATTGACACAAACCTCTGAACAGAACTATGTGCCAAAATAAACTTTTTTTCCTTAAAAATTGATTGTCTCCTGGTATTTTGCCACAGAAATGGAAATCTAGATAGCACATACAACTTTCACTCCTTTCCTTTCATGGATTTCCCCTGTCCGTGGCGGGATATCGAGGAATGAGGATGTTTGTTGACTGACTTATCAGGATCTCTGCCCTTCTACTGGACCTCTAAAAACAGGCCCTTTCCTATATTGCTGGTGTGATTACATCTATTGAAGCAATGTGCATTTCCCCATAGTCCAACAACCTCAAGTCTGAGAATCCCTCCGGAAGATACAGTTCCTGGTCAGAGACACACACAGAGCAAGTAATTATCCCTAGGAAGGTGGTGAGATGAATGGTGTTGAACCCACACCATGTGACACTGACTTATTAAAAAGAAAAAAAACGCCAGGCAGTGGTGGCACACACCTTTGATCCTAGCACTTGGGAGGCAGAGGCAGGTGGATTTCTGAGTTTGAGGCCAGCCTGGTCTACAGAGTGAGTTCCAGGACAGCCAGGACTCCATAGAGAAACCCTGCCTTGGAAAATTTAAAAAAAAAAAAAAAAGAAAGAAAGAAAGAAAGAAAGAAAGAAAGAAAGAAAAGAAAAGAAAAGAAAAGAAAAGAAAAGACCTAAAGACATCTGTGTTCTGGCAGGGGTTTGTGCTGATTTGTCATTTTGTTGCTGTTGTTATTGTTGTTGCTGCTGCTGCTGTTACTGGTGTTGTTGGTGTTTATTTGGGCTTTTGACACAAGGTATATTATCTGCAAAGAGAGAACTTTGTTTGAGAACATGCCTCCCTCAGGTTGGCCTGCCATGCATTTTGTTGGTTGACAATGGATGTGGCAGGGCCCAACCCACAGTAGGTGGAGCCATCCCTGAGCAGGCAGTCCTGGACTGTGTAAGAAACCAGGCTGAGCAAGCCAGTAAGCCGAACTCTTCCATGGCCTCTGCTTCAGTTCCTGCCTGAAGGTTCCTTCCCTGCTTGAGTTCCTGCCTTGCCTTGCTGATGGCCGGTAACCTGTAAACCAAATCATGCCTTCACCAAGTTGTTCTTGGTCGTGGTATATTATCACAGCAACAGAACATAAACCAAGACAGGAATGCTTTGCAGAGCATCATGGTGGATAAAGGACATCAAAATGTGAAAATATCTTTACTGTGGGGCTGTGCTTCGTTTAAGAAAGAAAGGAAGGCATGGTGGTTCGGACCCATAATCCCAGAACTCTGGAGGTTAAGACAGGACGTCTCAAGTTTCAAGCTGAAATTGTGTATGTAGTGAGCTCTGGGATAGCTGGGCTACATAGCAAGCACAAAACAAAATAAGAGAAAAGAAGAAGAAAGAAAAATGGAGGGAGGGGGAAAGAGAGGAGGGGACGGATAAGAAGGGTAATGGAGAAGAGGGGATAGGAGGGGAAGGGAGAGGAAAGCAAAGATACAATACATACCTGCTGGAATTTTACAAACAGAAATAGAAGATGAACACAGAAACTAGTGAAATCAGCTGGGTATGGTAGTCCCCAGCACTTGGGAGGCAAAGGCACTCAGCTCTCTGTGAGTTTGAGGCCAGCCTGGGTTACACATGAGTTCCAGGACAGCCACAGCTATGTACAGAGATCCTGTCTCCAAAAACAAACAAACAAATTAGTAAGATAAAATAATGAAATCAAGAACTAGTAGGGATTGGGAAGAAATCAGGTACATACCATGTGCGTGTGCGTGTGTGTATGTCTCTGTGTGTGTCTCTATGTATGTGTCTGTCTGTGTGGATGTTTCAGTGCTTGTCTGTCTGTCTGTCTGTCTGTCTGTCTGTCTGTCTGTGTGTATGTGTTTCTGTGCGTGCCCGTCTGTCTGTCTCAGTGCTTGTCTGTGTTTATAAATGTGTATGTGTGTGTGTTCCTGTATGTATGTCTGTGTCCCTGTCTCAGTGTGTATCTCTGGGTGTGTATCTGAGTGTATGTGTCTGTGTGTACAGGTTCACATGTGTTTGCAGGTGTGGGTGCACGCATATGCACTTGTATATGGAGGCCACACCTCTATCCCAGCTGTCATTCCTCAGGGACCACCCCTTGCTTTTTGAGATACTGTCCCTCTCTCTGGCCTGACCCAGGGACCCTCCTATCTCTGCTGTCTAGAACTGTGATTACAAGCATATGCTAACCACTTCTGGCTTTCTTTTATTTACAGTTCTAGAATTCATGCTCAGGTCCTGGGACCTTCACAGCAAAGCCTTTACCAACTGAGTTATTTCCACATTCCAGAATCAGATGCTTCTCCTGCTTTACCTTTTCACTTTCCTGTCAGAAAAATTAATTCCACGGATCTGGAGTCCCATTGCTTAGCAGTTACCAGCGCATCCTTCTCTTATGGAGGGCCTCAGTTTGGTTCTCAGTACTTATACAAGGTGGCTCACAACCATCTGCAAAGGGGTCTGATGCTCTCTTCTGATGTGTCTGAGGAGAACAATGGTGAATACATAAAATAAATAAAATACATAAAAAATGAACTCTACAGAGTTAGAGTGGAAGTGTCTAAAAATTATTAGAATAAATAGGTGAACCTAAATATAAGAGTTGATAACATAATCACCTAGAAAGCAATTTTAAATAATTATTTCAAGTTTAAGAAATAAATTTCTCCCAAGTTTCATGACGTGGCATACCTTAAGGCCGTAGTAAGCACTCAATAAATGCTTCTTTGAATGAATGAGTGAATTACCCAAGATGAGGACCAAGAAGCTGAGGGTTTATTTCTGAGGGTTTATTCTGAGGGTTTACTTCTGTTACTGCCATAAAACACATGGACCAAAAGCAGCATGGGAGAGGAAAAGATTTCTTTGGTTTACAATCCCACGTTCATTCTGGGATTACTGGTGAATCCTGTGATCCTGACACTTGAGAAACATGGGCAAGAGGCTCTCTGTGAGTTCAAGTCCAGCTTGGTCTACATAGCAAATTCCAGACCAGCTAGGACAAGGCTGTGAGATTTTTTTTTTTTTCACAAAAAAAAATTCTTTTAATTACAGATTTTAGTTTTTCATTGAGGAGAGATAAAGGCAGGAACCCAGGCAGCTGGTCATGTCACATCTACAGTCATGAGCAGAGAGAAACTAATGCATCCAAGCTGCCTGCTCATTTGCTAGCTTTCATCTTGCTTCTCCTGTCTTATATAATCCAAGACCGTCTTTCTAGGGAGTGGTGCTGCCCACAGTGGGCTGAGTCCTCCTACAACAATTGGCAATCCAAACTATCCCCAACAGACATTCCACGGGCCAATCTGATCTTGACTCTTCTCACAGATAAACTCTAAGCTGCATCAAGTCGACAGTTAATGTAAATCAGGACATTGATTAGGACATTGATTTACCGTCCCCTAAACTCAGGGCACTCTACTCTGGTAACAAGTTATAAGTCCTGGGAATGTTTTTGATATTGCTGCTGTTATCATTCGTGGTTAGTTGGCTGGATGATTGGTCCATTCCAAGAATAGTGACTTCAAAGTCCTAATCCTCCTGCTTCAACCACTTCAGTGCTGATACTACAGGCGTACACCACCATGACTGGTCCATATAAGTTCTGCTTCATGTCATAAAAATGAGCTACATGTTGGTTCTGTGGCCCAAACTCAAAACCTACCTCTAAAAATACCTCACTAACTTTCCTACTCTTCCCTTACCTCCATGGGAGCCTAGAAAACACGTGCTGATCTGTTTGTTGCTGCTGTCACTACCACTTATCCTAGATAGTAGAAATGTATTACATCGCCGGGCGGTGGTGGCGCACGCCTTTAATCCCAGCACTTGGGAGGCAGAGACAGGCGAATTTCTGAGTTCGAGGCCAGCCTGGTCTACAGAGTGAGTTCCAGGACAGCCAGGACTACACAGAGAAACCCTGTCTCAAAAAACCAAAAAAAAAAAAAAAGAAATGTATTACATCATGATTCCAGGGGTGGGGGGAAGGAACTCACCGGTAGCGCATGCATATACCATATACTCAATGGTCTACACAATGTGTGGCTTCGATTCCTAGTACCAAAAAAACCTTAATAATTAATAAATATAAAACATTAATGCATGGTTAGGGCTCCATTATTTTTATATACTGTGGTTTAAGTGTCCCAACTCTCATGAATACCAACTGGACTGATGTTATTTCCAGTGGGTCACCTACCGGACATCTTCCATCCCATCCTCCATTGCAGCAACTTCCCCAGCTAGCCGAAGCATGGCCCCAGGGGACAGATCTGACACTGCACCTTCCAATCTTGGAAGAAGGACAAACCACTTAGGGGAGAAAAAAAAGAAAATAGAAAAGGAAGCCGAGGAGGAAAAATAACCATTGCCACAAGGACACAACCAATTTAATTTTTAAAGTGCCAGCGGCTTAACAATTTCTCATCGAGGTGATCATTAAAGTTACAGCTCCCTTGAGCCACTCAATAATGTCCCCCCAACTGTTCAACTTTTCATGGGCTTTTGCTTCAATAGGTTACTCAGGAAGCATCATTCTGTGTGCTGAATCAGCAAACGCCACTGGAGTCCTTTCTGGTTTGAAATGGCCCTCACAGGCTGATGAACACTTGGCCCCCAGCAGGTGGCGCTGTTTGGGAAACTGTAAGATGTACTTCTATCCTGTATTAGTAGATCACAAGGAGTGGGCCTTGTAGGTTGTATCCACTACCAGTACTAGTCTGAGCTCTTTGCTTTCTGTGTTAATGAACTTGACCACAAACTACTACAACCACAGATCCAGCTGCCCCAGAGGCCATGACTGTGATGGACTGGGTAACCTCCAAACTGTGAGCCAAAATAAACCCTTCCTCCTTTAAGTGGTTCCTGTCAGGTACTAGTTCTTTTTGCTGCAACAAAATACTTGACAATTGCAACTTAAGGAAGGAAGAGTTTATTTGGCTTGTGTTTACAGAGGATATGGCCCATCATGGCCTCAGGTGGGTTTGCGGGTTTGATGGGCCATATGACAACAGGAGCTCGAGGCAGCTGATTACAGTGTGTCCACATCAGGAAGGAGAGAGGAATGGATGTTGGTGCTCAGTCCATTTTCTCCTCTTTATTCAGTCCTAGACCCCAGGTCATGGAAGGGTACCACTCACATTTAGGGCGGTTCTTCTTCTCATCTCAGGTAACTTCATCTAGACACTCCTTCACAGTGGCTCTAAATCCCATCCAGGTGACAAATAAGATTAACCACTACTGCCAAGCAACAAGGAAAGCAGTTTGGGCCAGTGAGATGGCTCAGCAGGCAAAGGTGCTTGTTGCACAAGTCTGGTGTCCTGAGTTCAATTCTTAAAACATATATAAAAGTAGAAGGAAGAACAAACTGCACTAAACCCATCCTCCGACCACTGCATGCACACTTGGTGGCACACTTACATATACCACACACAAGCACACACACACAGAGGGAGAGAGAGGGAGGGAGAGAGAGAGAGAGGGAGAAGAAAAGAAGAAGAAAAGGGAGGAGGAGGAGGAGGAGGAGGAGGAGGAGGAGGAGGAGGAGGAGGGAGAGAATATATATATATTTACAAAACTCAGTAACAGAGTCTTAAGGAGCTAAGGAAGATTCTAGGGAACACCCAAGATTACTTTTGCGTGGTTTTTAAGCTTGAGGTCTAGGCCAGACTTGCAAAGTTAAAGTGCCATAGATCCCCAATTTCACCAGGACTGGGGAACGTTGAATGATGCCTCTCTTCTCTATGAATCAAATAGTAAGCGATTTTATTTCCAAAGGGATGATAAAACAGGAGGCAGCTGCGTGGGGAGAGGAGGCAGGGCCCGACACTCAGCTCTTCTGTTCAAGGTACCGTGGTTCGGCAAGCCGGCAGATGAAATAACACATTTGTGTATGAAAAGAAGACACTCAGAACAAAGGACCGCGAACAGTGTATCCCACTCTCGGTGGCCTTGGTGATACTTGACATTTCTGGGAAATGAATTTAGCACAAAAAAAAAAAAAAAAATTCAATGCCTCGTGCCAAACAACCGATTCTAAGAGAACTGAGGAGAGGGGTAACCACGTGACCAGGAGGCACTTCCGGGAATCGTCATCCTTTGCTGCTGAGTTCCCCTGCGCGGAGAGGGAGGACAGGTTGTCGAGGGGTGAGGAGTAGGATGGGGGCTGCCTGTTGAGCAAAGGTGGGTCGGAGGGACAGTCGTTTGTTAGGTTTATTATGATTCTCCGTCCACAAGCTCACAGAGCTGGTCCAGTCTTGCCTCTAATCTCCTGAGGACGGCGGAGGATGAAGAAGCAGTAACTAGTGTCCAAATGATATGCCACCATCTTCTCCGGTTCAGCAGGTCCAGAACTGACTTGTCCTTTCGTCGATGACTTTTAACTGTCAGAAACCAGTCACCCAAGCTATTCCCTATCTGAGAGGCACCTTTCCAGCCCAGCATAGGGACCCTCGCCCTCACCCAGCCCCGCCCTCCCCTCTCCTGTCTCATCTGCCATCTCCAACTCTGCCTTGGTCAAGTGAGGCAATAGCTAAAGTTGGTTGTCAAACTGACAGGATGTAGAATGACCCAGCAGACAGTCCTGTGTGCTTGCCTGTGGGGGCAGCCCTCTACGCATGTGTGGGGCGGCGGGGAGGTGGGGGAAGGAGGTGGGGGGAGAACAGAGGGACCTCTGCGCATGCCTGTGGGGGCAGATGGGTCTCTGTGCTTGCTTTGGGAGATTATCTTGCCTTTCTATTGTGTTCATTCCAGTGGGCAGGACCATTTTCAGGACAGAGATCCTGGACTGTATAAGATGGAAAAAGGGGAACAAAGCAGCAGGCTGTGGCCATCCACCTCTCCGAGGTGCCATGTGGCTAGCGGCTTCAAGTTCCTGCTTGCTGTTTGAACTTCTCCACCGTGATGCCTGTTCCCTCAAACTGTGAGCCACAATCAACGCTTCCTCCCTTAAAGTTGCTTTGGGCACTGAGATGGGAGTAGGATCCAGTTGAGATCCAGATCTCAGCCTCTCGCTCATCACATGACCTTAAGCAAATTTATTTTCCTGAGCACTGACTGAAAAAAGCAACTGGGGGGGGGGGGGGGGGAAGTGTTCCTTTTGGCCCACAAATCCAGGTTACGGTTCATCGCTGTGAGAAAATCGAGAAGGCATGAGCTTGAAGAGAAAGTCAAGGAGGCAGGTGCTTGAAGCAGCTGCTCCCATCCCCTCCAGTCAGGAGTAGAGGGAAATGAATCAAAGCCTCGCACCCAGCCAGCCTTCTTTACTCTTATCCATCCTAGGGCATAAAACCAGGGAACGGCCCCACCCGCTTTCAGGGATCTTTCCACGTCCCTTAAGACAATCAAGATTGTCTCCTACAAAGGCGAAGCTGAGCTAGGCAACCGCTCACTGAGACTTTGTTCCCATGGCTTTCTTTGGAAGATGGAGAACTCTGGGTCTTAAAACACAACATGTTTAAGGACATGGCTGGACCCAGTGAATCCCTGTACATCTGTAATCCCACCACAGGAAAGGCAAAGGGAGAAGAGTCATTAGTTAAAGGCTAGCCTGGGTTACATAATAAATTTACAGCCTCGGCTACATAGTAAGACCCTGTCTCAAAAAAAAAAGAAAAAGAAAAAGAAAAAATTTACAAATCAGGAGAGAAAAGAAGAGAAAAGAGAAAAAGAAGAAAATAAAAAATGAAATGGGGGGCTGGAGAGATGGCTCAGTGGTTAAGAGCACTAACTGCACTTCCAGAGGTCCTGAGTTCATATCCCAGCAACCACATGGTGGCTCACAACCATCTGTAATGAGATCTGATGCCCTCTTCTGGTGTGTCTGAAGACAGCTACAGTGTATTCATATATAACAAATAAATAAATCTTTAAAAAAAAACAAAAAAATGAAATGGGAAGGAAAGAAATAAAAAGGAAAGGGAGATGGCTTAGTGGGTAAGAATGTTTCCTGTGCAAACAGGAGGACCAGAGTTCCCTAGCATCCATGTTAAAAAGCCAAGCGAGGCCACATACACACTGGCAACTCCAATACCTTGCTGATGCTACATTGTGTCAAGCTGACAGCCCTAACCATCTCCAGAATTCCTTAGGCTTGGGACCCCTGCCCATCTCTTGTAGAGGTCTTCTGTGGCCCTGCTGATTTCCAGTCTCCAGATGGGTGAGAGATTACATTCCTGCTGTTTGAGCCACCCAGCTTGTGATAGTTTGTGACAGTAACCCCAGGAAATGCATCAGGAGACTAGCTCCACCTTGCCCTCGGCATCCTTAGCTCCTTGGGCCCTTCATTAGCACTGACAGCCAACCACAGAGGTTGGCACGTATGGCTGGTGGCTAGTCATCATAGCAGGACCTCTGAAGACGTTTATTAAACTCATATGCATTGTCTTTCTGCTTTTTTCCCACATGCCACGACCAACGGTCACTTTTTCTAGGCCTCTCTGACCGCTTGCTTCAGCCTTAGATACACAGTAGTCCAGTGAGCGTGGCGGCACATGCCTGTCATCAGAGCTCACAGAAGGCTAAGCATTCGGCTGGTGAGATGGCTCAAAGGATAAAGCAGCTTGCTGATGCAGAGCCTCATGTCGTGAGTTTGATTCCTAGTACCTCATAAGCCAGACATGGTGGTGTGCAGCTGTAATCCTAGTACTCGGGACATAGAAGGACAAGGAGTTCAAGGTCTCATAGTAAGCCTGGGTACTAGAGGCTCTGCCTTAATGGGAGAGGGGAAGGAGAGTGGAGGGGTAGGGAGAAGGAGAAGCCTGTCTCACATGTATGTCTGCACAATGCTCTCTGTCCATTGCCCACGCTCGCTTTGAGAGTGCCTCCTGCCAAGCTAATAATCAACCAGGCTTTGTGCCTCATCGGAGTGTATTCAGTGGAGATCATAAGTGCATGCACCCAGCCTGGAAAGAGCTAATATATTCTAAAAAGAGAAACTTGTGCCCATCAAGGGATCGGAATTGGCCCAGGAATATTATGGGAAGAGCAAGGTCCAAAGTCTGGTACCAGGCAGGGTAGGAATTTGTCTCTGAGGAAGAGTGTTTACATGGATTCTGAAGACTTCTCAGATTACCTGACACACAGAGATGGGTCATCGATGGCCAGGACCACACAGTGGACAGACTGCCTAATTATGGCACCTCTTATCTTGATTAAACCTAAACCTTATTCAGGGCTGCAAAGATGGACCTGGGGGAGTAGACACTGGACCCCCCCTACTGTTCCTCCTCCCAAAGTGTCCACATTGAATAAGCTTCCTCCCTCTGCTTGTCCCCATAGCTTATCTCTTTGATTAGCATCTTGAGAGCAGTGGCTCAGCCCAGCTTGTTAGGGCTTCTGGAGCCCATGTGTTAACCATAAAGGTTCTTGTAAAACCCACGATCCAGGGAGCTAAGAGGAGACCTGAGTGAGATCCAGGTACTGAATAGAGTAAACAAGACCAGGCTCCCATCCATCCGGGGAGACTCAGCTTTCTAGTTTGTCCATAAAAAAAAAAAAAAAAAAACCTACAGCTCTCACCTCAAAGGGGCTAACAGTTTACTCTGGAACCAAGTGAGTGACCACAAGAACACAGACTCAGATTATCCCAAATTTCATGTTCCAACATGGTAGCGTTTTATATTAACAGACTAAAGGAAGTCATACGTCAGGGCACTTTTTTTTGTTGTTTTGTTTTCATTACAGGGTCTCACTATGTAGCTCTGATTGTCCTGGAATTCACTCTGTAAACCAGGCTAGCTTTGAACTCACAAGACCTCTGCCTACCTCTGCATCCCTAGTACTGGGATTAAAGGGATGCATTACTATGCCTGGCTTATCAAAGCATTTTCAAATACATTGGAAGGAACACAAGGTAGTAGGCGGGTTACAGCCAAGTATGGAAATACCTGTTGGGAACTGAACTTGGATCTTCTGTGAGAAGAATACGAGCTCTTAACTGCTGAGCCCCAAATCAGTCTTCAGGGGTTTGTGTGTTTGTTTGTTTGTTGTTTTTGCAGTGCAGGGATGGAACACAGGACCTTGTACATGTAAGGCAAGGACTGTTCTGTTCTGGACTCTAGCCCTTTGTGTAACTTCTCCTTTTTAACTAAGAATTAGCTCGGAGGTAATAGCTTAAATCACACGGATGAAAATCGATAGAGAGTAAATTAAACATAAAGCTAAATTCATCCTGATTGTGTTCTGTGTTGCCTTTGGCTAATTTGATGACAAAGCAACTATTTTAATCTTCTAGGCTTAGAGTTTTTTGTTGCTGGACACATTGAGAGGAGTGGGTAATTATACAGCCCATTTATCAAAAAGATTAAGGAAACGGGAAGGTGGGAATTGGTCTACAAGCAGTCTAGAAAATACAGCAACGTGACACTGAGGTATCTGGAGAGTTTCTCAAATTACTTCGTTTCTCCTCCACTCCTAGTTTCCTCAAATCAATAGATGCCACTGAAGCTGATTAGGAGGTGGCCAGGAGTCAGGAGTCCACTTGTCCCCCGTCCTGGGATGGAAGACTCCTTATCTTAATAAGGGACTGGCCAGTTTGGGGGGGGGGAACACTTGTTTTTCTGCAACTGTGTTACCATGGATACAGCATCTGGTCCTCAGCATCTCAATGAAAGAGCCCAGCTCCAGCTTCCCAGGATTTTTTTTTTTTTTTGCATATCATAATTTAGAATGTGTTTGGTTTTCATTTGCAGCCCAGCCTGCCAGAATCTTCCCCCAAGATTCTGCAAAGTTCAACCGTAACCAACATGAATAAATCGTCTTCTCAGCTCCAGCTGCACCTTGGGAAGATGTATTTCAGGGTGTCAGGAGGATCAAAGGATTCCCCAGTTGGGGGCTCTCAAAATTCACCCTTAGGTGTGATAGGCTATATCCTCCGAAACAAATAGCCACCATCCTCATCAGTTTCTTCCTTGCATGAATCCATCTTGCCTGTAGACTTTTAACTTCCCCTCAGAGAAGGTGGAGGTGCACAGGGTCTGTGGGTCCTCACTTGCATATCCAGACACCCATAGCCATGTGTATACAATTCTGCTCTACTTGAATTAAGGTTTTGTGGTCTCAGGCAGAGAAAGAGTGTTAACCCGGGAAGCTTGAGTAAAGGGAGCTCTCTGAAGGCATGAGAGAAGCATTATGGATGCTGGGTGAAGATGTTCCAGTGTGGCTGCTTGGGAGTCATCCACACTCCTGTCAGCAACCCTCTGTGGAGCAGTGGCCCGTGCCACGAAACTTGGTAAAGGTGAGTGGATCCAGAGACCCCAGCACCCACCTGAGATAGTAGCTGTCTCCCTGTTCTCTACTAGATTCCTGGCCCAGAACAAGTGACCACACTCCCCACGTTGGTCACGTAGCCCAGAACAGAGTTCTCCATGCTAATGAGGTATGTAGAGGCCCTAGATGGTTAGCCAATAAGCTTTCCTTTCCAGACATTCCTTCCTGAAAAAAATATTTAACCTGTGGTCCACCCTGAGGAGGTGGTATGCCCCCATTTTCCAGGGTGAACAATCAATAAACAGTCCTTGGAAGGTGGGTAGAGCATCCTTTTTAGACAGCAGCCTGCAGAACATTGTCCCCAGCACCCCTTCTGAGGAGTCCTGGACCAAACTGCAGTACAGAGAGAGAATTGGCCTTCTACAATCTTTCAGGAGTAGAGGGAAGTTTTACATCACATGGTCCAGTACAACATAGTTTGCATAACAAAGAGCATGGAGAAGCCAGGTACTGATTAGGACTGTATATGTTTGTATATATTTCCCGTAGCCATTGAACAGACAGCCTCTGTCCCAGGAAGAGCTTCACGCAGGTGTGGACTGATCTTTATAGGCTACCAGTTTCGGCTTAAAGATGCAGACCAGGGATCTAACCACTATAAAGGACAACAGTTTCCATGCTGCAGTTTACAGCAAAGTCAGGGCTTAGATACAGATGGCCCTGACAGGTCAGTGAGCTCCAGAATCTTCTAGAACCTCAGCCACCTTAACTCTCAGGTCAACAAGATAAATATGAAAAGCCAAATGGCATCAACTTTGAAGACAAGTGTCTGGATCCTCAGGTTTGAAGGGAGCTTGAGAGAGGGAGCATGACCAGGATGTCTGATGGAGATGCCAGAAAGGACAGCTGACATACAAACATCTAAACAAAGAAGAACTTGGGGCTGGGAGTGTAGCTTCCCTGGTAGAGTGCTTGCACATGAGTGGCCTTGGGTTCCATCCCAGAACTGCATAATTGGGTGGGGTGGTGCATGCATCCCATCACTCAGGAAAGGGAGGAAGAAAAATTGAATGTTATGGCAATCCCTGTGTACTGAGAGAATGTCTGAGACCAATATGAGGTACACAAAACCCAGACTCCAAAGAAAACGTCCTTGTGCCAAGAATGGTGGTTCATGCCTGCACTCTCAGTACTTAACACTTGAGAGGCTGAGGAAGGAAGGAAGGAAGGAAGGAAGGAAGGAAGGAAGGAAGGAAGG
>NW_021620917.1:791703-814782 GCF_004785775.1 Grammomys surdaster | reverse complement strand
GGAAGGAAGGAAGGAAGGAAGGAAGGAAGGAAGGAAGGAAGGAAGGAAAGAAGGAAGGGGGAAAAGGGGAAGAAGGGGAGGGAAGGGAGGGAGGGAAGAAAGGAAGGAAGCAAGCCAGGCCAGCCAACTTATTTTTGACAGATGTGTCAAGGCCCCTTGCCTTTGCAGAATCCACAGCCCCTGCTATAAATAATATGGTGCCTTTTACAGCTGGGCCTTAGTGTTTTCTTGATCAGGGCATTTGGAATTTTTTTTTTAAATAGCAGAATTCTGAAGCTAATTAGGCCATTATTCTTCAAAGATTTAATTTGCTTTGATGGGCTAATCTATAATCATATTTCCAAACAGCTTCTATTTAATTACTGCACAAAATGAATGAGGTTCTGGGGCAATTTGTGTCTGATAAACTCACTGCTGTGGTCTGAATGTTTGTGTCTGCCCCCAGAATTACACACAGAAGCTGGACCCCACCCCAAGATGGGATGAAGAAGTAAGACTTACACCAGAGCACTTGGGAGTTTAAAGCAGGAAGATCCAGAGTTCAAGGCCAACCTGGGCTACCAGCAAGGCCGGGAGGGCGTTGGGAGGGAATCTGGTTCCGTAGATAAAGTACTTGCTGTGCAAACTTGAGTCATAAGCATCCATGTAAAGAGCCAGGAGTCCTAATACATGGTTGTAAGCGCAAAACTGGGGGAACTGAGACAGGAGGATCCTGTGAGTTCACTAATCTAATAGAATGGCAAGCTCCAGGTGAGAGACTGTCTCAAAAAAATAGGGAAGAAAGTACCAGAAGATATTTGACGTTGGCCTCTGACCTATACACACACACACACACACACACACACACGCACACGCACACACGCACACACACAAAGGGAGCCAGAGAGGGAAAAGGAGGAGAGAGGAAGGGAGGGGAGAGAGGAGGTTAGTGAAGAGAAAGAACCTGATTTTGGGAAGTGATTAGGTTGTGAGGGTAGAGCCTCATGTACAGAATTACAAAGGAGGCCTTCAGAGCCTCATCCAGCACTGGAGCATATAATGATACTGGGCAGATACAGCTTTACACCACAACCAGCGACCACGGAGTCCCCTTCCCCCTATAGCGCAATCCTCACTTGGGTAAAGTCAGTGTCTAATTAGAATTTCTATGTCTATGATAAAACACCAAGATCAAAAGCAACTTGGATAGAAGGGTGTCCATTTAAGCTTCCAGTGCTCAGATCGTCCCACCACTGAGGAAAGTCGGGACACAACTCAAGGCAGGAACCTGGAGGGAGGAACTGAAGCAGAGGCCACGGAGGAGTGCTGCTCGCTGGCTTGCTCTACAGGGTTTGCTCAGCCTGTTTTCTTATACCATCCAGGACCACCTGCCCAGGAGTGGCTTCACCCCAGTGAACTGGACTAGCACGCATCAATTATTAATCAAGAAAATGCAATACGGACTTGCTGACAGGCAAATCTTATGGGGGCGTTTTCTTCCTAGTGACCCCAGTTCATGTCAAACTGACATAAAGCCAAACATCACAGCTGGATCCTTGATTGTATTACAGAAAGGAGTTTTCAGAGAGAGCCAGAGTGATGCTTGTGGGTTTATTAAAATGAAGGATGAGAATGAACTTTAATGGGTTTTTGCAAGACTTATTTTTTATTTTCAGTTGCATGTATGCATGTGGGAGGTGTATTTGCACATGAATGTGGAGAGGAGAGTAGGTCGTCGGAGAGCCTGGAGTTGGGTTGTAAGCCACCAGAAACGAACGCTGGAAACCAATCCCAAGTCTTCTATGAGGCAGGCATGTGCTCTTAACCACCGAACCATACCTCCACCCCACAAACTCTAAGTGCAAGCGTGAGAGAAGGGAGCTTGTGGGAAAAGGAGAATAAGGCGTCTAAGGGAGAGAGTTTCCTGTGGCTATCTTAATAGTTGATCCCTTCTGAGTTAAGGACCCAAAAGGATGTCATTTACAACAAGGTCTAAAAATTAAGCAAAACGGCACTGGTTCCTTCCAGTCTGTGCCCGAGCACTGAGCAGATCTTGGGCTTCAGCTCTAACCCCAGCAGCAACACCCACCCCTAACAGTTCTGATACAACCAAGATAATAGGAAAGACAAGCTCCAGTCAGATTCAGCGCAGGTGGCACTAAGGAGATCCAGACGGCAAAAGGCAAGCACAAGAACATAAGCATCAGCAATCCAGGGTACTTGGCATCATCAGAACCTAGTTCTCCCACAAAAGAAAGTCCTGAATGCCCTATCTCACCAGAAAAGCAAGATTCAGATTTAAAATCACTTCTCATATTGATGATAGAGGACTTTAAAAAGGATATAAATAACACCCTCAAAGAAATTGAAGAGAACACAGGTAAACAGGTAGAAGCTCTTAAAGAGGAAACAGAAAAATTCCTTAAAGAATTACAAGAAAACACAACCAAATAGGTGAAGAAATTGAACAAAACCATCCAGGACATAAAAATGGAAGTAGAAACAATAAAATTAAAAAAAAAAAAACCCACAAAGGGAGACTACCCTGAAGATAGAAAACCTAGGAACGAAATCAGGAGCCATAAATGCAAGCATCACCAACAGAATACAAGAGATAGAAGAGAGAATCTCAGGTGCAGAAGATACCATAGAAAATATTAACACAACTGCCAAAGAAAACACAAAGTGTGCCAGGCAGTGGTAGTGCACGCCTTTAATCCCAGCACTTGGGAGGCAGAGGCAGGCGGATTTCTGAGTTCGAGGCCACCCTGGTCTACAGAGTGAGTTCCAGGACAGCCAGGGCTACATAGAGAAACCCTGTCTTGAAAAAAAGAAAGAAAGAAAGAAAGAAAGAAAGAAAGAAAGAAAGAAAGAAAGAAAGAAAGAAAGAAAGAGAGAGAGAGAGAGGGAAGGAGGGAGGGAGGGAGGGAGGGAGGGAGGGAGGGAGGGAGGGAGGAAAGAAGGAAAAAGAAAACGCAAAGTGCAAAAAGTTCCTAACCCAAAACATCCAGGAAATCCAGTACACAATGAGAAGACCAAACCTAAGGATAATAGGTATAGAAGAGAGTGAAGATTCCCAACTTAAAGGGCCAATAAATGTCTTCAACAACATTATAGAAGAAAACTTCCGTAACCTAAAGAACGAGATGCCCATAAACATACAAGAAGCCTAGACCAAATAGACTAGACCAGAAAAGGAATACCTCCTGTCACATAATAATCAAAACACCAAATGCACAAAACAAAGAAAGAATATTAAAAGCAGTAAGGGAAAAAGGCCAAGTAACATATAAGGGCAGATCTATCAGAATTACACCAGACTTCTCACCAGACACTATAAAAGCCAGAAGATCCTGCTCAGATGTCATACAGACCCTAAGAGAACACAAATCCTAGCCCAGGCTACTGTACCCAGCAAAACTCTCAATTACCATATATGGAGAAACCAAGATATTCCATGACAAAACCAAATTTACACAATATCTTTCCACAAACCCAGCCCTACAAAGGATAATAGAGGGAAAACTCCAATACAAAGGGAAATTATTTCCTAGAAAGAGCAAGAAAGTAATCTTCCAACAAATCCAAAAGAAGATAACTACACAAACATAATTCCACATCTAGTAACAAAAATAACAGGAAGCAACAATCATTTTTTTCAAGCAAATGGTCCTAAGAAACAAGCTGGAATAGCCATTCTAATATTGAATAAAATTGACTTTCAACTTAAAGCTATCAAAGGAAAAGTCAACCATCATGAACTCTCAATTCTGAACATCTATGCTCCAAATGCAAGAGCACCCACTTTCATAAAAGAAACCTTACTAAAGCTCAAAGCACACATTGCATCTCACACAATAATAGTGGGAGACTTCAACACCCCACTCTCAGCAATGGACAGATCATGGAAACAGAAACTAAACAGAGATACAGTGAAACTAACAGAAGTTATGAACCAAATGGATTTAACAGGTATCTGCAGAACATTTCATCCTTTTTTTTTCTTTTCGAAGAACATTTCATCCTAAAACAAAAGAATATACCTTTTTCTTAGCACCTCATGGTACTTTCTCCAAAATAGACCATATAATTAGTCACAAAACAGGCCTCAACAGTTACAAGAAAATTAAAATAATCCCATGCATCCTATCAGATCACCATGGACTAAGGCTGGTCTTCAATAATGACAAAAACAATGGAAAGCCCACATTCATGTGGAAACTGAACAACACTCTACTCAATGATAACTTGGTGAGGGAAGAAATAAGGAAATTAAAGACTTTTTAGACTTTAATGAAAATGAAGACACATCATAACAAAACTTATGGGACACAATGAAAGCAGTGCTAAGAGGAAAACTCATAGCTCTAAGTGCCTACAAAAAGAAACTGGAGAGAGCATACACTAGCAGCTTGACAACATACTTGAAAGCTCTAGAACAAAAAGAAGCAAATACACTCAAGAGGAGTAGACGGCAGGAAATAATCTAACTCAGGGCTGAAATCAACCAAGTAGAAACAAAAGAACTATACAAAGAATCAATAAAACCAGGAGCTGGTTCTTTAAGAAAATCAACAAGATAGATAAACTCTTAGCCAGACTAACCAGAGGGCACAGAGGCAGTATCCAAATTAATAAAATCAGAACTGAAAGAGGAGACATAACAACAGAAACTGAGGAACTTAAAAAAATCATCAGATCCTACTACAGAAGCCTATACTCAACAAAATTGGGAAATCTGGATGAAATGGACAATTTTCTAGACAAAAATACCAGTTACCAAAGTTAAATCAGGCCCAGACACACCATCTAAACAGTCCCATAACCCCAAAAGAATTAGAAGCAGTGATTAAAAGTCTCCCCACCAAAAAAGGTCCAGGATCAGACGGCTTTAGTAAAGAGTTCTATCAGACCTTCAAAGAAGACTTAATACCAATTCTCTATAAACTGTTCCACAAAATAGAAACAGGAGGAACACTACCCAATTCATTCTATGAAGCCACAATTACGCTCATACCTAAACCCCACAAGGACCCAACAAAGAAAGAGAACTTCAGACCAATCTCCCTTATGAATATCGATGCAAAAATACTCAATAAAATTCTCACAAACTGAATCCAAGAACACATCAAAACAATTATCCATCATGAACAAGTAGGTTTTATCCCAGGAATGCGGGGATGATTCAATATATGGAAATTCATCAATGTAATCCACTATATAAACAAACTTAAAGAAAAAAAACCACATGATCATCTCACTAGATGCTGAGAAAGCATTTGACAAAATTCAACACCCCTTCATGATAAAAGTCTTGGAAAGATCAGGAATCCAAGGCCCATACCTAAACATAGTAAAAAGCAATATACAGCAAACCAGTAGCCAACATCAAACTAAATGGAGAAAAACTTGAAGCAATCCCACTAAAATCAGGGAGTAGACAAGGCTGCCCACTCTCTCCCTACCTATTCAATATAGTACTGGAAGTCCTAGCCAGAGCAATTAGACAATAAAAAGAAGTCAAAGGGATACAAATTGGAAAGGAAGAAGTCAAAATTTCACTATTTGCAGATGATATGATAGTATACTTGAGTGACCCCAAAACTTCCACCAGAGAACTCCAAAACCTGATAAACAACTTCAGCAAAGTGGCTGGATATAAAATTAACTCAAACAAATCAGTAGCCTTCCTCTACTCAAAAGAGAAATAGGCTGAGAAAGAAATTAGGGAAATGACACCTTTCACAATGTCACAAATAATATAGAATACCTTGGTGTGAATCTAACCAAGCAAGTAAAAGATCTGTATGACAAAAACTTCAAGTTCCTGAAGAAAGAAATTGAAGCAGATCTCAGAAGATGGAAAGATCTCCCATGATCATGGATTGGAAGGATCGATATAGTAAAAATGACCCTCTTGCTGAAAGCAATCTACAGATTCAGTGCAATCTCCATCAAAATTCCCACTCAATCTTCACAGAGATAAAAAGAGCAGTTCTCCAATTCATTTGTAATAACAAAAAACCCAAGATAGTGAAAACTATTCTCAACAATAAAAGAACTTCTGGAGGAATCACCATCCCTGACTTCAAGCTGTACCACAGAGCAGTAGTGATAAAAACTGCATGGTATTGGTACAGAGACAGGCAGGAAGATTAATGGAATAGAATTGAAGACCCAGAAATGAACCCACACTCCTATGGTCACTTGATCTTTGACAAAGGAGCTAAAACCATCCAGTGGAAAAAAGACAGCATTTTCAACAAATGGTGCTGGTTCAACGGGAGGTCAGCATGTCAAAGAATGCAAGTTGATCCATACTTATCTCCTTGTACAAACCTCAAGTCCAAGTGGATCAAGGACCTTCACATAAAACCAGATACACTGAATAGAAGAGAAAATGGGGAAAAGCCTCAAACACATGGGCTCAGGGGAAAAGTTCCTGAGCAGAACACCAATGGCTTATACTCTAAGATCAAGAATTGACAAATGGGACCTCATAAAACTGCAAAGCTTCTGTAAAGCAAAGGAGACACCATCAATAGGACAAAGTAGCCACCAACAGATTGGGAAAAGATCTTTACCAATCCTGTATCTGATAGAGGGCTAATATCCAAGGTATACAAAGAACTGAAGAAATTAGACTCTAGACAATCAAATAACTCTATTAAAAATTGGGTACAAAGCTAAACAAAGAATTCTCAACTGAGGAAATTCGAATGGCTGAGAAGCACTTAAGGAAGTGTTCAACATCCTTAGTCATCAGGGAAATGCAAATCAAAACAACCCTGAGATCCCACCTCACAACAGTCAGAATGGCTAAGATAAAAAACTCAGGTGACAGCAGATGCTGATGAGGATGTGGAGAAAGATGAACACTTCTCCACTGTTGGTGGGATTGTAAGCTGGTATAACCACTATGGAAAGCAGTCTGGCAGTTCCTCAGAAAATTGAACACAGTATTGCCTGAGGACCCAGCTATATCACTCCTGGGCATATATCCAAAAGATATTTCAACATACAACAGGGACACATGCTGCACTATGTTCATAGTAGCCTTATTTATAATAGCCAGAAGCTGGAAAGAATCCAGATGTCCTTCAACAGAGGAATGGATACAGAAAATATGGTACATTTACATAATGGAGTACTACTTCAGCTACTAAAAACAATGAATTCATGAAATTCTTAGGCAAATGGATGGAACTGGAAAGTATAATCCTGAGTGAGGTAACCCAATCACAAAAGAACACACATGGTATGCACTCACTGATAAGTGGATATTAACCCAAAAGCTCACAATACCTAACATACAACACATAGACCACACGAAGCTCAAGAAGAAGAAGGAAGACCAAAGTGTGGGTGCTTTGGTCCTTCTTAGAAGGAGTAGAAAAATACTCAACCAGAGCTCCCAGGGTCTAAACTTTCAGCCTGGGAACAAAAAGGGAGGGACTCATGGCTCCACCTGTAGAGGTAGTTGAGGATGGCCTTGTCATGCATCAGTGGAAGAGGAAGGCCTTGGTCCCTGAAAGTTTGCTGCCCTAGTGTTAGGGAATTCTAGAGCAGGGAGGCGGGAATGGGTGGATGGGTGGGGCCACATCCTCATAGAAGTAGGAGGAGGGAGGATGGGATAAGGGGTTGGGGAGGGGGGAATGGGAGAGGAGATAACATTGAAAGGTAAATAAAATATCCAATAAAAAAGAAAACATAATGGAGCTGGCAATTGTAGTTGAGCAGTCAAGACTTCTGTCAACAATCTATTACAGGGATTTTGTATAATCTTCAAGGACAAGGTATTGTGGAAGAGGCCTATGGAACTTTAAAAAGATTGGTGAGACACGCTGTTGCTGAGATAAAGAATAATGCCAACCTGTGAGCTTGCTGAGTGTCCTGACAAGGGTGACTGGGGAGCTGTATTGGACATATGTTCCTGACCCACCTTTGCTTGCCTATATCCCAGATGGGACAAGCTGCCTTGCCTCAAGTTTTTAGATCTTGTGGGATAGAGAATCAAAAAGCGAAATTATAATGTGTCTTGTATTTTTCTTAAAGGTGACCAGCTATTAGGACTCAATCATGTACTGGTCTAGAAATCAATCCAATATTGGAAATAACAGTCTACATTTGGAAGGCTGGTTCTGGACATTTTCAGAGACACATTTGGAAGTCAGCTGCAGTTCTCTATGATGTTATGATAGCAAGAGATAAAGTTGGGACAGGATCTGGATTTCAAACAAGGGTTAGTGCATGTTTTAAGGTTCTTTTAATTGTCAAGCTAAAATTGGTTTTGTCTCTTCTACAGCATTTATTGTAAGTTGCATTGACTGTATAATTTCTAATTGTGTTAGTGTAGTGAAACCTGGCATGTCTGTTACGGGGGTCTATCAACCAGCTTTTGTCTTATTGCCCTGAGTATTAGAAAAACCTTGATTCTCTGAAAAAAGCTTGAAAGTGCTGGAAGAAGTGAGTTAGGCTTTAAGCAGAAACAAGAGGATAGTGAGCTTGATTATTGCTGGTATAACAACTTTAATTTCATTAATTGATAGCACCACTGCTTCTGCAATAGCATTGACACAGGGAGTTAAGACAACTACTTTTGTTAACCATCTAGCAAAAAAAAATGTTACTAATGTACTGAGTATACAAAAGGATTTACATAGGTGTCTGGAAAAATGGATGATGCTCTATAACCTATTCAAATTATCTGAACAAGGTTCAGGGTTCAAGAGTTAGGAGCCATCCCAAGTGTCATGATAAATACTATTGGAGTAGTGTTACTTCTAAAATTTACAATGATTGTCATTATAATTAGAAAAAAGTTTAAAGACACCTGTAGGGTATTTGGCATAATCCTAACACCTCTCTGGGTTTGTTAACTTTGCATAGTGAGATTATGAATTTCAAGAATGCTACTCTGTTGAGTTTTGATGCTGCAGATATTGTCGATAAAATTATCCATGGCCTGAGGTCAGTATTTCCATTTTATTCAAACCTCAGGAATGGCATATATAGCTTATCAGGCTAGCTCTTCTTGTCCTGGGAACACTTTTATTCCTGCCCTCGTGTTAAAGCTTGTCTCTAACTACATCAACAGGATGGCAGCCAAAGTACATGACTTGAAACTGAAAATGGACCCCCAGACAGAGTTATTAATTTAACAGGCTGGCAAGCCAAGAACAGGTAAGATTCTGCACAGAGCCTTACCAACCTAAGACATAAATGCATTGCTTATGATAACGTGTATTCCATGATGGGTAAGGAAGGCTTTCTTGTCAGAATGACCTAAGACAGGCTTAGTTTGGTTTATGAAATAAAAAGGGGGAGTTGTGGAGAGCTTTTGGGGCTGCCTGGCAGGAATCTGTCATTGGCCAAGGACAAGGAAATTGGGCTGCTTGGAAGGAATCTGACACAGGTCAAGGACAAGTATATGGACTGCAGGCAGGAATCTGACATTGGGCTGGAACAAAGAAATAATTTTAGGCAGAAATCTAAATCCTAGGCTAGAACAAAGAAGAAATTTCAGGCAAGAATCTAAATCTTTGGCTAGAACAAAGAAGTAATTATAAGCAGGAATCTAAATCTTAGGCTAGAACAAAGAAATAGGCTTCAGGCATGAAAATGACTGTGAGCTAGGACAGGGAAGCAGGCTCATACATTTTGGTCTTCCTGATAAGCCCTTAGAAATAGTAATCACAGGAGTGATCATGGGACTCTGTTTATTGTCGTGCATGTTCTTTGATTATCTGGGTTTATTGTCTTCCTTGTTCCTGGACTATTTGCATCTATTGTATTGCTAGTTCCTCAACCTAGAACTGACCTTAATACTTGCATGTAATTTAAACAGTATAAAGGCAAAAAAAGGAGGAGGGGGGATGGGATAGGGGATTAATGGGTGAGGGAAATGGGGAAGGGGAATGACATCTGAAATGTAAGTAAATAAAATATCGAATAAAAAAATTTTAAAAAGATTAAGCAAATCTTCACATGTAAGTAAAATGTTTAAATGAAGTAAAAATATTAAGACATAGCTCATCTTATTATATTTCTGCTAGGGAGTTTCTCTTTTGGAATGAAATGGGAAGGCGGTTTGACGAGCTATCTTATTTAGACTTAGGCATAAGAAAAGTGTGTTAGCATTAGATTCTAATGTTAGCATGGTATGTGTTTCAAAGATCCTTTTCTGAGGTGCCTTTAGGAAGACAAGCGTCTCCGTAGGCCACTTAGATTTCATTGGTCAAGTTTCTTTATTGTTGACCTCTTAACATCTATCTGTCTGTCCTCTATCTGTCTGTCCTCTATCCATATATATATTTGGTGGGGGATGGTGATCAGAGGACAACTTTTTGGAGCCCCTGTGTGGGTACTGGGAATCAAACCCAGGCTATTAGACTTGGTGGCGATGCCTTTACCCACTGAGCCATCGCACCAGCCTATCATTACTTTCTGAGACAGTCTTTCACTGAAGCTCAGTATTTGCCAGATAGTTCCAGGAATCCACCTGCCTCTGCCTGCCCAGTGCTGAGAGGTCACTGATATGAGTTGTCATTCCTGGAGGGGGGGTTGTTTTTGTTTTGACAGATGTAGCCCCACCTGACCTGGAACTTACCATGTAGACCAGGCTGGCCTCCAACTCACAAGACCTCTGTCTGCCTTTCTGCCTCTTGAGTGCTAAAATTAGAGAGTCATGTGCCGCCATGCCCCCAAAACAGTAAATGTCTTGCACATTTTGTTTTTTTTTAAGACAGAGTCTCACTACACAGCCCTGGAATTTACTATATGGATCAGACTAGCCTCCAACTCACAGAGATTCACCTGACTCCTCCAGAGACATGGAGTTTAAGGCATATGCCACCATGCCAGGCCTGTGCCTGGCTTTTATATGGATGATAAAGATTGAATTCAGGTCCTCATGCTTATGTGGCAAACAGTCCACTAACTAAGCTACTTCCCCAGCCTCTGGTGGTTGGCTTTTTAAAGACAAGGTCTCGCTCTACAGCCCAGTCTGTTCACTAATTGTGATCTCCCTGCCCTGTGCCATGCTAAGATGTCAGACAGGTGACACCACGGGCAGCTGAACAACTATATAATCAGCCTGGTGCCATGAACCAGGCAGCAAATAAAACTCACAAGACAAGCAACATCAGTGCAAGGAAGCCTCGGGCTGGATTTTTTTCTTCTTCCCTCTGACTAGAGAGAAGTTATGACCTGAAGTATGTATGGGCTCTGCACAAGCAGTTAGGAACACTTATTAAGGAGAAGGGTGGGTCAGAAGGAGACAGTGGTGAGGATGGCAGCAAAGGCAAGAGGATGGAGCTAGGGTGCCCAGTAACCCCAGTTTACCTGAGGTAAACTGGGTATGAGGCTGAGGTATGGCTCCATGGTGAGAGCATTTACTGTGCAAATTTGAGGGCCTGAGTTTGGATCCCCAGCCTCCAGGTATAGAAGATGAAGTTGGTCTCAGGAGGCAGAGGCAGGAGGATCTCTGTAAGCTTGAGGCCAGCCTGGTCTACATAGCAAATTCCAGGCCATCCAGAACTACATATTGAATGACCCCGTTTGAAAAAAAAAATCCAGAAATAACTGCACCCTGTAATCCTCAGTGGGCAGCGTAACAGGAACTGAAGCAAAGCAAAAATCCCTTAAGATGTAGATTCAGACCTCAACTCAAAGGAATAAGATGGAAAGTGATTTAAAAAAAAAATGCCTGATCACCTCCTCTAGTCCCTCCTCTAGTCTCCGAGCATCCACACGGGTATACACACACACACACACACACTCACACACACACTCACACACACACTCACACACACACACACATACACACACACTCACACACACATATATATACTCACACACACTCACACACATACTCACACACACACTCACACATACTCACACACACTCACACACATACTCACACACACACTCACACACACACATATATACTCACACACACTCACACACATACTCACACACACATACTCACACACACACTCACATATATACTCACACACACACATGCACACACTCACATAGATACACACACACACTCACATATATACTCACACACACATGCACACCTGCTCTCTCTCACACACATATACACTCGCACATACTCATACACACATACACACACACCTTCACACACACTCCACATAGATACATATAATTAAAAATTAAAAACACAAAATATTAAGGGCCACTGAGATGACTCAGTGGGTAAAGCTGCCTGCCTTCAAGCCTGATGACATGAGTTTGATCCCTGGGACCCATACAGAAGAGAACTCACTCCCTCAAGTTGTCCTGTCATCTTCTCCTGCCACACCACACCACCAGATAGATAGATAGATAGATAGATAGATAGATAGATAGATAGATAGATAGATAGATAGGAAACGTTTTTTAAGTCTCAGGGTGTCTGGGGAACCACCCATCATACAGGGCAAGAGAAAAAGAAATTCTCCAATATGTTTTTTTAATGGACCCCCCCAAAGCCCTCATTTACAGCTGTAGCAGAAAATGTAGGGGAAGTGTGGGGAGACACTGAAGTGCAGCAGGAAGGTAGAGCGAGGTCTTGCCACCTATGGTGGGGGGGGGGGGGGCGGAATCGAGGCTCTGGTGGACTAGATCTGAGAGGCAGAGTGCGCGTGGGCGGGAGTTAGGCAGGAGCACGTAGAGCTGGGTGACTTCTCAAGGACTCCTGGGATTGCAGTGAGAAGAGGTATGTGGGAGCAGAGAGACCAGGCAGGCGGTTGTCGCCCACACACAGAGACCCTTCCTGAGGCTGGAGAAAGCGGAAGCTCAAGCTTCCGCCAGGGCGGGGTGGGGGTGTGTGTGGCAGTAGACACACTCTGAGACTCGAAGGGTTTTAGCAACAAGCAACACGTGCATCTCCCTTTCTGGGGTCCCCCTTCCCCCTGCAGTATCTGACAGAGCTAGATCCCCCTTTCTCTCACACTGGGTACTGCTCAAGATTCTAGAAGGGTCCCTCAAGCAGACACAGTGATCAAATCCTTTCCTGAAGCCACGGTCATCCCTTCTTCCTGGTCATTTCCAACCTAGCTCCTGCAGTCACTTGCACACGGAGTGGGTGCTGACATGTCTTTCCTATAAGTCTCCCTTGTGGGCATGGGAAGATGTCTCATGCTGGAGTAAGGGAAGGTTAGGACCCTGGTGCCAGCCACAGCTGGAACTTGTCACCTATGTAAAGCTCACGGCCCTGAGAACTTTTCAAGCGTCTTATGAGAGAAACTGGAGTTGAGACAGTGATTAGCAGGACCACACCTTGACCAGGACTGCTTAGCGACACGTACCTCTTGCCCTTAATTTAGACCTAAACCTTGTGTCAAGACCCCAAAGATGGATTTGGAGAGGAGGTTGCTGGGTTTCTTCATTTGTTTGTTTGCTACATTAATATAACTTTCTATATAATAATACATATCATTATATATTATATTCGTGTGTATGTATTATGTATACATTTTTTTTTCAATGTCACTTATCAGCTTAATTGGTTTATTGAGGACAGGGGGCTGAGCTGAGCTTCTTAGAGCTACCAGGGCCGAGGCGTTGGCTCTCACAACTATAAGAAAAGAGACAGCTAACAGTGAAATTAGGGGGGTGGGAAGGGACACGGTAGTACATCAGCCTTTATTTCATTGGTGCAGCTTTCGAATAAGAGAGGCACGCGCTTGTAAGCTTGTCTTTTAGTCACATGTGGACTGCACCTTTAACTGTATTGTGATCTTAAAATAAGAAGAGTATTGGGAGTGAGGAGATGGCTCATCCTGCCCCAGACAAGCCCTGGGATCTGAGTTCAACCTTCTCCAGGCAAGGTGACATGGGCTCGTAATTCTAACTCTAGGGAGCCAGAAATGGGGTTCCTGGTGCTTGGCGGCCAGCAGATCTAGCCAAAGCAGTGAGCTCCAGGTTCAGTACAAACACTGCCTCAGAAAATAAGGTGGAAATCAACAAAGAAAAGCACCCCATGTTCATCTGTGGCATGCACACATGCACACATGCATATACAGCAGGCATGGAGATATTTAGAAAACTCAATACACTGGACACAGATTATTGATGAATTTTCAGGGCTCTGGAAAGAAGATACAAATATTTGGGACATCTGAGGACATGGGTTCCTTTGGTTGGTTGGTTGGTTGGTTGGTTGGTAGGTTGGTTGGGTGTGTTTGGCTCACTGTTTGGTTGGTTGCTAAGTAGGTTGGTTAGTTGTTTGATTGGTTGGTTGGTTGGTTGGGTGGGTGGATGGGTGGGTGGGTGGGTGGATGGGTGGGTGGATGGGTGGTAGGTTGGCTGTTTGTTTGGTTGATTGGTTGGTTGGGTGGGTAGATGGGTAGGTAGGTGGTAGGTTGGCTGGTTGGTTGATTGGTTCATTGGGTGGGTGGTAGGTTGGCTGGTTGATTGGTTCATTGGTGAGTTGGTTGGTTGTTTGGCTGGCTGGCTGGCCGGCTGGTTGATTTTGCCTTTGTTTTTAGACAACTTTTTGCTAGGTAGTGTAGGCCCAGCCTTCAGCTCCCGCACCCTTCTGCCTCTCAAGGCCTCGGATTATCGGTGTGCACTCTCAAACTTAGTAGAAAATAGATTTTGTGGAGCTACTGGCTCAGGCTAAGGATGTTGGGTGCTGGTCAGGGACAATGACCAGAGTTCCTAAAACTTCCTTCATTTGCCTGGGGCAGGGTTGAGAAACTTCCTGAGGAGGCAGGTGTGGTAGTGTACAGCTGTAGCCCTGCACTCTGGAGACTAAGGCAGGATGGTGAGTAGGAGGCCATCCAAGGCTTGCTAGTAAGTTAAAGACCAGCCTGGGGGCAGACAAAATGGTTCTGTGGGCTAAAAGGTGCTTGCCACCAAGCCTAAGAATGTGAGTTCGATCCCTGGAGACCACATCATGAAAGAGGTGATTCCCACAAGTCGTCCACACTAGACACACACACACACACACAGACACACACACACGAACGCACACACGCATGCATGCATGCACACAAATTAATAACATAACAAAGACCAGACTATTTTGAGCTACACAGCAAGAGATCATGGCGGGGAGTGGATAGGACTTGTAATATTCAATGGTAGTAGAGGATTTGCCTAGTGTGTGGAGAGATTTAGGTTCCAACCCTAGCACTGAACAAACAGACAAACAACAAAGAACCCCGCCTCCTTAGCTAGGGCTTTAATGCACTCAGAATCTTTACTATATGAAACAGAGTAGAAAAAAAATCACTTGCATCTTTACACATGTGTGTGCCTGTGTATATGGCATGCATGTGGAGACCAGAGATTAGAATCATTGCCTTGCTCTGTTGCTCTCTCCCTTATTTTTTTTTTTTTAAGGCAGGGCCTTTCACTGAACCAAAAGCTACCCATTCTACAAGGCAGGCTGGCCTGCCAGCCCTCCCTGTACATTACTCTCTCTCCACATCCCTGGGACTGAGATATACACAATTATGCCTTTCTTTTACTTGAGTGCCAGAAATCTAATCTGAAACTGTTCTTCTACTTGCTGGCTCTTTACCACTTCAGTCCTCGACCTAAGTAGGGAAAAAAGATTATTTTGCGCACAGCTAGAGGTCTGGAATCTCAGGGGAGAGCCCAGCCTGTCTGGGGCTGGTCCTTATTCATACCGTGATGGTCTGAATCTGTCGTGTAAAGTACTCGTAGAAATGAGATATAGCCAGGCAGACATTGACTCTCAGGTGCTAATCCAAGCCACTGGCCACTTGGAAGAGACCAAGACTCTCCAGGGACCTTGGCTTTGCTCTCTCACCCTGAACAAAGCTGTTCACTCATCCTGGCTGCCTGCAATCCATCCAAAGGATGGCAAAGGCACCTGCCAAAATACTGACCAAGAATACAGATGGCATCTGGGCAGAGCTACAGAAAAAAACAGGACCAGTTTTAGATACCAGTCATGTACAAGTCCTGGCAATCGTCTACATGTTCTAAAGAGAAACATGTGTACCTTCCCCTTGACCATGAGACTGCTGAAACAATGGTCCCCACAGAATTGGAATTCTTCCAGGAGTCCCGTGCTGAGGGAAGGGAAAGGATGGAGCCCAGTGCCAGCCAGAGAAGGGGCTTGTCTCTCGGGAAGAGATTTCACACAATTTTAACCACTTTGCAGGAGATGCTGGAGCTGAGACAATGTTGAGCCAGTGATGGGCTGGACCACACTTCAGCAGAACAGGTTAGCCCTGCATATGTCTGCGTGTGAGCATGCGCATGTGCATGTATGTATGTATGTGCATATGTGTGTTACGTGTGTGTGTGCATGTGTGTATGTGTATGGTACATGTGTGGTGTATGTGTGTGCACGTGTGTGTGATGTGTGTGTGTGGTGTACACGTGTGTGTATATGTATGTGTGGCGTATACATGTGTATATATGTATGTATGGTATGTATGTGCGTGTGTGTAATATGTGTGTGTGGTGTGTGTGTCTGGTGTGTGTATACAAAGGTCAGAGGACAACTTGGTTCTCTCCTATCATGTTAATTATTAGGCTGGCAGCAAGCACCTTTGCTTCCTGAGCCATCCTGCTGGCCCCATACCTCTTGTCCTCTGTGTAAACTTAAACTTCATGTCCTGATCCTGAAGATGGATTCGGGGTGGAGGAGGGGGGTTGCCAGTAATGGATCTCATTGTTTGTGCTTCTCAATGTGATCATATGGAACAATCTCCTTTCTCTGCCCGCCCTCCCCCGCCCCCTCTCTCTCAGTTGTAAATATCTGTGAAGCCCGGCCATGGGAGTAGGAGGTGGTGCTACGAGGACAGACTTCTTGGGAGACAACTTCAGTGAGACAATTCATTTATTAGGGGGAGCAAAGGCTACTTAAACCTCTGGGGATAAGTAGGGGCTTGCGGGAGCGGGGCTGGGGCAGTAAGTGTAAGGGGTAAGTGTACATTGCATAAGGAGGAATTCCCGGTGCTGCCAGACTTGACTTTAAAAGGGGAAAGGACATTTAACCTGGCTATCAACTATGTGACCTCCTGGAGGAGGTGGCAAAGGTGGGGGCACAGGGCTGCATACACCAGAACACACAGGCCCCCCCAGGGCAGCAGAAGGCGGGGACTGATCCTACTCCTGCCAGTCTCAGGATTTCCAGGGTTTAAATACACTTCAATCCCGTTCTTTCTCCAGGTCAGCTCCCCCCACCCCAACCTGAACTATTAATGCATGCACCTTCCAAATGCTGGGGTTATAGGCCTATACCTCACATCTGGTTTATGCAGTGCTGGGATCAAGCCCAGTGTTTTGTGTGTGCTAACTTTACAGAGTTAACTCAATAGAGAGGCAGGCACTCTATTGAGTAAGTTACATCCCAGCCCCCTCCTCCCTGTTGATGCCATAACTCCACTCCCTGGGCTTCATGAAGGTCTTCAGAGGCTATGTTAAAGACCATAGATAATGAGAATTCAACAGTGTGTCTCCTCCGAGTCTAGAGGCCAGAAGTCTGAGACCAAGGTGCCGGGAAGGTCAGTGCCTTCCCACAACTGGTCTCCTTCACCCCTTGGTGACTGTCTTGTCCTCTGGGTCTCTCCCCAGAGGTTAGTTTTTGTCACCTTGACACAAGCTCAGGTGATCTGGGAAGAGGGAACCTCAATTGAGGAAAACAAAAAAACAAAAACAAAATGCCTTTCAGCTTGGCCTATAGGAAAGTCTATGGGCTACACAGTCTTGATGAACAGTGACTGTGGGAGCATCCAGTCCACTGTGGGTGGTGCCATTCCCTGGGCAGTTGCTCCTGGAAGATATAAGGAAGAGAGCTGAGCATGAGCCAGAAGAGCAAGCCAGGGAACAGTGCTCTTTCATGGCTGCCGCTTCAGTTCTTGCTTCCGGGTTCCTACCTCCAGTTCTCGCCTTGTCTTCCTTCAGTGATGGACTGTGATCAGAACATGTAAACCAAATAAACCCTTTCCTCCCCAGGTACTTTTGGTCATAGCGTTTATCACAGCAGCAGAAAGCAAATCAACACAACTGGTCTTTATACTCGTGAGTCCTTTCCCCTTCTTGTAAAGGCACCAAGCCTACTGATTAGTACACATTCTAGTGGAACCAACCTGGCAAAGGGGAATACAATTTAAAAAGATACTTGTGTCCCTCAGGTTGACTACAGACTATTGAAACAATAGATCCCCCAAAAACCTAAAACTCTCCCCAAGAGCCTCATGCTGAGAAGACCCCATTGCCTGGGTCAGCCAGTGAGGTAAACTTTCTCCCAGAGAGTTAGACCACCTTGTTAGACCACCTTACCGAAGAGGCAGTGATGTGTCAAAGCAGGCCACCACACCTTGACCACTGAGATCTACAAAATAAAGGCCTTCTACCTGAAACTTACCTTCAGTTCAGGACTCAGAAGATGGCCCTGGGGAGTGGGGTCAGGAGGTCATGACCTCTGTGTCCCTCATCCCAATGTGGCCACAGAATAAATCTACCTTTTCTGCTTTTTACTTTTAATTTGGCTGCTTTAATTGGCTGATGGAGGACCGTAGATGAACCTGGCTTGTTGGGGCAAAAGCTGTGACCCCCCCCAAGTCCAGTAACAACTAATGACTTCATTTGAACCCTAAAGACTCAGTCTCTAAAAACAGTCACATTGTGGGGGTACTGGAGAAACAATTGCCAAGAGCGCTCTTAGGGAAACTGAGGTCCCATTTAGGGGGTCCTTAATATCACCAACAAAAGAATTTACACACACAGTCAGAAGAAAACTGGAAAACAAACCAGCTTATTTAAAGGAGAAAGGAATACAGATGAGGTTAACCCCAGCAGCCTCCAGGAGAAAGTCCTGCCTTTTAAGTTAGGTGTGGAGTAGAACTAGAGACATTTCTTAAGAAATGAAAAAACACACACCCAAGATTGAAAGTGGGCTACTGAGCTGAGGAGAGTACCCAGAACGCACTGGACTACCTGGTATCTGGTCTTTCCTAGCCCCTGTTCCCAAGTGTATTTCCAAGGCTTTGTTTAGAGCATGCTTTGTTCCTTAGACGATGCTGACACAAGGAAGGGATTTCTCTCTCTCTCTCTCTCTGAAAACTGACTTGTTTTCCGTGTTAACCTTGATGTACCTTTCTCAGTTTCTGCTCAGTGAGCAGAGAGGCTTATGATAAACAAGATGCTGCAGAGACCACCAAGAGGCTCTAAAGGTGATTGACAAGCAGCAGGAAGCTGCATACTTGCTTTAGGGCAGCTGGTCGGGGAACCACCCTGGAATTCCTGCCTCCTTCCCGGTCAGCCACTCTCTGCTCCCTGAGAGAATCCAGCCTGGCCTGCTGATGGCTCATCCTGCTATATGTACAACCCTAGCTTCCTGGCCCTGCTTCACTGAACTGATTGATTCTCTCACAGTGGGTTCATTGGACTTTGAGGCAGGAATCCCAGGGCTGCTGTACCACAATCAGAGGTGACTGTTCCTAGGAATGACACTGGATCCTGCTACCCTCAGAATCAGAGCCCTAGGGTAGCTGCCTTGCCTCCGTGCTACCCCATAAAGATGTCATTGTTGAGAGAAGGGACCAGGATGCCAAAGAAATTTGTTCGGGATTCCTTTCTGTACCTTAATTCTGTGGGTTACAAAAATGGAGACAGTTTCACATGTGTGCCTCTGAATATGCAGGTCAAAGGCCGACCTTGGCCGTTGCTCCTTGTTTTGGGGGGACTGGGTCTCTCACTAACCTGGAACTATTCACCAAGTAGGCCAGGCTGGCCGTCCAGCAGGTCCAAAGATCCACCACTCTCTGCCTTCCCTGAACTGCAGTTATAAGCACACACTTCCACACTCAGCTTGCTTTCTCAAAGATTTAGTGTGTGTGTGTGTGTGTGTGTGTGAGAGAGAGAGAGAGAGAGAGAGAGAGAGAGAGACAGAGAGAGAGAGAGAACGCGCACAAATATGGAGGTCAGAGGAAACGTTCAGCAGTCAGTGTTCTCCTTCCTCCGTCTAGGCTTTAAAGACAGAATTCAGCTCATCAGACTTGGCAGCAATCACCTTTCGTTCTGAGCCATCTTGCCTGCCCAATGCACACCAGCTTTTCTTACATAGGCACTGGGGGTTGAACTCCATTCCTCAACCCTGTGTGGCAAGCGCTTTATTAACTGGGCCATTTCCACAGCCTCTGACAGAGGAATCTGGTTTGGTTTCCACATCTGGTTAGGAAGTTCACAACTATCTGTAGCTCTGGTTCCAGGAGATCTGGCACCCTCTTCTGGCCGCCTCGGACACCAAATACACGTATGGTGCACAGACAACATGAAGGTAAGACACATAAACATATAAAATAAACATTTTTTTAAAAAAGTTAACCCAGTTAACTGGATTAACCAGCCAATCCCCAGGCCAAGAGACCATGTCTCAGGAAGGTAGGCTCATTTTAAGCTTAACTAAAGAGATAGGAGGGGTAATTAGCCTTTTAATGATATAATGTAATCTCCTGGGAAGAATTCCCACCCTATAGCAGAGTGTCTTACAGAAGCCAGCCACGCAGTTTCCAGTGTCTGCCTGCTTCTCTCCTCGCTCAGAAACACATACTTTCCTCTTTCCTCCCGCTTTTTATCTCTTCTTGAAGCGTCCTTTTCCTAACCTCTTTGCTCTTTCGTAAAGCCTTCCTCTCCACCTTGTGTGCTCTTGCAATCCCATCACTGGAAGTGGAGACTAGTGGGTCCTTGGGGCTCGATGGCTAGCCAGTCTAGCCTCCTGGACAAGTTCCAGGCCAATGAGAAACTTTGCACCAAAAAAAAAAAAATGACATAATTGTGGTGGACTGCACTGCAGGAACACTTGCCTTCACACACACACACACACACACACACACATGTGCACAGAAAGCTATGTCTGGGCCCTGCCCTATGCTGTATTCCCCATGGCAATTTGGCCTCTTAGCTTGAGTACACAGAACATTAGGTTAGTTGGCAGAAAAGACCTCTCAGTCCTTATGATCTGGGTTTGGCATCCCCAAAGCCATCCCAAATGCCATGTCGTTAGTTAGTTATCTTCCTCCTCCCCTTCAAGCGCCCCTCCCACTTCCTGCCACTACACTACACTAATAAGTCCCAAGGAGATGTTGCTGTGCCCGGAGCTGGCCTTCCCATTGGCAGACTAGATGCCCTTAGAGCCTCTGGCACACTTGGCTCTGCTAAGTACGGCCCTGACTTGGAGTTTCCATGGTGATAGCACCTGTAGTCCCAGCTTTGGCTTGTTGCCAGAGCAGATAACAATCATTCCCCATTCGGCTACACCTGCAAGCGGAGGGGACAGAGATGCTAAGTGGGAGGAAACTCTCTTATTCTTCTTTCCAAAGGTCACCCAGGACTCACTCAGGGGTCCACCCCACATGCCTAGACAACCTGCTGTGACCTTCTAGGCCTGCCTTCCACCTGCTGTGGGACCCTGAGTCAATCCTAACCACTCTGAGCCTTTGTAAACCAGACACGGTACCAAGTTGGTCATGAAGGATTCAAACGCCTGTACCTGGGATATGGCTGGTCTGGTGTTGTCATAGTGATGAAGAAGCTGCCATGCATGATGATGGTGCACCCCTCCTCCACTTCCCACCTGTTCTACCCAGCTGAATTATAATATAGACGTGTAGGGCTAGTGAATAGATTGAATCAGCGACGTTTGTTCCTTGCAAACACAGGACCTGAGTTCAAGCCCAGATCCCATGTAAAAGGAGTTGGCCACTGTGGCGTATTGCTGTGATCTCAACTCAGGGGAGGTGGAGACAGGTAGATCCCTGCTGCTAACCGACAGGACAGCATAGCTTACTTAGTGAGTTCTAGGCCAGTGAGAGACACTGCCTCAAAACAAACACGGCCAAGGACACAGACGGCTCAGCCGGTTACCTGATCCCTGAGACTCAGGTAGCAAAAATAATTCCTAAAAGTTATCCTATGACCTCCACACCTGTGGCATGGCATTGATGTATACACACACACATACACCACACACACACATAAACACACACATACACCCCCTCACACACACACACCACACACACACATACACACCATACACACACACCACACACACATACACACCACACACACACCATACACACATACACACCACACACACCACATACATACACACACACATACACCACATCCCCTCACACACACCACATACACACACATATACACACACACACCACACACATATACACACATACCCCACCCATGCACATACACACATCACACACACCACACACACACATACATGCCACACACACCACACCACAGCACACACACACACACACACACACACACACACACACACATACACAGAGTTTCATGAACCAAGGACCTAAAGACCTGAATGAACACTGTCTGGTCCTCTGGCCACATCTGGTCCCCAGAGCCCTCTACCTAGATCTAGTGTCCCCTACTCTGACCACTCTGTCTCCAGATGAGCAGAGTGAGGTCTGCAGGCCTCACATTGCCTGTCGGCCTCTAACATAGTAGGACACAGAAGCACTGAGTCCCTTGACTTGTTTATGTGACCTCAGCCCCATGTCTCCCTAGGACATTGGACTGAGAACTTAATCTCATGTGACAGGTGCCTGGGGCTGTTTTGCCTGGTGATTTAGTGAGAGGAAGCGGGTCCTCTGTCAGGAGCAGGCCCACACAGTACCAGGTTCTGGAGATAGCTAGGTCTGGGTAGGCCCAGGCACATGAAGGGACAGCCACTTAGGGTCCTAACTCCCATCACTTCTGATCTGCTTTTTCTTTAGATTTGTATGTATGCTGATACAATAGACTTAACAAGAGTTACTCTTTACAGGAAAGGAGGCTCCTGGAGATGGCACTGAGGGTCCTGTGCTTCCTAAGCACTGTACTGCTGAGCCATACCCCAGCCCCTCACTGGGGGATTCTAGGCAGGGGCTCTACCACTGAGCCACAACCCAGCCCCTCACTGGGGGATTCTAGGCAGGGGCTCTACCACTGAGCCACACCCCAGCCCCTCACTGGGGATTCTAGGCAGGGGCTCTACCACTGAGCCACACCCCAGCCCCTCACTGGGGGATTCTAGGCAGATGCTCTACCACTGAGCCACACCCCAGCCCCTCACTGGGGGATTCTAGG
>NW_021620917.1:786157-791544 GCF_004785775.1 Grammomys surdaster | reverse complement strand
ATTCTAGGCAGGGGCTCTACCACTGAGCCACACCCCAGCCCCTCACTGGGGGATTCTAGGCAGAGGCTCCACCACTGAGCCACACCCCAGCCCCTCACTGGGGGATTCTAGGCAGGGGCTCTACCACTGAGCCACACCCCAGCCCCTCACTGGGGGATTCTAGGCAGAGGCTCTACCACTGAGCCACATCCCAGCCCCTCACTGGGGGATTCTAGGCAGGGGCTCTACCACTGAGCCACACCCCAGCCCCTCACTGGGGGATTCTAGGCAGCCCTAGTGCCCCTGCATCCTCTTACTTCAGCCTCCCATGTCGCTGGGATGAGGGACCTGCTATAGAGTAGAATCCAACTCCTGGAGAGCAGCCCCTCCTTCCTCTTCCCCAAGACTTCCTCTTGACTATGGACTTGGCTGGCGGGGAGTGAAGCCTCATTGAGAGTGGACGGAGCCTCTACCGTCCTCACCGTATGGGACCACGCTGATCCTCTTTGGCCGAGAGAAGAAGGCTCACATCAAAAGTTAGCAGATTCCTTAATTAGAGCCAGACGGTTCCCAGCTGTACCCCTCCACCCCCAACCTGGGTGGCCTCCCCCTAGAAGAGGAGACGACATTGTTGTGTTTATGCTTATGAGGCGGATCTGCTGGAAGAGAGCATTCTAAATGAGATTACATCTTATACATGTTTAATGTACTGTTCCCGCCATTTAAAATGCAGCTCTATTAAAAATAGCAGGGAGGGGGGAATTGACTCACGGAGCTGGGTGTGGGGAGAATAGATCAGCAGTGAAATGAATAATATATTAACAGAAGAATGCTGTTGCCTTTCATATTAATCGTATAAATCACGGGATTCTTGAGCTGTCAGCAGAAGTTAAGCAGGAGGAGAAAACCGACTTCTGATTTCACAGCTGGGGAAAGACCGAGGCTGGTGAAGGATGGGCGCCAGATGCATGGTGATGACACTGGTTACAAGATGGGTGTTCTGGGCATGATAATGAAGCTGCCAAGGGCTTGGGACTTCCCCCAGGGCAGGGCTGTCACTGCAGGAGGGCGGCAGCTCAGCCCCTGCCTGAATCCCTTACTAATGCTAACTGCTTCCTGTGAGCATAAGAAAGATGAATGGAAGGCGGTCCCTGCTGCAGGCCAAGGAGACAGACGTTAACACAGATGGTTCCAGCAATGTGCAAGCAGCCAGAACAGAGGCCTTCCCAAGAAACGCAGGTGGGCATCCCCAAATGTCAAGTGTCCTCTATCCCCGCCGTGGAATCTTTTTTTTTTTTTATCATATTGTGTTTCATGATTTTTGAGATGGCGAGCAAGGTGTGGTTGATCTTTTTTATAACCTCAGCACCTGGGTGAAGAGGCTGGAGGACCAGAATTTCAAGGCCATCCTCAGCTACACAGTGAGTTTGGGACCACCCAACGCAATGTGAGACCCTGTCTCAAAAAGAAGTCCCCCTCAATATGGGACTGGAGAGATGTGTCAGTGGTTAAGAGCACTGGCTACTCTTCCAGAAGACCAGGCTTCAATTCCTAGCACCCACCCACATGGCAGCTCACAACTGTCTGTAATTCCAGTTCCAGGGGATCTGGAACCTTCACACAGACATAAATGTAGGTAAGATTTCAATACACATAAAATAAGACTAAAAACATCATTAAAAAATGCTTTAAAAAAATGTGCATGTTCACACACAGACACACACACACAGAGAAATATAAAAGGTCTGGAGAGTTGTCTCCATGGTTAAGAGGAGGTATTGCTCATCCAGAAGACTCAAGTTACCCAAGTTTGGTTCCCAGCATCCATATTGGATGACTCATAACTGCCAGTAACTCTAGCTCCAAGGGACCTGACCTCATGGCTGGTCATTCAGCTCCAGGCATCTTCCCGTCTGCCTCCCCACTGCAGGGATTGCAAGCATGTGCCACCATACAGACTTTCTACGTGGTTTCTAGGAATCAAATTTGGCAGTATAGGAGGTGATGTAATCTTCCCTCTGTGTTTACCCACAATCCCCTACTTCATGGTCAGGTCTGGGTCTGGATGAGGCTGGGCATGTGCAAAGGTGAACGGGCTCTGGTAATGGGTGAGGCTGTGTCTACTGTGTTACACAGCAGCCATTTTACCCACTGAACTGTCTCTCTAGTGCAAGGTCTTCAATGATGGGCATCTACTTGAGTCAAGTCTCAAGTTCAAGCCTACTTCCCAGGTAGAGTACCTGTAGCCTAGCTGCACAGACAGACCTACCGATGTGGAATTATCAGTGACACTTTGTAAATTGCATTTATATATGTGCATGTGTGTGTGTGTGTGTGTATGTACTGGTATGCACATGCCATGACAGAGTTCAACTCATAGAAGCTGGCTCTCTCTCCCTTTACCATGTGGGTCTCAAGTATGGAAGCAGGCTTAATAGCAGGCACCTCTACCTACTACGCCACCTCGTCAGCCCATTAGTCAAATTTATAAATGAATATTTGAGCTCTAATCACATCTACCTCTTTATTATCCCACCTCATCAGCCTACAGCCTTTCAAGGAAACAGGCACACACTCAACAGGGCTCAGACGAGTCAGATAAGCCTCAGAGCAGACAAGGTCACACTGCTAATAAACACCCAGGCTGCTTCTAAGATGCAAACTTGGCCTGGCAGTATAGGAAGCGATGTAATCTTTCCTCTGTGTTTACCCATAATCCCCTCCTTCATGGTCAGGTCTGGCTATGAATGAGGCTGGGCATGTGCAAAGTTGAATGGGCTCTGGTAATGGGTGAGGCTGGATCTGCTGTTTTGCCTACACAAGTCTGGGACACACAGACCAATAGACAGGAAACTACCTTTCACCTTTGAGATATTTTTGCCTCCTTTTCTGATGCCTGAGGGTTTAAAGGAAGACAGAAAGCCCAGACAATGACCATACAACCATTCTGACATCTCCTAGATGTCCCTGTCTCATGGGACAAATTGAGCTAATAAAGTCTTGCTTTGTGAGGGCTGCTGAGATGGCTCAGCAGTTAAGAGTGCTTGATGCTCTTACAGAGGATCCATGTGTTGAGTGACACTATTCCCAGGGAGATGTGAAAAAACTTCTCCTCACCCAGACAGAAACTGATGTCAAACCAAAGTAAGAATACTACCAAAGTCCAACTTAGTGAACCAGTACATTTCATTGGGGTTGGTTGTAGAAATATGGGTGAGAGGTTACTTACAAGAGCAGAAATAACTCAAAGACGGCTGCATCACCAACACTAACCCCAGTGTAGATGACAGTGCACAGATCAGGGAAATCTAGAGCTCACTGCCCAACCTGCAAGCAGCTCAATAGGTTAAAGTATGTTTCCTTCAGACAGCACAGTCGGCCTCAGTCTCTCCTGACAGCTTGTCTGAGAGTGTCCATTCAGCAGTTCTAACTGCTTAAAAATACTCGAGGAGGGAGGGATTTAGTGAATCTGGTCAGCTTCAGGAACTTCCTGAAACTACTGAGTTGCTTACTTCCTGAGCTTAACAAGCTACCCTACAATATGGTAGGCCTCCCCTTTAACATCCTTTATCTTAAAGCAGCTTTCCATCCAAAATGGAAGGTTTTGACCTGGAAAGAAACACTATATAACACCACATTAGTTCCCAGCACCCACATGTTGGGTGCTTCACAACCATTCTGCAACTCCAGCTTTGGGAAGACTCTAATGCCTTCTGCTGGTCTTCCCAAGAACCTGTATACATCCACACATGTTCACACATACAAAATGTAAAAACTAAATAAAAATTTTTTAAAAGCAAAATGAATTAATTGGTTTGGGGAGCTGAAGAGATGACTCAACGATTGAATGTACTTGCCATGAAAACATGAGGCTCAGAATATAGATCTCCAGAAACTCAACTAAAAACCAGATAAGTATGGTGACATACCCATAATTCTAACCTCAAGAGTCAAGAGATGGAATCCCCAGAGCAAGACACCCAGCAAGACTAGCCATGTTGGAGCACTAAGTTTGATTGAGAAACCCTACCTCATTGAATAAAAGTGAAAGAGAAATGATTCACACACATGCACACTCACACATGCACGTACACTCACACACACATGCACACACACACACGTGCCTACCCAGATGCAAAAACACGTGTACATATACACATGAAAAGTGGGGAAAAACAAACAAACAAAAGGAGTTGCTCTGGGGGCTCAGGATGTAACTGAATTCTCTAGCACTTGGCTAGTTTGCTTGAAGAACCCCTAAGTTTTGTTTCCAGCTGTGCAAAACCAAGTGTGAGTTGCTTGTCTATACACTCCAAGTGTATATACAAGTGTTGCTTGTCCCAACACTTGGGACCTGTTTCAAAACCAAAAATGCAAGGGCTGGCATGACAGCTCAGCAGGTAAAAGCGATTGCCACAAAGCCCTGGCAACCTGAGTTCAAACCCTGGGACCCACATAGTGGAAGGAGAGAACCGAGCCCTGAAAGCTGCCGTCGGATGGCCTCACACATGTGGTGACATGTGTGGGTGTTCAGGCGCATGCAGGACATTTTACAGTGAAAGCATTGTTATGGTTTACTGTATGTTCAGGGCCAGCAATACCAGCTGTCCATAGCAATGACCATCCAGGACAAGTGGCCTCAGCTTCCCCTTCTATAGAGGACCTACACAGAGTTCAGCCTGAGGGGAGCACCGAGCACATCACATGTGGGTTACTGTGACTGTGGTAGCCAAGCTGGATCTCTCTCCTGGCAGAGACCATGTTCCAGCCTGGAACTCTGCCTGGCAGGCCATCCCCTACAAAGATACAAAGGGTTGAGAGGAAAACCATCTCCATGACAACCATGATACCTCCTCCCAGATGGGTTATGAGGGTCACTGGCTTCCCATGTCCAGACCACAAGCTGGCAACTGAAACCCACAGGCTGGAAAAACTAGGGTGAAGACAAGAGTGGCTTCTGACAGCAGGCAGATCACAGGCTCCCTAGGTCCCCGGGCTGCAGCCAGAGCCAGAGCAAGCTGGGAGAAAGTAGGGCAAAGCACCCGCCTGCGCAGAGCACCCTGCCTCCCTCCCACACTGCTTCTTCCTAAAGCACTGGAAAGGGACCGGATGTTCCTGAAAACACCGGGCCATGAGTAGACCACGGGCCTCACGTGGGAACAGTTCAAAACCTTGGCTTGACCACATATGTCCATCGAGCTATGGGAGCTGAAAGTAGACAAGGGGATTCCAGAAATCTGTGGGGGATGCATCTGAGCCAGAAAGAGAAGAACCCTGACTCTCTGTGGCTTAAAAAAAAAAAAACCAAACTGCAAGGCTAGAGATAGAATCCAGGGCCTATTATGCTAGCTAAAGTCATGCCCCCAGCCCCTCACTGGGGGATTCTAGGCAGGGGCTCTACCACTGAG
>NW_021620917.1:759968-786147 GCF_004785775.1 Grammomys surdaster | reverse complement strand
TCACTGGGGGATTCTAGGCAGGGGCTCTACCACTGAGCCACACCCCAGCCCCTAACTTGGATATTCTAGGTAAGTGCTCTACTGCTGAACTGAACGCAGTCTCTTTTATGTGCTTTTGTGCATACTTGAATGATTGTGTCTACTGGTCACATTGATCACCAGCGTCCTGTTAAGTATGAAGCAGGCCTAGTATGAGTGGTTCTGTCTTGTGTGGTGGGTTGAATGAGAATGTCCCTCATGGCCACTTGAGCACTTGGTCCCAGCATGATGGCACTGTTTGGAGAGGTTTGGGAAGTGCAGCTTTGCTGGAAGAAGTGTGTCACTGGGGGCAGGCTTGGAGAATGTAAAACCTCACCCTACTTGAAGTTTACTCTCTCTGCTTTGTGCTTAGGGTTCAAGGTGTGAACTCTCAGCTGCATATTCTAGCCACCACGCCTGTCTGCTGCCTCCATTCTGCCGATATGGACTGTGTCTGGAACCATAAGCCAAAATAAACCCTTTCTCCCATAAGTCGTCTTGGTCATGCTGTTTATCACCACAATAGAAAGCAAACTGATACAGAAGCTGGTACCAGGATCCTGAGGTATTGCTGTGACAGACCTGACGTGTTTGGGGTAGGATTAGAGATATCTTTAGAACTTTGGGATGGATGTAAACAAAGTAACCCTTTCCTCCCCAAGTTGCTCTATCATAGCAATAGAAAGCAAACTAAATATTCCATGTAGGAAAACGTAGGACAACCAGGACTCAGAAAGGAAACCAAGCCAGATGTGGGAGCACAGATCTGTAATCACAGCTACTCAAGAGGCTGGGGCAGGAGGATAACAAGTTCATTGTCAGCCTGGGCTACAGAATGAATTCAAAGCCTGCCTAATATGACTCTATCCCACACAAAAAGTAAAAGATTACTGAGGTTATAACTTAGCTGTGGAACACTTGCCTGGATCTCCGTGTCTAATTAACCCTTCAATCTTGAGAACACTTTCTGGCTGACACATGAATGCTGACATGTATCCGTCTATTTTCGGTTGCTTCAGTGGAATATTACAGACTGCGTAATTTATAAAGATTATTGGGGTTTGGATATGAAGTGTCCGCCCCAAAAGCTTTTTGTATTGAAGCTTGGTCCCCTGCTGATGGATCCAATCTTTGTGGCCTTGACTGGATCCTGAGAGTTCTGATTTCACCACTAGATTAACCCCTTGATTGGTTCCTCATCTAGTGGCGTTATTAGGAAGTAGAAATAAGGATGTAGGCCGGGGGGTGGTGGCACGTGCCTTTAATCCCAGGACTCTGGGAACAGGAAGATCTCTTGAGTTCCAGGGAAGGCTGGTCCATAAGACAGACAGGGCTACACAGAAAAAGCCTGTCCCTTAAGAAAAGGGGAGGGGGAGGAGGGATGAGGCTTAGCCAGAGGAAGTAGGTCACTGGTTGAGGGGTGGGAGGCATGTCTTTGAAGGGTATCTTATCCCCGGCTCCTTCTGTTGACTATGCCTGTGTGTGTGTGTACACTCATGTGTGGCCAGATATGCATATGTGTATGCATATGTGTGGAGATCAGAGGGCAACCTCATGTGTCATTCATCAGGCTCTGTCCATCTTCCTGTTTGTTCTGAGACAGATCTCTCAGTGTCCTGGAACTCACCAAGTAGGCTAGGCTGGCTGAGTAGCCAGCTCCAGTAACCCACTGTCTTTGCCCCCAAAGTGCAGGTATTACAAACACACAACTATGCCCAACTTTTTGGCTTTCGGGATCCAACTCAAGTGCTTTATGCTTACAAAGCAAGTACTTTACTGACCCCAGACCCTTGGCTGCCACTTTAAGATCTCATCTGGTTTCCTTTCTAGTATTTCACAATGAGTGACATTTCATCTGAGTTGGTGGCACACTCCTGCAATCCTAGCAATCAGGAGGCTGAGGAGAGTAAGTTCAGGGTAAGTCTGGGGTACTTAGTAAAACCCTGTATCCAGATAGAATGATGGATGGGTGGATGGATGGATAGATAGATAGATAGATAGATAGATAGATAGATAGATAGATAGACAGACTTACTGAAATAAACATTAACGATAGAAATGAAATAGAAATGGACATAGATGTAAATGCAGGGTGTGAGTGTGTTGTATGTATGTTACTTATTTATGTTGTGTGTGCATGTGTTGTGTATTTGTGTGTGTGGTGTGTGTGTGTGGTGTGTATTTGTGTTGTGGTGTGTGTGTTGTTTATTTGCATGTATTTGCGTGTGTGTAGTGTGTGTGTGTGGTGTTTATTTGTGCATGTGTGTGGTATGTATTTGCCTGTGTGTAGTATGTGCATGTGTTGTATATTTGTGTGTGTGTGTGTGTGTGTGACAGAGAGAGAGAGAGAGAGAGAGAGAGAGAGAGAGAGAGAGAGAGAGAGGTGCTGACAGTCAGAAGAACTGGAATGTGAACATGGCATCTCTGATGAGAAGTCTGGCTCTCCACACTCACTCACCCTGCCCATCTTATCACGTCCACACGCTCTGAAAACTCTTGTTCTGGGTAGCAGCCGCTGTGGGAGACTGGAAACCCTGTGAATATTTGTACTCTAGAAATTATTTGTAGCTATCTTTGGGTCTTTAAAAAAAAACTGTCCTATTTTCTTTTATCCCAATTTACACTAAATGTGCCCCATGGGTCTGCACAGGACACTAAACAGATACAATAGCATCCAACAGCCTACCCAGTGTCAAAACTCCAGGGACAGAAAAATTACTGAAGGCATCAAGAGGGATTGCCAGCAGGGCTTTGTCCAAGGCAAGCAGCATCCCAGTTGGGGCAGGATAGAGAACTTGCAGTCTGGATTCTGACTGTGCTATGTTCTGCTGGCCTAGGGCATTAGCTCCATAAACGCACAGCTACAAGCCCTTCCCCAAGCCTGCCTAGGATCCAGAGATGCTCACATGTTGACATACCACATGGTGTCAGGAGGCATCATCACAGAACATCGATCACTATGAAGGGGCCTTGTGTGTTAGCATGGCTGTCCAGGACTTCTGAAATATACTATACAACAACACCTGCCTTCTATGGAGAGTAACAGTTATTTTTGCAGGGTATTAGTTACTTCTGCAACGCTATGACAAAAAAATAACACATGAAAATATCTTAAGGAAAGAAAGGTTTGTTTTCACTCACAGTGCCTATCTTAGTCAGAGTTCTCTAAAGACACAGAACTGATAGAATGAGGGGGGGGGGAGATATTAGAATGGCTTGCAGGTTATATCACCCAAGGGGAAGGGCAAGAATCCAGTTGATGCTCAGTCCATAGGACTGGATGTCTCAGCAGTCCCCATTTTTTGTAGGAGTCCCAGTAGACTCCTAGAGAGCTGCTGCTCTTCAGTCTATGAATTCTGAAGAAGTAGGCTCTGACACCAGTGAAGGAACGCCTCAGCGGCCGGCTGGATGAACTTGCCAGTGAGAGTAGGGGCAAGCAGGCAATAACTTTCTTCTATTGTGTCCTTTTATGTGGGGCTGCCACTGGAAGGAGTGGCCCAGATTTAGTGTGGGTCTTCCTGCTTCAAATACTCGGATAATAAAAGCTCTCAACCGGGTGCCCGGCAGCTTGGGTTTTAACTGATTCCAGATGTGATCAGGTTGGCAGCCAAGATGAGCCATCACCATGTCAGAGGGAGTCAGTCCACCATAGAAGGGAAGGCATTGGGAGCACCACAGTTCATACTGACAGAAGCGAGTGGTAGACACAGTTCACGGCAGGATGGGCCAGGAAGCAAAGGCGGGGTCGGTGGCATCTGGTAGCTTTCTTTTTTTTTTTTCTTTTTTCTTTTATTTTTAGTTTTTCGAGACAGGGTTTTTCTGTGTAGCCCTGGCTGTCCTGGAACTCACTCTGTAGACCAGGCTGGCCTGGAACTCAAAAATCCGCCTGCCTCTGCCTCCCAAGTGCTGGGATTAAAGGCGTGCGCCACCACTGCCCGGCTATGGTAGCTTTCTGCTTTTCTTCTTTATTGGTGCCCTGTACTAGTTTCATTTTAGCAGTTGTGATAAAAAAATAAAAAATAAAAAAAAACTGACAATGACTAAGAAAGAAGTGGTTTATATCAGCTCACAGTTTCTGTCACTGCAGAAAGGTCACAGAGGCAGGCTGTTGAGACACCAGGTCACATCACGTCCACAGTCAAGAGCAGAGAGAAAATGAATGCATCCACGCATAGCTCTCGGCTCTTTCCCTAAGTTCACACAGTCCAGGACCCAAACAGGGAGCAGAGCTGTCTCAGGCTCGGTCCTCCCACGTCAATTAACAAAATCAAAGCACACCCCTCCCCCACCGCTGACTGAGCCCCTCTTCCCACGTGATAGGAGAGAGTGGACTTCTGAAAGCTCTCCTCTGACATTCGACAGGCACACACATGAACACGCGCACACACACTCACATGCATGCCACTCAATCAATGAATAAATAAATAAAATTTTTTTAGTTTAAAGAATATGAGGCTGGAAGGACAGCTCAGCATTAAAGAGCACTTGCTGCTCTTTGCAGAGAACCCAGGTTTGGTTCCTAGCACCTACATCAGGAAGCTCATAACCATTTGTAACTCCAGTTCCGGGACAAGATACTCTCTTCTGGCCTCTGTGAGCACTGGCATACATATGGTACGTACACACACACATATGTGAGGCCAGCACACATTGATTCACGTAAATTAAACTTTAAAAAAATGATTGGAAGTATGTCTCTCTTTAAAACAAAACAAAAGAAAAAAAATGTGCACCATCAGATGACCGGAAGAGAGAAACAGAACATTCTAGGCCTCAGCCGAAAGGACCTTTTCTCCAAGGTGGGCTCAAAGGAGTGAGGAGGGAAGGGGGGATTCCAGCCTGGCCTCATACCGAAGGAGACACCGGCAACCTCCGCCTGCTGCTATCAGGCCCATTAAAGATCTAATTTCTACTCACCTATAACTTTATTAGGCTCGTCCAAGCTATTCATCAAAGAAGTCTGTCTGGAAAAGGGTGTATCGTGGCTTTTATTAAAATGTCCTCTCCGGGGCAAGTGTGTTAGGTTTTATGGTCCCGCACATAGATCTGTCTTGACAATGGGAGACTTCTTTCCATCACTCCACCGAAAGAGGTTACAGGCAGGATGTCCGGGATCCAGATATCTGAGGTGCTGTATCCCCTTCTTGTTGTTTTTGATGTTTTAGGTTTATTCTTTAAATTATGTGTACATGGGAGGCATGTGTACACGTAAGTGCAGGTATCCGCAGAGACCAGTAGAAGACATCAGATTCCCCTGGAGCTAAAGTTAAAGGTGATTGTGAGTCTCCTAACATGGGTTTTGAACTCGGGTCCTCAGGAAGAGCAATACATACTCTTAATCACCAAGACGTCTCCCAACTTTAGAGTCTTAGCCAGGTTTTTACCTCAACTCTAGGAGGTTAAAAAAATCCATCCTATAGGACAGCTAGCTGACTTTCAGAGACTGTCCTAGTTTTCTTTCTGTTGCTGTGATAAAATACCCTGAAGAAAAGCAACTTAGGAAGGCAGAGCTTTGTTCCACTTACAATTCCAAGTTATAGTTCACTGTTACAGGAAAGTGATAGAGGTAGGAGCTTGAGACAGCTGGTCATATCACAATCACAGTCAAGAGAAATGAATGCACCCATGCTGCCTGGTTGCTTGCGGCTGCTCAGCTAGCACTATTCACCCTTATGTAGTTCAGGTGCCAGCCTAGGGAATGGTGCCACCCACAATAGACTGGATCTTCTGACATCAATTAACAGTTAAGACAATCCCCAACAAGCCAACCTGATCTAGGTAACTCCTCAGTTTAGGCCTTTCTCTTGGATCATTCTAAACCGTGGCAACTGATTTTTAAAAAAAAAAATGTGTATGTGTGCACACATGCACACATGCCTTCAAGGATAGAAAACCAGATTCCCTAGAGCTGGAGTTAGAGGCAGTTGTGAGCCAATTCACATGAACTGAACTGGGCACTGACCATGGATCCTCTATAGAAGCAGTACAGTGTCTTAAGAGCTGAGCCATCTCTCCAGCCCCGCAAGTTGACATTTAAGACCAACCATCCCAACGAGGTTCTTACCTGAGTTCTGAGAGTTTAGATATAGGTTCTCATTCCATAAAACTTCCAACTGAGTCTCAGAAGTTACCACCTTCCCAAGTTCGTGGCTGCTTTCATGCCCTTCAGCCATGCACTAGAACCAGTGCATATATGTTTGAGAAATTGGTCTCTAGACAGAGCCTGGAGATTCAGGATAACCCAGGCTGCTGAAAGATTATGACAGGTAGACTTAGGGACACAGGATTTGGCAGGTTGTGAAAAACGTTGAGGGAAACAGATGCAAGAGCCTGGCCTGGGTGACAGTTACTCACCAGTTCAGGGGCACACAGAAAGGCCTGTCAGTCTGTGCTTGCCACAGAGATAGTAGTCCTCCCCACTAAGCTCATTTCAGGTCCAAACATCGAGGGAAGCCCCACCAGTCCAACAGTTCAAGGGGTGCATTCCACCCCAGCTGTCTTGGGCTTCACAATTGTCTGCCTGTTCCAGGGTTCATTTCCAAAGACTTGGTTACTGTTAATGAGAATTATGGTATTGCCAAAGAAATGATAAGGAACCCACAAACATCTGGAGATGGAGCAGCTTCCTGCCTTGGGGCCTGGAGTAGAGAGTAAGTGAATCAAATCTCATAATTAATAACACTGGATGCCAGACATGGTAGTGCAAGCTTGTAATCCTAGTGCCTGAGAGGTAAAGGCAAGAGTTCCAGGCTGCCTTCAACTACACAGTGAGTTCAAGACCAGCCTAGGCTACATAAGACCTTTTTTTTCTTTCTTTTTTTTTTCTTTCGAGACAAGGTTTCTCTGTGTAGTTCTGGCTGTCCTGGAACTCACTCTGTAGACCAGGCTGGCCTCGAACTCAGAAATCTGCCTGTCTCTGCCTCCCAAGTGCTGGGATTAAAGGCCTTTTCTTAGAAGAACAAAAAACAGGCTGAAGAGTTGGTGGGCTGTTAAAGCTTTTTCTGCTCCTGCAGAGGACCTGAGTTGGTTCCCCAAACCCACATCAAACAGTTCACGGCCGTCTTTCAGTCTGTCTCCAGGAACATCCAATCCCTCTGGTCTCCATGGGAACATGCACTGAGGTGCACATAACCATACACAAACACACATACATATAATTAAAAATAAAAAATAAGTAAATCTTGGGGCCAGAGCAACGGCTCAGTGGTTAAAAGCCCGGGGTTCTCTTCCAGAGGACCTAGGTTCAGTTCCCAGAACTCACATGGAAACTGTCTATATCTCCAGTTCCAGGGGTTTGAACAGCCTTTTCTGGCCTCTCTGTGGGCACCAGACATGTGTATGATGCACTGACATACACGAAGGCAAGACATCATACACAATTTTAAAAATAAAAGCTAAGGTGTGTGTGTGTGCGCGCGCGAGCGTGCATGCACGCACGTGCACGTGTGTGATGTCAACATGTGTATCTGTGTGTTCACGCATGTGGAGACCCAAGGTTGTTGTCCAGAATCATTCTCTATCAAGTGATCATCTTATTCATTGAGGCAAGGTCTCTCAATCAAACTCAGAGCTTATCAATATGGCTAGTCTCTAGTCTCTCTAGCAAGCTTGCTCTGGGATCTTCTGTCTTCGCCTTCTGATCCTGGAACTACAACCCACCTGACATTTACATGGGCCCTGGGGATCTGAACTCAGGCCCACATGCTTGTGGGACAAGTGTTTTTAACTGTGAGACATCTCCCCAGCCCCTCCACCTTAGTTTTTGAGATACTCTCTGAACCTCGAGCTCACTGATTTGTGCAGACCTGCCTGACACCTGACTTTTCTGTCCTTCCTTGACAGAGCCTTTTGTCCCTGGAATAGCGTTTCTCAGTCCTGTGCCTGCTTGATCATTCTTCATGAAGGTTAGTTCTCCCAAAAAGGGGCTCTTGGAATCCCTCTCACTTAGGTGATGGGTGAGGGGTGTGTGTGTGTGTGTGTGTGTGTGTGTGTGTGTGTGTGTGTGTGTGTGTATGTGTACATATATATATGCTAATAGCTCTCTTTCTCCCTTTGGCATTCTGAGTATAAGGGTTGTTTGGTTTGTTTTTTGTTTTTTGTTTTTTTTCATCAAAAAGTCCACACAAAATGAGCTCATCTTTTACTCTGGAGCCAAACTGCCAGCTCACCGGTTACGAAGCCCACACCTCAGTGGAGGATCTTCAGATCTCTTTGTCCCCAGGCTGAGGATGAGTTGGCTGTGAGTCAGGTGTAAGGCTGAGCCGGCACTACTGTCCTGAGCTGCACCCTGTCTTCCTGAGCTGCGTGTGGGGGAATAAGTGTGGCCATCCTTCATTTGTTGAACAAGCATGTTCTGAATGCCTGCTGGAGGCCAGGCGCCAGGCTGAGACCTCTTGTAGACACCATCTGTGATGGTTAACATTATTGTCAACTTAATACAACCCACAGTCACCTGGGAAGAGAGTCTCAGTGAGGGGCTATCGAGTTCAGATTTTCAGACTGGCCTGTGGACATAACTCTGGGGGTTGTCTTGGTTGAGTTCATTGATTTGGGAAGACTCCGCCTACCATGGACAGAACCACTCCCTGGGTTGGGAAGGGGTGCTCTGAACTGTCTGAGAGACGAGAAATTGGGCCGAACACATGCAAACATTCATATCTCTCTGGTCCTGACTGTGAATGTCAGCCAATGTCATTGACCAGCTGTCTGAAGTCTTTTCCTTGATTTTCCCACCGTGATAGAGTGTAATCTGGAATCCAAAGCCATACTAAACCAGACCCCCCCCCTTCTTCCCCTAAATTGCTTTTGGTTAGAGTATTTTATCATAGCCACAGAAATGAAACTAGGAAAATATATTACATAATTCCCCTGCCAATGCTGGGAGGATGATACTCACGTGTTCAGCCTGTAGACATGGAATCTGGGGCTCCAGGAGACTTCAGGCTCTTATAGTTTACCTAGATGCTATATAAGAATAAGTCTTTGAGCTGGGTGGTGGTGCACACGCCTTTAATCCCAGCACTTGGGAGGCAGAGGCAGGCGGATCTCTGAGTTCGAGGCCAGCCTGGTCTACAGAGTGAGTTCCAGGACAGCCAGGGCTACACAGAGAAACACTATCTAGAAAAAACAAAAAACAAACAAACAAAAAAACACAATAACTCTTTGATTGTGGACACCTGCCATCCAGACTCTTGGGAGGAAGAGGCAAGTGGATTTGGTGTTTACGTCAGCCTACAATATGGAATGAGTTTGAGACCAGCCTGGGCTACATGAGACTATCTCAAAATAAAACAAACAAGGCCTGTAAGATGGCTCAGATACTACAACCACTTACCACCAGGACAGACGACCTGAGTTCAATTCCTAGAACCATGGTGGAAGCAGAGAACCAACTCCCCAGTTTTCTAGATTGGTGAACTTGTGACCTCACTGGAGGCTTGCTTACAGTAGTAGCATAGATGACGGGTGACTTACAGGAATGACCTCTAAAAGACCACGGAAGAGTCCAAACCCAAGATAGATAATGACTCCCAAAAGCTTCATGATAGAGACCCCCCCCCCATTCAATTCACTTTCTCACCAGCGGGATGGTGGCACATGCCTTTAATCCCAGCACTCGGGAGGCAGAGGCAGGGAGATCTCTTAGTTTGGGACCAGCCTGGTCTGTCGAGTGAATTCTAGGAAGCCAGAACTATACAGAGAAACCCTGTCTCAGGAAAAGCAAAACAAAACAAAACAAACAAAAAACTCAATTCACTTTCTACCTCTGGTACACTTCAGTGTCTCTCAGGACATCCTAGACTCAAAGGGTTGCTCCAGAGAGAGGGAATGGCTGAAATCTCAAGTGAGGAGTTGAAGACCCTCCCTCCCCCACCTTCCATGAAGGGACTCCACAGGCCTGACCTTGTGAAGGTTCTCTGCAGGTAAACACAATTGGTCTGATCTCTAGACGGGCAGCTTTCCATGACATCCAAAGTTCAGGATAACTGCATTTGGAGATCCTTAATCCCATCTGTACAGACCCTATTTCTCAGAAAAGCTAATTTTTTTTAAACCGTTTACACGTTTTTTTATTTGTTTATTGGCAGCAGTGGTGGCAGAGGGGGTTTCATGCCACACAGCCAGGTGGCAGTCACAGACCAACTTGCAGAAGTCCCTGTAGGTTTGGAAGACTGACTGACTGGGCCCTGCAGCTTGGCAGTAGACATCTTCACCCAGAGCCATCTTCCTGGCTCTGAATTTCCGAAGGGACAGTTTCCCTTCCACAAGTCTTTGTCCTAACAGAGTTCCAAATTGTAATAGACCTGAATTAACAGATCTCTGAGAACCAGGCACCCCGCTGGGCCCTAGAACTACAGCTGACAATCACTCCCTGGAGGCCATTTCTCTTGCTAAGAATCATGTAAAATGTGGAGGGACAGTTCAAGGGACACATGTATAGTGTGACCCACCTCCACCCTGCAGCCAGAGGCTCTGGTCTTGCCAGGCACTGCCTGTTCTAGAACATAATCCACTTGTGCTATAGTACATCCTACCTGTTCTGGATTGGGCTCCACTTCCCTTGGAGTCAGGCCCTGCCTTCCACAGCCTGTGTGCTCAGGGGGCTGTCGTATTGATGAAAATACCAGGCAGCCATCTGCAGGGTTCTTCCTCTCTCGGCCTTCTCTGGAGCCTGAAATAAACGAGAAAGAGATGTTCCTGGCAGGGTCTGCTGAGGAGTTTCACGGCAGAAATAAAAATTGGCTGCAGTAGCAGAGAAATCCTGGAAGGGAGAAGGATTCCTAGGCTAACACACCTCTAGGAAAGAATGTGGGTGTGAGGTTGGGGAGGAGGTAAGCCCAAGGCCCCCCACGTCTGCATGTGCCTTCTGTGAGCATGCATATGGAAGCATACATGCCAACACACCTGCCTGCCCCCGGCAAGTGTGAACCTGAGTCTGAGGAAGCCAGCAGACACCCCCATCCTACATTTTCCCCTACTGTTCACAGCCCCATCTATCACCTTCAAGCCCACCTAACATCTGGAGTCACCTTGTGCTGACATATTTCTACCAAACTGGGTCCTGGCACTCATCCAGCGCCTGGGAGAGAAGCCCGGTTCACCCTGGCTCCCTGGGGATTCTTTGGAAGCTGACATGGCTCCAGGCCCACCTGGCAGTGTGTTCTGGCTTCCCCTGTCTTCTCCATCTGCTCTGTGATGTGGCATGACCCCAAGTCAGCCAGCCCCTCCTCAGCCAGATGCTACATCCACAGAGTAACAGTCCCAAATCAGCTGATGGGTGGCTTTTCCCAGGCTCTATCACAGCCTTGACTATAGTCAAACTGAAAGGAGAAAGCCTTGACTCTAGATGTCCCTCAGCCAACCCTGCCTTGGAAGCTGCTTCCTGACCCTTCTCTTCCAATCAGAATCTAGCCTCAATTGAGGCTCCTTTACCCAGCAAAACTTTGCTTGGTGGCCCAAGTGACACCAGCTCTCAAGAGTTAGAGACAAAAGGATCAGAAATTTCAGGCCATCCCTTGCTACAGGAACTCTGTCTCAGAATAACAAAATGGATGGCTTATCAAGGACTTGATAGTCTCTTCTCGCCTCTCACCTCACCTCAGATGGGATCTCCCAGGTCCAGTTCTGGGTACCTACCTCACATCCCAAAGGGCAGAAAAATCTCTGGACCTTTCGAGAAACATAAGCCCAAGAGTTCCACCAGAATTTGCCTGGGAAACTCAAGCCTTAAGCTGAACTGGCAAGAATCCAGGAATTTACAAGCTGAGATACGCAGATCTGAAACCCCTGGTCTCACATGGAAGAAAAACCTAGACCAGAAAGTACTGCTCTTGCCTGAGACAAGCCACAAGTCAATGAATTGGTTGTTTTTATGGTCTCAAGCCCGAGCTGACTTGAATTTTCTGGTCCTCCTGCCCCCACCTCCCAAGAACTGGCTTCATGTATACTAGGCGAGCACCTTACCGACTAAGCCACATCCCAGCCTTCCCATCTGAGTCAATGGTTCTGGAAAACCAGAGTCTTTAAAAGCTGAGGTCTTCATTCCATCCCATAAGATCAACAGAACTATGAATGGGGGGCCCTCCACATCTCAGAATCCTGAATGAACAAAAGCTGTTATAGCTGGAGGTTCAAATTCTACAGAAAATGCCTCCCCTAAAACATTGTCGCTCATTTAAGGTTTGAGAACACTGGACCATGAGATGGGGAGATCTTAGTACCTTCCTGTCCCTTCTCTCCACTGCAACCTGCAAAGAAGGATGTGGCCCTAAACTCCTCCCCATCGCGGGAAACTTCTTTGCTAAAACCACAGTACTGTTATGAACAGAACATTTGTCCCCTCTCACCAAATTCACATGCTAGAGACCTAACTCTCAGTGGACTTGCAGTCGATAAGGGGGTATAAGTAAGGGTAAATAAAGTCTGAAGTCTAGGGTCCTGATCTTCGGTTTGATTCTCGACACCTATATCACATGTCACAACCACCTCCGACTGGAATTCCAGTTCCAGGGGTTCCAGTGCCTTCTTCTCACCTCCAAAAGCACCCGGCACACACCAGGCAAAACACTCACACACATGAAATAAGTATATCCTTTTTTTAAAAAAGAAGTTAGCCTGTCAGTGGTGGTGCATGCCTTTAATCCCAGCACTTAGGAGGCAGAGGCAGGTGGATCTCTATAAGTTTGAGGCCAGCCTGGTCTACAGAGTGAGTTCCAGGACAGCCATAACTATACACAGAGAAACTCTCTTTCTCAAAAAAAAAAAAAAAATTAAGCTTGCAAAAAAATAGTGTAGTGGAACAGGCCATGAAATTAATTTGATGGGTCTCACCTAACATCACTGTGTATTTGTGCTCGTGTGTATATGTGTTTTCTGTGGGAAGGTACAATGGGGATCAGAGATATCAACCTAAAGTGTCATTCCTGAAAGTCATCTGCCTTGTTTGGGGGGGACAGTATTTCTCTCCAGCTGAGAATTGATTGATTCAGCTTGGATGGATGGCCAGAAAGTCCCAAGGTCCACCTGTCTTGTCCCCCCACACACCAGGGCTGAGATCACAAGCGTGTGCCACCACACCTGGCTTTCTATGTAGATGTCAGGGATGGAATTCTTGTATTTACACAACAAACATTTACCTCTATACTGTATCCACAGCCCCACATCCAATATTATTTTTTAAAGTGTGTGTGTGTGTGTGTGTATTACAAGTGTGCAGGTGCCAACAGTGGCCAGAAGAGGGCATGAGGTCCCCAGGAGCTGTAGTCACAAGTAGTTGGGTGCTGGGACCCGTCTCGGGCCTTCTCTAAGAGCAGCAAATGCTCTTACCTACTGTGTCGTCTCTCCAGCCCCAACATTTTTAAGAAGGAAGACTAGAACACACCAGAATGGGTTACCTGTGATTATATAATTGATAGTTTATAAAACCTTCCCTGGGCATTTGTGTGCCTTCACGTGTGCACGCGTGTGCACACACACACACACACAAATCTGAATATCAATAAACTTCTCACTACAAGGAGCTGGAAGGTCACTTCTCATAGTTTTTTGACTGGGGACTTTGCCCACAGACTACAGGATTCTGGCTGTGCCACCGACTGACTGACTGTGTAACTGGGAGCAACTTCCTAAGCATCTCTGTGCCTCAGCTCCCTCCTTCATCTTTCAAGCTCGTGACCACATCTTAGGGTTGACAGGCGGATTAAGTGAGCCGAAGCGTACAGAGCACTGCAAACGACGACTCAGCTGTATCCCCACTGCTCTGCTTAGGTTTTCAATTATCATTTATGGGAGATGGACCTCTTACTACCCATCGAGGCTGAACTCACAGTCTCCAGGTCTCCTCAAGTGACAGGATCAGAAGTGTGTGCCACCACACTTGACTACAAAAGTCAACTTTTTAAAAAGTAGAACTTTTATTTCTTTTTTTTTTATGTGTATGGATGTTTTAACCTGCCTGTATGGATGTGCACAACAAATGTACCCTTAGAGGCCAGAAGAGGGCATCAGATCCCCTGGGTCTGGAGTTACAGGTGGTTATAAGCCTTCATGTGGGTGCTGGGAGTTAAACTCAGGTCCTCTGCAAGAATAGCCAGTGCTCTTAGCTTTTGAGCCACCTCTCCAGCCCCAGAAACTCCATTTTAAATTTAATTTTACTTTGCTATGGCTGCCCTCTCCTCGACACTCTCTCCCTGTCCTCCCCTTCCTCTTCCTCCTCTTCTTCCTCTTCCTTCTCCTCCTCTTCTCTGTTTTAATGTTTAAGACAATAGTCTCACTATGCTGCCCTGGCTAACCTGTGCCTCTTCTTGCCCTGGCTAGCCTGTGCCTCTGAAGTGCTGGGATTGGAGTCTTGAGCCAACCACCCCTGGCCCCATCCATTTCATTTGTTAAAATCACATTTTAAAATGAGTATCTGGTTCCTTCATTGGAAGAGTTTATTATGTTTGAAACAACTTAGGTTAGGGTGTGTGCTCTCTCAACTGTGTGTCCTATGGCATATAAATACAGATCAAGCTGCAAAATACTGTAAGGAGAGAGGGCATCAGATGGCAGAGCCATAGCAAGCGTTAAGGAAGTAAAAGCAAAATATCCTATTCATAAGTTTTACATGAGGGTTAGCAAGATGGCTCAGTAGGCAAAGATGCCAACTGATGCCAAACCTGATGACCTGAGTTCAATCCCTGAGTTCAAATCCAGGTCTTACAGGATAGAGAAAGAGAACCTACTTTCTCAAGTTGTCCTCTGACCTACACGCAGGCACCATGGTGCATGCACATGCATTCACACACACCATTAATTAATTAACTAATTAACTAATTAATGCAGTGATATAAAAGATCAAATTATAGCCAGGCTTGATGATATAATTCTGTAATGCCAGCACTCAGACAATGGGTAGACAGTGAACTTGAGAGGTCTGAAGATTTCAGGGGCTTATGGCTGTTTGAACTTCTTCCCAAGTAATGGGGAGCCACAGAAGATAGCTGAACAGAGCAACAGCAGGGCCTCCTCAGGCAGCTTCAGAGAGAACGGTTTTGATTCACAGGGAACCTGCAGCTCATACATGGCAAGTACCCTGCTCAGAAGCCTGGTCTGTGAAGGAATCAGTACACATGCTGGTTATAGGTGAGGTGACTCCAGGTCAGGGGAACAATGAACCGGCAGAAGCCAGAGAAAGCTCTAAGACACTGAAGTTCTGGGGTGTGGCTCAGTGGTAGAGCCCCTGCCTAGAATCCCCCAGTGAGGGGCTGGGGTGTGGCTCAGTGGTAGACCCCCTGCCTAGAATCCCCCAGTGAGGGGCTGGGGTGTGGCTCAGTGGTTGAGCACCCACTTAGAATCCCCCAGTGAGGGACTGGGGACAAGGCTGGGGGACAGAGAAGGAATGGCTATGTCGAGGTCTGAGGGTGTCTCTGAAGCAATGATTCTCACATACACAGTGACTAACAGGGGTTTATCTGCATGCTCATTCTCAATGTCTCAACAGGAGGAGACACACAATTGCACAGACACACATACACATGCGTGCACGTGTGCACACACACACACACACACACTCACACTCACACACACACACACACACGGACATGCACAATTCTTTTCAGGAAATTGGGAAGGGCAGGCCAGTGTAGGTGAGTCTTGATGCCCCGTATTATCATTCTGTTCCGCATGATACTGGAAATGAAACCCAGGCCTTCACACATGTCAAGTTCTTTACCAATGACCTACAAGGACCTTCAAAGCTGGCTTTCCTTCTTTCTTCCTTTCTTTCTTTCTTTCTTTCTTTCTTTCTTTCTTTCTTTCTTTCTTTCTCTTCTCTTCTCTTCTTTTTTTTCTTTCTTTCTTTCTCTTTTTTTTTTTTTTTTGAGATGTTCAACTCTGTAGCTCAGGCTGGACCTGACCTCATTCTGTAGTCAACAACAGTTTTCAAGTTGTGGTCTTCTTGTCTCAGCCTCACAAATAGCTGGGATTACAGGCCTGTTCTTGTCTGTCTGTCTACTGCGGGGGGTACACTTGTGGAGGTCTGAAGCCAACTTTCAAGAGTCAGTTCTCTCCTTCCACTATTGGGTCCAGGGATTGAACTTGGGTCACCAGGCCTGGCAGCAAGCACCTTTTCCCACTGAGCCATCCCACTGGCCCTTATTCATTATCAATGATTAGCCCCAAAAGCATGAGCAAAACGACAGGCTCAGCGAAGTGAAATGACTGTCCTAGCTTTGCAAAGCATGCCTTGTTCCCTAGGCCACCACCCACCTGGCTCCATCACCCTCCCTCCTCCCTGCCCCCTCCCTGCCTCCTCCCTGCCTGCCCTCCCCTCCCATCCTCCTGTTTTGTCTTTAATGAGCTGGATTCTTTGATAATAGCAGAGGGCTTTTTATGAACTAAACAAACTAAAGCTGAGAGTTTTTTCCCCCTTTTTACAAAAGACCTCATTGAATAAGCAATGGGCTTTTCTGCAACTATTTTTAAAGATGGAGCTGCAGGCGAGGCAGTGTGGAAAGTCACGGAGAGCCAGTCCGCTCCTGAAGGTCACTCAGAACTCAGGGATAAGAGCCAGTGTTGGTGGCTACCCTGTGGATTCCGTGTACTGGGCCGTGTACACAGACAGCCATTGCCAGCATCACTTGGTCACTTGGAACAGCCATGGTGGTAGCGTCCCTCCATCTTCTAGTTTCCCAGCCTCGTCTCTTGGACCTCAACATTTTGTGCTACATAGACAACAGTCTCCTTGTCTCCCCTGTCTCCCAAGAGATTGCACTTCACTTCATAGAGCACCAAACTGAGGCTACCATTCCCACAAGCAGAACTTTCTGGTTCATTCTGACATCTCATCCTTAGGCACTTCTTTTTATTTGCCTGTGTGGGAGTATGTGCGTGTGACTGCAGTGCTCACAGAGGCCAGAAGAGGGCACTGCACCCCTGGAGCTGGAGTAGAGGAGGACCTAGATGTAGGTCCACTACCAGAACAGCAAGTGCTCTTAGCAGCAAAGCCATCTCCTTATCCCCTAATTTTCATCTATGTCTTAGACCTCATCTTTAGGGAAACTGAGGCCCAGAGAGGTCCACATGGCTATGTTTAGCCAAAATACTGGCCATCAAACCTGGGGGTTCTCTGCTTCATTGTGCCTCTGGCTCTCAACATTGCTTGCTAGCCCACTATAAATAACTCGGAAGGTTCTAGAACCTTCAAGACCTGTCTGGGCCATACTGATGGCTGAGTTTTTACTCAGAACTGGGTAGAGCATTCTTATTTCAGTTGCCTCAGTTCTCTGATCTGTAGATTGGGTTGATATTAACAATAGTGACATTAATGTTTCCTGGGTCCTCAGCGCATAGCTCAAAGAGTCACTAAAGGGAGTCCTTGTGGCTGTCGAAGGTCACAGGGCTCAGATGGGTGTGAGCCCAGGCAGCCTGCTGGTCTTAGTTACATGGTTGTTAAGAGTACATTTTATTATAACAATTATTTATTTGTGTATGTGCTGGGGCACACAGGAGCCACAGCACCCACGTGAATGGCTGAGGTCAGCTTGCAGGAGTAAATTCTCTCCTTCCACCATGTGGGGGTTGGACTCAGGTCACCAGACTTGGTGACTAGTGCCTTTACCTGCTGAGCCATCTCACTGGCTCTTGAACCTGGATTTAAAAAAAAAACAATCGTTTAGTTAGCATATGTATCAGTGCCAGTGTACTGTGTGTGCTGACCTGCAAGCAGGTTCGTGTCTGACTTCCTCTGTCCCTCTCCGCCTTAGTCTGAACATAATTTTTATTATACTTTGGTTTTGTTTTCATTTACTCCATGTGGGCTGGAGAGATGGCTCATCGGTTAAGAGCACAGACTGTTCTTCTAGAGGTCCTGAGTTCAATTCCCAGCAACCAAGTGGTGGCTCACAACCATCTGTAATGGGATCCGATGCCCTCTTCCGAAGTGTCTGAGGACACCAACAGTGTGCTCACACATATTAAATAAATAAATAAATAAATCTTAATTTACTCCGTGTGTGTGTGTGTGTGTGTGTGTGTGTGTGAATATGCATGTCATGGTACACTTGTGACATCCTGTGGGAGCCGGTTCTCTCCTTATACCATGTGGGTCCAGAACTCAGGTTGTCTGACAGCAAGCACCTTTATCCAGTTAAGCTATCCAGCCTGCCCCACATTATCCTTCTTTATCTCTCACCGAACCTGCAGCTGAAGCTTGCAGTCATGGTTAGGCAGATTGGAAAAAGAGCCTCCACTCCCTAGAGTTTTGTACTGGTCCTGGAGATCCGAACTCTGGTTCTCAACAGAACCCTCTTCCCGGCCCTTGAATCTGCTATTTCCACTGTAAAGTCCAGAAGACAGAGCCTCTATTCCTCTTTTGGAGCCTTGATGCCCCCTGGTGGTCACCGAAGACCCTGCAACTCAGCCACTCTTTCGCGGCAGCTTCTGCCTGACTGGGGGGGGGGGGGGCTTCAGGTCGGGGGACCTCAGGGGGGGGGGGGGAGGGGGGGGCCTCAGGCCGGGGGGCCTCAGGCCGGGGGGCGCTTTATGATGCCCTGAGGACCAGCAGAGGGGAAGCCTTCCATGAGGGTGTCGAGGAATCCAGGGTTGAATCTCAACCATGCCATCATTCCCAGCTCTGCTGCTTCAGTGAAATACATAGGTAAGCTAAATAAATAAATAATAACTAATGAACAATTTATGTCTTTTAATGCAATTCCTGCGTCTCACGCAGAGTGAAGGGCAACTATGTCGAGTGCCCTCTGTGTCATTGGATCAGATAATCCCTCTTTCCTGGCATGTTTCTAGAATGTGAAAGGACTCCCCTGGGTAGGCATGGAACGGGAGAAGGTGGCTTGGGTGGCTGTTAGGGTACACCCAGAAGTTACAGCCTCTGAGTTGCTAAGACCTCTGCACTTTTGTAATTGTTCTGGGAGGAAGGAAGAAGATGTTCTAGAGAGACCCTGTGTTCTACACACACACACACACACACACACACACACACACACACACACACACCATTCAGTTATTAAATGCTTGAAACACTGGGCTCCTAAGACTTGGAACTTTCCACCGGAAATCTCGTGCTAGGGAAAGGACAGGCTGAGGCTGGGTGCCAGGCCAGGCTTGTCTCTTGGGAAGAGACTTCACACAGTCAGACCACCTTATAGGAGAACCTTAAACTGACAGAGCAGGGATGGGCGTGGCCACACCCTAGCCTTGGCTTCTTACCTATCCATACCTCTATTAAAACTAAGCTTCGTCAGTGCCCCAGAAGTTAGCTTGGGAGGAGGTCACCGTACCTCTTTGTTCCTCTTGTTAGTGTAGAGGGAAAAGTTATGGATACTGGGTATATAGAATCCTTTTTAGATATAAAATATTCTTTAGGCTTTCTTTAGGAATGTGGAAAGACCAGTCACCACTACTGGGACTGGCCCGACCCGCAAAGAGAAAGGAAAGAATGCAATTTAGTCAGGTGGAACCAAGCTGAGAACCATAGCGACAGGGCAAGGCCGAAGTGACAGGGCAGGACTACATTCTTGAGAAAGATAAGCGTACAGAGAGTTTTCATCTGATCCTGACTCATGTAGGTTGGGTTCCTTTGGAATGTTCCACTATTTTCATGTTATACCACCCTAGCAACCCCCTCACTCCCTCCTCATTTCCTTGGTTTGTGGTTTTTCCCTTTAAAAACACCCCTCAAACTGGCAGTCGGGGTCAATTCAGCTCCTGCGTGGGCATGCGAATTGACCGGCAGCTAGTTGTCACGCCCTAATAAATAACCTCGCAATTGCTCCGGTATATGGTGTCTCGAGTAGATTACTGGGTGGTCGCGACTTTCTGAGACTTGAGAGAGGGTCTCCCCTCTGCGGAGGTCTTCATTAGTAGGACCACTTTTCTTCCCCCACCACAACCACCACACTTTCCTTCACTTCCCCTTTAAAAGACAGTCTCTCTCTCTCTCTCTCTCTCTCTCTCTCTCTCTCTCTCTCCCTCTCTCTCTTTCGCGCGCGCTATAGATCTTGCTTGTTAAGGTTTGCCAGGAGCCAGACTCTGACCATAACAATTCTCGTAACAAGAAACCCCTTTGTCCCAACACCTCGAGGGACCCCTGTGTCCCCAGTTTCTGGGTATGGACAAGGCCTTTGGGCACCCAAGCCACCTGCTGGTCTCTTGAAACTTGATTCATCCTGTGATTTCTCAGAGCCACAGCTAGAAACAAATCCAGCTTAATGCTTTTACAAAAGAATAATCACCAAAGCCCTATGGTTAGGAAGGGGCAGTCACCACCGGGCCAGCCTCTCACTGTGGGGCTGGCCTGCGGCTCAGAGGTTAGACCCACACTTGGTGTAAGGTTTATTTTGTTACATATACCTACTCATTTATTGTCAGGGAAGCACATAGACAGGAGGTCAGAGTTCAACTTTTGGGAGTCGGTTTAAAGAACCTGCTTTTAGACTTAAAAGCTATGGTATAGTAAAGTCAAGTTAGGATTCCTGTTTATGATTAAACTTCTGTTTCGGGAGGATTGGGCTATGCCACACCTGTAACCTTAACTACAAAGGCTTCTGTTCTGACTCTTGCAGGAACAGCACTCATGCCTTTGTTTCAAGAAGTTGTTTATATTGAGCTGGGCAGTGGTGGCACAAGCCTTTAATCCCAGCACTCGGGAGGCAGAGGCAGGCGGATTTCTGAATTCAAGGCTAGCCTGGTCTACAGAGTGAGTTCCAGGACAGCCAGGACTACACAGAAACCCTGTCTCAAAAAAAACCAGAAAAAAAAAGAAAAAAAAAAAAGGTTGTTTATAACCACCTGGAAACCCTACCTTTGTTTCAAAATGTTCTTTGCCTTCCTATGACTACCATGTTCCAACTACCTCCTGTGGTTAATTTGTTATGTTCTACTCCGGTAACCCCACCTATCCTCCCCCATTTAAAAACCCCCTGGAGCTAAAGAGATGGTTCCGAGGTTAAGAACTCTGACTGCTTTTCCAGAGGGCCTGACTTCAATTCCCAGCAACCACATGGTGGCTCACAACCATCTTTAATGGGATCTGATGCCCTCTTCTGGTGTGTCTGAAGACAGCTACAGTGTACTCCCATTAAATAAATAAATAAATAAATAAATAAATAAATAAATAAATAAATCTTTTTTAGAAAGAAAGAGAGAGAGAGAGAGAGAGAGAGAGAGAGGAAGGAAGGAAGGAAGGAAGGAAGGAAGGAAGGAAGGAAGGAAGGAAGGAAGGAAGGAAGGAAGGAAGAAAAGGAAAGAAAGACCCCCTACCCTGACATCTTGAACTTAGGGGGAGGCAACCCATGTACATGAATTTTTAAAAGCTTGCTTTAGATAATTTGGCCTGATGATTTGGGTGGGTAGTCTTTTCCCTCCCGTCTTGAGACTCATTGGATTCATATAAGGAATGCAGCCTAAGTGGTCTAACAATGGCTGCCTCACACGAGAGAGGCAGAGAAACCTGTCTCAACAGTGTCATTCTGGGGCTAAAGGCCTAGACCAGTGGTTTTCAACCTTCCTAATGCTGAGACCCTTTAATACAGTTTCTCATATTGTGGTGTCCCCCAACTGTAAAATTATTTTGTTGCCACTCCATCACTGTAATTTTGCTCCTGTTTTGAATCATAATGTAAATATCTGATGTGTAAGCTTTCTGATATGGGACCTCTGGGAAAGGTCATTTGAGCCCCCAGAGGGGTCCCGACCCATAGGTTGAAAACCACTGGCCTGGAGGGTTCCTGGGAGCTGTTCATCTTCAGTCCATGTTGGCATCCAGAAGAAGCTGATTTTGATATCAGTGAAGGATGGGTCTTCCTGCTGCAAATAATCTGGTCAAGAAAATCTCTCCCATGAGTGCCCAGCAGCTTGGGGTGTAGTTGATTCCAGGAGTAATCAAGTTGACAGCTGGGATGGACCACCACACAGTCAGGAGAACGGTTACTTGCTGGCTTGTTCTCAAGTTCAAGGTCCCCAATTTTTCCTAGCCCAGGTCTACCTTAGAGTTGAGGACCTCCCACAGTGGGCTGGGTCTTCCCATACTGATTAACAGTTAATGATAGTTGCATGCAGTTATGCCCAGAGGCCAATCTGATCCAGGCAATCTCCCCCTACCCCCAAATGAAACTCCCTCAGATAACGGCTGGGCTGTGTCAAGTTGACAGCTAACCATTAACCAGGAGAGGCCACTTGGCTTTGCTCATGGTTGCACCCTCAGTGTGGATATCAGGAGCATTTCTCGAGTGGATGATAGGTAGGCTCTAACACCAAGTCATTTGTTCTGTCCAGAGCTATACCTTAAGTCCCTCAAGACCCAGATTTATGAGGTTTTTGCTTTTAATTTTTTTCCATTTTCATGTGCATTCATATATGTATATTTTTACATGCATGTGGGCATCCACACGTGTGGAGGCCTACAGCTAATGTCCAGAATCATCCTAGCGAATATGATTAGTCTCACTAACCATCTTGCAGGGCTGACAGGCGTGCTCCACCATGCCTGGCTTATGGGGTGCTGTGGCTCATACATGCCAGGCAAGCACAGAAAGTTGTGCCACCTCAAACTCAGTTGGGATAGCAACCAAATTACCCCCAAAACACACAGGTTCAAAAACCAGCCTTAACCTGAAAAAGGCCATTGGGAAGTGATGTCGTCTGTAGGAAGAGGAAGCCAGTGGGCGGCCCTTGGGTTTTTGGGGCAAGGAGGCGTTCCATGTCTTTCTCATTTGCTTTCTAGAAATAAAAAAAGCCATCCACCCTGCCATGGATTTCCCACCATGAGTATTTGGCACCCCACCAGAGACCCAAAGCAAGGCTGTACACCCAGTCTTGGGCTGGAGTCTCTAAAACTCAAAGAAACCTTCACTCAGTGTTGGATCCTGGGAATTTAGATCAGTACTGAGGGTTTGGGCAGTTGCTGGAGATTTGAAGGAAATGAACTGATCGGTAGTTTGGGAAACAGCGTGGCTGTAATTAACCCAGGCTATCTATGAAGGAAGTTCAGACCCTGCCTCTCTGCCCTTCTGTGACTTCTTGAAAAGGCTTGTAGCACCCCCTGGTGTCCATTACTGGATTTGCTGGAATTTCATAGAGGAATGGGGGGTGAGATCTTTGGTAAGTAGATTCCAGCTCAGAGGATAGGTTTGGGGTAGACTGGAATCTAGTTCTGGACACAGAAGGCGTGAGGGGTCAAAGAGAAAGCCAAACATAGATAGGCTCACCATGGTCTCAGGGTATAGTCTGGGCTGGACACAGTATTGGGAGTCATTTCTATGGAAAGTATGTGTTTTATATCAACTTGATACAAGCTAGAATCATCTGCGAACAGAAAGCCTCATTGAAACAAAATGCCTCCATAAGATTCGGCTGCAGACATGTTATAGGGTTGTTTTTTTTTTTTGTTTTTTTTTGTTTTTTGAGACAGGGTTTCTCTGTGTAGCCCTGGCTGTCCTGGAACTCACTCTGTAGACCAGGCTGGCCTCGAACTCAGAAATCCGCCTGCCTCAGCCTCCCAAGTGCTGGGATTAAAGGCATGTGCCACCACTGCCTGGCAGGATATTTTCTTAATTAGTGATTGATAATGGAGGGCTCAGCCCATTGTGGGTGGCGCCATCCCTGGACTGGTGGTCCTGTGTTTTATAAGAAAGCAGGCTGAGCAAGCTACGAGGAGCAAGCCAGTAAGCAGCACCCCTCCATGGTCTCTGCATCAGCTCCTGCCTCCAGGCTCCTGCCCCGTGTGAGCTTCTGCCAGCACTGCTTTTGATGATGAACTGTGATGTGGGACTATGAGCAAAACAAACCCTTTCCTCCCCAGATTGCTCTTGGCCACCGCATTTCATCACAGCAACAAGCAAACCCTGACTAAGGCAGAGAGTAAACCACACTGTCCGGTGGGCTTTCTGCGGAGGGCATCTCCCAGAACAGATAATGCAGAATAAAGAAACTTGGGGTTCCATAAAAAGAGCAAGACAGAAGTCAGAGTATCTCTGACCCTTGTGGGCATCTGGGGTACACACAGGGAAACAGAAGATCTGCCATGGCCAGGCTGTCTCACAGAGGCATGACTAGAGCTGCCCCTCCCCATCTGGGTTGCATCTTTTGTATTTCCTGGAACTGGGGTCCTATACTCTACTGTTATGCATAGGTGTCTGTATTCCTGTGTGTTTGTGGAGGTCAGAAGATGCCCGGAGTCCTGATCTATCAATTTCTGCCTTATTCTTTTGAGACAGTGTCTCTCACCTAACCTGAAATTGGACTGGCTACTGCCAGCCATCCTCCTGTTTCCACCCCAAAGTACTTGGGTTACAGGTATGTGTGCAGCTATGCCTGGCCTCCTGTGAGGGTGAGACCCTAAACGGTTCTGTGCTAGAAGGGACTGGAAATTGTAGAAGCTGATTGCCATGTTGTCTACCTCACCTGTGTGAGTATGGGTGAACATGCATGCGTAAGCGTTCTGCTAAGTCTTCAAGCAGGTACAGCAGATGTGGGAGGGTTCATTGGGGGATCTGTGCACCTCTTCACTCCTGGCCGTGGCCAAGGCCTGGCAAAGAAAAATGCCAGATGTGACACATGACCAAGTGGACACTGCCACCTGCTAGAAACTGTAGGCAGACAGTGTTTGAGGTCTGGCATTTGCTGCCCTTATCTTTTGAGAATCCCACTGTCCTTTCTGTCCAGCAGTAGAAAACAGGGTCTTCCCCCATACCCTATGGTCCCCAGGTACCTCTCTAAGTAACTCAGAGAACTGCTGTTTTTCAAAAGTATAAAAAATAGTGTTGCAAAGGAAAATAATTCTGTTAAAATTCTAATGTTTGTACACATGTGTGCGCATGTTCATCTATGTGAGTACTTGTGCACATGCGGGTGAAAACTAAAGGCAGGTGTCATTCTTCGCCCACTCTCAGCTTTGTGGGGGGGGTTTTGGTGGTGGTGGTTTATTGTTTTTCGAGACAGGGTTTTTCTGGGCAGCCCTGGCTGTCCTGAAACTCTCTCTGTAGACCAGGCTGGCCTGGAATTCAGAGATCTGTCTGCCTCTGCCTCCTGAGTACTAGGATTAAAGGCGTGTGTCATCTCCGCTCAGCCTACCTTGTGTTTCTTGAGACACCATTTCTCACTGGCCTAGAGATTGCTGATCAGCTAGTGTAGCTGGCTAAGGAGTCCCAAGGATCCTACTTCTGTCTCCACAGAACTGGGGTTACAAACACCAGCTGCAAAGGAAGGTGTGCCCTTCCCCGGCCTTGTTTATTACTACAACAGACCAAATAATAGGATCTAGGTGGAACTACCCACCTTGGCTGCATGACAATAGACACCTAGGTGGAGTCACCCATCTTGGCCGCACCTACAGCTTGCTACAGGAACTTCAAAGAAGAACTGCCCCTGAGCTTGCCTTGACATCTCCCACCGTGACCTGTGACCAAGAATAGATTATCCCACCCATCTCTCCTGGCTGAAACTAAGAAGGGTTCCGGCGGGGTCTTTCCCTTTAAATTGAAAGCTGAACATTAAAGCAATGAGCCTTGATCAGAGACCTTTGTCTTGGCTTCATCTCTTCTCGCCCTCTGTCCACCTTTTGTTCCCTCTTTTCAGGTGGACCTGTTCAACTCGTGGCCGCGGGCGGCTACAGAAGGAAGACCCTCTCTGAATGTGGGCCACTTCCATGGAGCCATGGACCAAATTTAAAAAAGAAAAAGTGACCAGCTATTGACCTGCCACCTCATATTCCTGTTGCCACGTCTTCCCTTCTCTGAAGGACGGTCTGCCTTAGAACACCACACCTGGGTCACCCCACCTCCGGTGGGTTTCACTCTGTCCCTTTGCTGCCTTTAAGCACCTACAAAGCTTCACTGACACATGGGGGGAAAAGATACACGCTGCCACACAGAGTGTGCTTGATGAAGCTTTTATTCAGGAACAAGGGCGGTATGTCATGGGAATGAATGGTACAAGAGACAATACTATTTCAGCAGGATGTCCAAGGGCCAACAGTTACAGTGACAAGAGATCTACCTTCACAGACTTGATCATCCTTATCCAGCAGGTGCAGGCTGCCCAGGCATGCTGAGTACCAGGGTAAGCCTGGAAGCTTACATCCACACCTAAGTACCGTCTTTCTTTCCTTCCTTCCTTCCTTCCTTCCTTCCTTCCTTCCTTCCTTCCTTCCTTCCTTCCTTCCTTC
>NW_021620917.1:739100-759958 GCF_004785775.1 Grammomys surdaster | reverse complement strand
TTCCTTCCTTCCTTCCTTCCTTCCTTCCTTCCTTCCTTCCTTCCTTCGAGACAGGAACTCCCTATGTGGCTCTGGATGTCCAAGAACTCACTATGTAGACCAGGCCAACCTTGAATTCTGATCTGATATCTACCTGCCTTTGCCTCCTGGGTGCTGGGACTAAAGGTGTGCACCACCACACCAGGCTTCTCCTTACCGTCTTTCAAGGCATCTCCTGCTTCTGCTCTTTTCTTCTGCTACCTTGGGAGTAACTGAGTGGGTAAGGTGTCACATCTCACACACACACACAGAAAAAGAGAGAAAGGGAGAGGGAGAGGGAGAGAGCGTGCAGACAGCAAAGCAAGACTCAGTAGTACAAGGCTGCTATCCCAAGTCCTCACTAGCTCAACCTTTCTATTTCCCTTGGTGGACTTTGATCTTACAGATTTCAATGAAAGAAGGTCCACTTACAAAGCATTCTAAACTCACATTCTGCCCCCATCCTCCACCCAGCTTCCAGCAAGCAGGCAGGGAACAGAATGGCCCGGTCACGGAACTGTAGAGACAAAGGACAGAAGGCGAGGTGGGGCTCGGGCGCCACCTTTGAGGTCTAGTTCAAGTCATCCCAGCAACAAGCCTTCCAGATACACAGCAAATCATCTGAGGTGCACAGCCATGTGTGCCCTTCCATGTATTATCTTCCGTGCCCATCTGAGCGTGTTATCTTTCACTATCCATCCTTAACCATCTGTGACCTCCTTCCTCGTTCCTTCTGGCTTGGGCAGAACTGCATGGCCAGAGGCCTCATGAATCCCCAGTAAGCAATGGGCAAAGGGGCAGCCAGACCCACTTGGGAGAGTCTTAACACAACACACTAAAAATCGGAATCCTGCTTGGTAAAGGGGAGAGGGTGACTAGGAACAGCTTACAGCACTGACTAGACTGTACGGATGAATAGATGACAGCAGGGAGGTGACACAAAGGGCAGATGACGTCAGCTGGACTGTACAGATCAGTGACCAGTCTGGGCAAATGGTCACACCTGTGTAAACCCCTCCTGCTCAGTAGCATAAGCCACCCTGCCCAAAGCTCCCAATGGATGATCGGTGAATACTGAGAGGTATGGGGTGGGAGTTCACACATTGTAAGTTTTCACAGGTTTGTAGACGGGTGGGAGCAGCCCGTGGTTCTCGCGGACGATTTCCAGGTACTCAGACGGGCTGTCCAGAAAGAGCGAGCCGCAGCACACCTGGCAGCAACACTTGATCCCAGTGGCTGCTGGGCTCTTTTAAGACATGGGGGGGAAAAGTCAAAATCTGCCACCTATGGTGAATAAAACCCCAGGGGTCGATTACCACCCCCTGGGAGCCTCCCCACCAGCCCACCAGCAGGCTCAAGAGTTCAGCGGCAAGGAGATGAGTCAGATGGGTTAACAGCTGAGTCAGCAATCCTACCAGTCTATCCCTGTCTCTTCTGTGCATCATTCCAAACCTTAGGATTTAGCAGGACCCCCTCCAGGCATCCTGGTCTGCCCATCATACCCTCTTCTAGAAAAGGCTCAGTAGTCTAGCCTCCATCCTACAGAGCACCTACCTCCACTATGCCCTTCTGGTTAGTAGCGCTCCGCACAGTCATGTACATGATAAAAACCAGCAACACGGTGATCAGTGTGGCACACGGGAAAGCAAAGGCAAAGGGCTGGAAGCCTGGGAGGGAGAGAGGGAGGTTACAGAGCTGGGTAGCTGGTGGCTCATGAATAAAGGCAGATACTGTCAGGCTTAAGGACCTGAGTTCTATCCCAGGAGTGAACACGGTAATAAAATAAGATAACTGGCTTACTGAAATTGTCCCCTGGCCTCCACATATGTGTCCTGGCACACACAATAGCCAGGTGGTGGTGACACACACCTTTAATCCCAGCACTCAGAAGCAGAGGCAGGCAGATCTCTGTGAGTTCAGGGCCAACCTGGTCAATAGAACCAGTTCCAGGACAGCCAGGACTAGACACAGAGAAACCCTCTCTTGAAAAGAAAAACAAAAAGAAAAAAAAACAAGTACACACAACAAATAAACAGTAAGTGTTTTTTTTTTTGTAAAAACTACTGATGTTGAGTGTGCGTGTGCACACGTGCTTGTATTTATGAGTATGTGGATGTATTATGTGTGCAGCTGCACGGGTGCACAGATGTGTGTGTGTGCAGCCACGTGTATGTAGGTGTGTACGCATATGAAAATCAGGGCAACTTCTAGTGTTGTTCTTTGGGTTCCTTTGACTTTTTGTTTGAAAGGGGATCAGGCTGGCCAGGCTGCTCAGCTCCAAGGATCCGCCTGTTTCTACTTCCTAGCTCTACCTAGCTTTATACATGAGGACCAAAGTCACATCCTCATGTTTGCAAGACAAGCACCTTACTGACTGAGCTGTCTCTTCAGCCCAAAATTCTGGCTCTAAGGAAGCAAGCAGGACAAAGAACACAGCCAAACCCTGCTGGAGAAAATTTTCTCTTCTATACACAGTAAACAGGTCCACAGGAAAATCCAGGACTCAATGAAAAAGAGGGAAACTGAGGCTGGGGAGATGGTCCTGTGCTTAACCACCTGCTGCACAAGCCTGAGGACCAGAGTCCAGGCCCCTGGAGGAGCATGGTGGCTTACCTGTAATTCCAGCCATGGAAGGTGGAGAAAGGATCGCCAGAGCCAACTGATACAGACACTAGCCATATTTGGTAAGCTCAGGGTTTGATTGAGAGAGCCTGCCTCATTGAATGAGATGGAAGGGTGATCAAGAATGATTCTTCTTAGATTTTATTTTTTATAAATATTTAAGTTGGGGCAGGGGCATGGTAACACAATGTCCATGGATGCCAGAAGAGTACATTGGATCCCCTGGAGCTGAAATTACAGAGGTGATGAGATCCCAGTGTGGGTGCTGGGAACCCAACTAAGGTCCTCGGGTGCAAGAGCAGAATGCACTTCTAACCCCTGAGCCACCTCTCCAGTGGGAGGGTGATTCTTTTTATTTTTTTATGGGTGTGATTGTTTTGCCTCTATCTACACATATGTCTGGTGCCTGTCGAGGTCAGATAGGGGTGTCAGATCCCCTGGAACTGGAGTTACAGATGTTTGTGAGCCACCATGTGGGTGCTGGGAACTGAGCCTGAGTCCTCTACAAGAGCAACAAGTGCTCGTAACTGACGAGCCATCTCTCCAGCCCCTCAAAAGATCCTTAATATAAAACTCAGGGATCTACCTGGGCCTTTAACACACACACCCACACGCACAAAGGAAAATAAATGAAGTATGAGAATGGTTAAAAGCATATTCAAGGGGACTGGAGAGATGATTCAGGGGTTAAGAGCACTGAATGCTCTTCTAGAGGTCTTGAGTTCAATTCCCAGCGACCACCTGCTGGCTCACAACCATCTGTAATGGGGATCCAATGGCCTCTTCTGGTGTGTCTGAAGAGAGTGACAGTGTACTCACATACATAAAATAAATAAATCTCAAAGAAACTTGGGACAAGCCTCCTTCAGTACCTGTGGCTCCTCCCAGCATCCCTTAGTGCCAGTGGTTCCTCCCAGCACTTTTAGCCCTGCCTTCTACCCTAAACCTTTCTCTCCCAAGGGCTTCTGCTTCTCTTACCCCAGCCTAATCCCTACGTAACAGCCGTTTTGGCTACACCTGTCTCTTGGTCTCTTGACCCAGGCCACCTCTCTTGGTCACCCTCTCCTTTCTTGTTGTCTCTCCCTCCTCCTATCTCCACGGTCGGGATTAGTCTGCTGCCCATGTTCAGCCCAGAGTCCTGCCTCTGCCGGCTTTCTCTCTTGTATCTGTAGTAAAAATCTTCCCCCTACTTCCTCTTATTTTATTTTTGCTTTCATTCAGTAGTATCTTCTTAGGGGCAGTTAAATTCCCCCCCACCTCCCCGCTGTGTGGACCTGCATCAATGACTGGTTGATAAGAGTGAATCTTGTGTTTCCAAAGTCTACACCATGAACGTGGGAAGAATCCTTGTGATGGTCAGTTATTGTGTCAATCGGACTGGATTGTAAGATGTGAAAAGAGCATCTCTCTGGGTGTTTCCATGGATGATTAGCTCCTGAGTGCTGTGGTTAATCTCCTGATAGAGTTCTAACTGTGTGGGAAATGTTACGAGGGAGAAGGGAGGGGCTTTGTGCCCTTCCTCGGCCTTGAACACACCAGCCCGAGGGACCTAGTTTACCACAACAGACCAAGCGATGATAAGGACCTAGGTGGAGTTACCCACCTTGGCTGCAAGGAACTTGAAAGAAGAACTGCCCCTGGGCTTGCCTTGAGACATCTCCAGCTGTGACCGGTAACCAAGGACCAAGAACAGATTATCCCACCCATCTCTCCTGGCTGAAACTAGGAAGGGTTCAGGCGGGGTCTTTCCCTTTAAATTGAGAGCTAAACATTAAAGCATCGAGCCTTGATCAGAGAACTTTGTCTTAGCTCCATCTTTTCTCGCCCTCCGTCCACCTTTTGTTCCTAGCTCCCTTTCAGGAGAACGCGGTTGACTCGTGGCCGCTGGCCGGCTACAGGGCTTTGAAAATGTAATGGATAACCTGGGGAAACAGTTTCGGTTGAAGTATAATCTAGATCAGACTGGCCCACAGCTTGACTATGTCTTGATTCTTTATTTTATGTATGTGGGTACACTGTCACTGTCTTCAGACACTCCAGAAGAGTGCATCAGATCCCATTACAGATGGTTGTGAGCCACCATGTGGTTGCTGGGAATTGAACTCATGACCTCTCGGAAGAGCAGTCAGTGCTCTTAACTGCTGAGCGGTCTCTCCTGCCCACTATGTCTTGAATGTGCTGAATGTGGATAGCACCATTTCCAAGTTTGGGATGTTAAGCCGTGTAAGAGGGAAGCATTCTCTGCCTCTGCTCTTGGGTGTGGATGTGGCATTGACTAGCTGCCTGAGCTCCTGCCACGACCTCCCTCAATGATGGACCCTAGACGTGTAAACCAAACAAATCCCTTCCTGCCCAAGTTGCTTTTCTTTTTTCTTTCTTTTCTTTTTTTTTTTTTTTTTTGCTTTTCTTTTTAAAGAGTTATTTTATGTATGTGAGTACACTGTTACTCTCTTCAGACACACCAGAAGAGGGTATCAGATCCCATTATAGATGGTTGTGAACCACCATGTGGTTGCTGGGAATTGAACTCAGGACCTCTAGAAGAGCAGTCAGTGCTCTTAACTGTTGAACCATCTCTCCAGCCCCCAAGTTGCTTTTCATCAGGATTTTATCACAGCAGCAGAGATGGAAGTAGGCTGTGAAGTCACCAAGGACAGGAGGGCTGTCTTTTGTTCTGGCACCTTCCTGTATCTCCTTTGCCTACTTCCGGCCAGCCATGATGTAAGCTGCCTTCTTCTCTGATTCCCATCTACTGTGAAGAAGCTCCTTGGTCACCCACTACCATCCATGTTTTTCCCATGTTCATGGAGCTGAGCAAATATGAGATAAACTCTCAGAATTCTTCCTCTCAAAACAATGCCAGTTGTTTGGTCAGGAATTTGGTTGACAATGATGTAGAAATAATTAATACAGCCCCCTTCTAACCTGTGCTGTGTCTCCACCTCAACTTCCCACCACATGGTGGTTCTGGCCTCACCCACAAAGGCTCTTCCCAAAGAAAGCATGGTGGAGTGGAGAGAGGTCAGTGGTCATGGGTTCAAATCCTGCCTCTGACCAAGCTATGTGATGCTCATGCTGACCTGAGAGGCTGCCAAGGGAAAGTGAGTAGGGATATGAATACACTGACTCTGTGGGTGATTGCTTTTCCTGCACCAACATGAGGCTGCTTCCCGAGAAAAGGTGGTGATATGCATGGAGTGTGTGTGTGCAGATGTACCTCCCTGTGCACGCATGTTGTGGGGGTCAGAGGTTAGCATCAGGAGTCTTCCCATATCGCTCTGTACATCCCCCACCTTGTTTTTTTTGGTGTGTTTGCTCGTTTTGTTTGGATTTACTTTTTAATTGCATTTATTTATTATTATTATTTTGGTTTTTTGAGACAAGGTTTCTCTGTGTAGTCCTGGCTGTCCTGGAACTCACTCTGTAGACCAGGCTGGCCTCGAACTCAGAAATCCGCCTGCCTCTGCCTCCCAAGTCCTGGGATTAAAGGTGTGTGCCACCACCAAAATTTATTTATTATTTATTTATCTACTTATTGTTGGGGTGTGTGTGTGTGTGTACATGTAGGTAGATCAGAGAACAATTTTATAGAGTTAGTTCCCTCCTTCTCACCATGTCCCTCTGTCCCTCTTGGGGATAGAACTCAGATCGTCAGGCTTTACCCCCTGAGCCATCTTGTCAGCCCATTTTTTGGGGGTTGTTCATTTAAGACAAGGTTCTACTTGGTAGTCCTGGCTGGTCTGGAACTTCAACATAAACTAGGCTTGCTTTGAACTCACAAAGCTCTGCCTGCCTCTGCCTCTAAAACACTGAAACTGTAGGTATGCCCCACAACACCTAGCTTCTACCTCAGTTTCTTTAGACAAGGTTCCTTACTGAGCTCACCAGTTTGGCTAGACTGGCATGCTGGGGAGCCCTAGGAATCCTCTAGTCTCCACATCCTGCCCCTAGTACCGGGGTGACAGACACAGGCTGCTGCCTCCTCTTCCCCCCTTTTAATTTTTTTTATGTATATGGTTGTTATCCCTGTGCAACATGTCCATGCAGTGCCTGCATGAATCCAGAAGAGAGAACTGGAGTCCCAGAGAGCTGTGAGCTGCCACGTGGGTGCCAGGAATTGAATAGTTGGTAGAGTGTTAAGAATTACATTGGCAGAGTTTGTTGGTGGTACCAGGGTGGGTAGAGTATTGTAAATAGCATGTAGTGGAGGTAATGAAGTCATAGAGTGTACGGGTGATATCGATGGCATTTGGTGGTAGCACTGGTGTTGGTAAAGTATTGGTGGTGGGTCAAGTAGTGGTGGCACACACTTTTAATCCCAGCTCTCAGGAGGCAGAAGCAGGCAGATCTCTGTGAGTTTGAGGCCAGCCTGGTCTATAGAGTGAGTTCCGGGACAGCCAGGGCTCCACAGTGAGACCCTGTCTCAAGCCACCACCCCCAAAAAGTGTTGGTGGTGGTATTAATGGAATTTGGTGGTGGTATAAAAGTCGGTAGAGTGTTAGGGCATCAGTGCAGTTTGCTAGTGGTACCCAGATTGGTAGAGTGTTACGGATGATCCTGATGGGGTTTAGTGCTGGTGCTGAAGTTGATGGAGTGCCGGAGACAGGACTGGTGGAGTTGGTGGTTGGTTGGGCTGAAGTGGTAGAGTTCCCATTAATGGTATTGGTGGAGTCTGTTGTTGGTACTAAGGTGGGCAGAGTGTTCAGAATAATCACGGCAGAGTTTCGAGTTTGTGCTGAGAGGTGGAGTGTTGACTGTTGGAATCTGGTGGTGGTTGGCAGAGTGTGGATGGTGGTGACATTTGGTCATTGAAATGTGAATTGTTCCTTTACCCAGGAGAACTACTTACGACCTCAGTGCTGACGGGGTTGGTCTTGACAACCTTGACAGGATCAGCTACCAAGTGATCAGCTGGTCACCAGAAGTGACGGCAGGGTTTTGATACCTGTATGGCACTGCACAGAAGGCCATGTGTCACTTACTGGAGGGCCACACCTGAATCCTGTGGTACTGGTGAGCCTTGCTGATAGCATTCTCAGCACGGAAGATGAAGCAGTAGTCCCCGGGGTCCTGGAAGAGGTGGGTCAGGTTAAAAGATGTCCGGGTCACCAACACGGGGTGGCACTCTCTGTCCTCCAGTGGGAGACACTGCGGCTTGAGGCCCCAGCACAAATGCAGAGGTGGGCTACGGAAGAACAGATACACATTGTCAGAAACACACGGTAAAGGGCAGGAACCCAGACTAAGCCCAGGGAGGCTGGGTACTAGCCTGCCCTGTTCCGTGTGAGGGTTCAGAGTCCATCTATCACTTTAGTGGGACTTAGAATCACCATGGAAACAAACCTCAGACCATGTCTGTGCCAGGGATTTTAGGTTAGGTTAATTAAGGTGGGAAGACCCACCATGAATGTAGGGAGCACCACTCAGTGTGTTACAGTCCTGGATTTAGTAAAAGGCGGGAGCAAGCCAAGCACCCATACCCATCACTCTCTGCTTCCTGACTGGACGCCATTGAAAAATCCTTCTGCTATGCCTCCCTCAACTGGGGGTTTCTATCCTGCCTTAGGTCACTCAGTTCCCTGATAAATACAACTTTTGTATTTATAACAAACCTTATGCAGTAGAGCTGGGCAGATATCTACCTCCTAAGATATTAGAATCTATTTCCCTATCCACAGTCCCAAGTTCTAACTCACCGTGTTCTGTCTGGGTGGCTCTTAATTCCAATTGGCTGGCCCTCAGGACCATGTTTTCATGATCAGCTAACCCATGGTGGCTACTCCTCCCTCCACCACCTTCTCTTCTTTTGTGGTCCTGCTTCAGGCCCCAAGCCTGGGAACTGAAAGCCACCTATCTCTCTTCTGCCCACCTATAGGCTGTCAGCATCATTATTCAACCAATCGTTTTAAAGTAAGGAACAAGGCCACATAGTATTTACTTGAAGTATGTGTGGATTCTCTTGTCCCTGGGGACAACCAGGCCTTGGGGGCCAGTATTTAGCATTACCATACATAGCAAAAGACCAAACCCCAACAATTCCCTTTTTTTTTTTTTTGTCTAAATAAAAAAAGGCTCTTTCTTTTCTTTCTCTCTTTCTTTTTTTTTTTTTCTTTTCCAAGACAGGGTTTCTCTGTATAGCCCTGGCTGTCCTGGAACTCACTCTGTAGACCAGGCTGGCCTCAAACTCAGAAATCTGCCTGCCTCTGCCTCCCAAGTCCTGGGACTAAAGGTGTGCACCACCACTGCCTAGCGGCTCTTTCTCTTATAATAATAAACAACATACAGTAAGAACAATGATAAAGTTATAAAAATTATTAAGAGATGCATTTTAAAAGTCCAGTTTATTTGTATTCAGCAGCTCAGGTGTTTTATTTTCTATCCTATCTTGGTGAGTTCAGGGTTCTGCATTTAAATCAATTTCTTCCTAAATCCTAAACAACTTCAGCTTCATTGTGAGTCTATAACTCCATCTGAGACCTGAGAAAGAATAAATATTACCTGAGTATGCAAGAAATGCAGGAACATAGCTTCTGAAATTATATAAATGACAGAGACAGCTGACTGCCTGGACAGTCCCCAAAGCTGTCTCTATACCTTTGGAGCATCTGTCTTCACCCTTCTGAACATCTGACAGACCTTTTGTGACTCAGGAATTATGAAGGACTAGCTTACCCTGTCTTGACAAAGCTTGGCAGTCAATTTCCCTGCACCCGTTTGTCCTTTTTGGACAACATATTGTCTGCAGATAAATTTAAGGCATTCCCCCCCCCCCCAGTGGCTAGCTTGCCACAGTTGAAGCAACTCCACACGGAGGTTATTGACGTTCATCGTCTTCTTTGAAACGGAACGGGGAACTGTCAGGAGCAGACCCATCTCAGTCAAAAGATTCTTTAATAATGAAATAATTTAAAATGCCATGTTTTGTGGCTCTCTGAGGTTTCTGAACACCATCTACCATAGCATCTCTGAACAAGCAATGTTGCCTGTCTTCAGCTACTTACTATCTATGAAGCTAAGGATGTGTATTTATGAGATAATCCAGATTAGTATCTAACATGACCGTGAGTAATTTGCAATACTTAATTATCCTAAACAGTTTGTAATAGCATCTATTAAAAGGGATGGGACTAAACCTTATATTAGTAAATGAGTTTGCATAGGCATAATATCTATGTAAGTGTTGAAACGTACGTACAGAATAGTACCATCTTCCCTCTAGGCTCTTCAAGGGACAGAGAAGGCTCTGTGGCATCATTGGTAGCATAGAGAGACCACAGAACACCCATACAACACTCTGGGGGTTCACTCACCTCCCAAAGAAATTCAGGTTCATTGTCAGCTTTTGGAATGTCTGCATGAGGGTGGGCCCCGAAATCTGGATGCCTTGAAGTGACTCTGTAAGGAAAGAGGAACCATTAGATCCAGTGGCCGAGGATTGACACAGGTGCACAGCCCCTTAGGCTGCATGGCCACCTCTGTGTCCTTGCCTCTGTTCCTGGTGCTGGCTCAGAGGGAGGCAACTGGAAAAGCAAGCAAGAGCCAATTCTCTCACCCACTGTCACTACGCCACTGACTATGCCACAAGATAAGCACCAGCCATTACCAAGGCAAGGAAATCCTCACAAGGCCTGGAGAGACACCTCATCTGGTATCCTAATTAGTTAACTCCATCAACTTGACACATCCTAGAGTCACCTGATAAGAGTCTCAACTGAGGAAATGCCTGGATTCAGATTGGCCTACGAACAAGTCAGTGATGGGTTATCTTGATTCCTAATTGATGTGGGAGGACCCAGCCCACTGTGGGTGGCACCATTCTCTAGGCAGGCAGCCCTGGGCTGTATAGGAAGGCTAGCTGAGGGGCTGGTGAGATGGCTCAGCGGTTAAGAGCACTGACTGCTCTTCTAGAGGTCATGAGTTCAAATCCCAGCAACCACATGGTGGCTCACAACCATCTGCAATGAGACCTGATGCCCTCATATGGGTGTCTGGAGACAGCTACAGTGTACTCACATATAATAAATAAATAATCTAAAAAAAAAAAAAAAAAAAAAAAAAGGAAAGCTAGCTGAGCACGAGGTGGTGAGTGAGCTGACATGCAGCAGTCTTCTACTGTTTCTGCTGTACTTCCCTGACATGCTTCCCTGGTTACAGGTCATGTGTTGTGGACTAGCAAGCAGTTCTGCCTTCAGGTTCCAGCCTTGAGTTCTTGCCCTGACTTCTCTCAGTGATAAACTGTGACCTGGAGCCTAAGACAGAGAAAACTTTTCCTCCTCCGAGTCGCTTTTGGTGAGTGTTTTTTATCTCAGCCACAGCGATCAAAATAGAACAGTTGGTAAAGACTAGACGTAAATTCCACCCTCAGCACTTTGTAACGTGCCAGGTACGGTGACAACTGCTTGAAATCCCAGAGCTGGAAAAGTGGAGATGTGTGGATCCCTGATAGTCACTGGCCAGTCAGACAAGCTCACTAGCTGAGTTCCAGGCCAGTAAGAAACACTTGTTTCCAAAGAATGTTGTTGAGCCAGGACAGGTGGCTCATCCCTTTTATCCTAGCACTTGGAGGCAGAGGCAGGGGGTTCTCTGTGAGTTCCAGGCCAGTCAGGACTACACTGTCAAAAACAATTATTAATTTTTAAAAGGTAGATTGGCATCTAAAAACTCAAGGGTTTCCCCCACCTCCACATGCAAATACACACGTGGGCATACCCAGCTGTACACGTATGTTAAGTATGGGCTCAGGTACATGTGCACATCATGCACAGACTGTCACCCCCACATATACACACATACAAAGAAATCTCTGGAAAGTGTCCAGAGCCAGGTAGTTAGAGAGAGGCTTCCCACCCTCTATAGCCAGCTTTGACCTGAACTGTATTGACTGGGGAACAAGGAGCATCAAGGACCAGCTCCCCTGTGGCAGGTGTCTGGTCAAGCTCAGGCTCCGGGGGCAGGGTGGCCTGAACTCAAATGCCAGAGAGTGGCTGCCTGTGGCCTCTGAAGCAGACATGAGAACATCCCTTCAAGAGTAGCCTGATGCTAGCCTGGAGTCACCTGGATCTGGAAGGAATGTTGTCTAGGACTCTTCCAGTAGAGCCAATCAGGCAGGAGACCTACCCCGCAGATTTAACGATGCTGAGAAGTCGCCGGTCTTCTGGATGATGCCCTTCGTGGTGTCTGGCTCTATCTGCTCCCATTCCGCCACCACCCTGACTTTCACCGTGAAGGTTCCAGGGCTCGAATAGTTGTAATACACCACGGAGTTGTCAGTTATCAACAAGGTCCTGTGAGATGACACAGAGAAGAGACAGAGACGTCACTGTCTCCCCTCTCGGCAGTTCGGAAGTGACTCCAACAAGGTGTCACGGAAACGCCTGTAATGACTTGGGAAGCTGAGGCAGGAGGATTTTAAGTTCAAGACCAGTCTGAGCTATACAGACAGGCTCCCGTCTCAAAAAATCAAAACAAAGGTTCATAGCTCTTAAATTTGAATTTGTCGGTTCTAGCTTTCTATGTTTCTGTGTGATTTTGCCTTTTGAGGGAGAGTATTATGAGCCTGGGACTTGCTCTGTGGTCCAGGATGAGCATGCTCCCGCCCACACCTCTGGAGTGACAGACTTGTGCAGTCACACTGGGCTTTCATTCTTTCTCAGGGCGGGAAAGACCTCTCAGTGGTTAGAACCATACACTTCTCCTATAGAGGGCCTCGTTCAGCTGGTTCCCATAACCCATGTGGGCAGCTCACAATCACCTATAACTCCAACCCTGGGGCGTCTGTCACCCTCTTCTGGCCTCCATGGGCACCTGGCATTTATGTGCACATACACAGACATGTACACACATTCACATGATTAAAAAGAAAAACAAACCTTGAAAAAAAAACAAAGGAAAGAAAAAAAAAAACAAGGCAGGGCGGTGGTGGTGCACGCCTTTAATCCCAGCACTTGAGAGGCAGAGGCACTTCTGAGTTCGAGAGTTCGAGGCTAGCTTGGTCTACAGAGTGAGTTCCTGGACAGCCAGGGCTACACAGAGAAACCCTGTCTCAATAAATAAATAAATAAATAAATAAATAAATAAATAAATGAGTAAATGAGTAAATTCGAGGTGTGGGTCATGATGGCCCACACCTCTAATCCTCCAGAGGCACCCGGTCCGTTTAATGAACTCTAGGGCAGCTCAGGTTACACACAGAGACACTGCAGGGGGCTGGAGGGGAGGGGCAGGAAGGAAGGGAGAAAGGGAGAGAGAAGGGGGCGGGGAATAAATGCATACCCGTCTCCAAAGTCCCAACGGTAGAAGAAGGAAGCCGACTTGAAGAAGTCACTTGGGTCATGGAGAAGGAAGGACAGTCTAAGACTTTTCTTGGTGATGTAGGATTTCGGCCAAGACAGGGAGGTGTTTTGGGTAACGACTATGTTTCCCACAAGGGACTCTGCAAAAGACCAAGGGAGAGTGAGCTCACCAAGGCACAAGGCAGAAAGAGCCTGAGTTCACCTTGGGCTGGTGCAGAGCAGCCTCTCCCTGGCTCAGCCTCCTCGAGCCGTCAGAACCGTGTGCAGTGGGAGACCCCATGGATCCTCCACCACTGAGATGTCCCAGTCGCCCCCTGCTGGCAGTGACTCTCAGCAGGTGTTCGTTCTCAACCAGTGCCCGCGCCCCCACCTCCCTTTCACAGGGATACCCACTAGGAAGAAACACACAAGCTGAAGCAGGACAGGATGCCCACACTTGTAATTCTGGTACCTAGGAGGCTGGGGCAGGAGGATCAAGAGTTCAAGGCCCTTCTTGGCTCCACAATGAGTTAGAGGTCAGCCTGGGGCAACAAGGGACTCCATCTCAAAACAAACAAATTTGCCTCAGAATTAAACACATACAGACTATTTTCGCGGTTGTTACTGGGCTCTAAGCAATAGGGCCTAACAATTACTCAATACGCTGTAATCAGACACTGAAAGGCGTGAGGAGAGAAGTTAAAGGATACAGGAGGAGCTGGGATGTAGCTCAGTAGGGAAGCAGTTGCCTAACACTCAGGATGTCCATCCCCAACACCAAAGGTGGAGGGGGGAAAGGTTGGGGTGGAGCTGGAACTCAAAGGTTAAGAGCACGTTCTACTCTGTAGCTGTAGCTTTGAGGTATCTGGTGCCCTCTTCTGGACTCCATGGCAACTGCACCCATTTACACTAGCAGCGTATCCGGATTAGTTACATAATTCTGTGCTTGCTTTACTGTCTGTATCATTTTGCAGGCATGCGCATTTTCCCTCAGGGCATTATAAACTCCCTGTAAGGGTCATGATTAACAATTCCATGAACTGGGGCTATTGAGATGGCTCTTACCATCTCAATAGGTAAAGTCACCTACCATCAAGGCTGACGATATGAGTTCAATCCCCAGGTCCTACATAGTAGAAAGAGAAAATCAACTCCTGCAAGTTGTCCTCTGACCTCCACATGGACACCACGGCACAGGTACCCATGTGCATATACACCCTCACTAAATAAATAAATAAAAAGTAGATGTAGTAAAAGAAATTGAAATAGTTCCATAAATTAGCTGTGTGTCATAGGATATGCCTATAAGCCTAGCACTGAGGACGCTGAGGCAGGAGGACCTTCTTGAGTTCAAAGCCACCCTGGGCTCCATAAAAAGATTTCCTCCCACCCCCCACAAAAGGAACATAAGATTGCTAGGCACAGTGTCACACACCTTTAATCCCAGCACACGGGAGGCAGAGGCAGGTGGATCTCTTTGAGTTCGAGACCAGCCTGGTCTACAAAGTGAATTTCAGGACAGCCAGGGCTACACAGGGAAACCCTGTCTTGAAAAACAAAAAAGACACAAATTAGTGTCTTTAGTGCCCTAAGAGTTGTGTGTTTGATTTATTTGTATCTTTGGGTTTTTTGCTATTGTTATCTTGTGCATAAATCATCGCCTACATGAAGGCTTACTTCCTGAATACAAATTCATTTCCACTGTAAACCCCAGGTGGCTGCAAGATCTGAACTCTGGTCCTCTGCAAGAGCCACAAGTGCCCTTAACTACTGAGCTGTTTCTCCAGGCCTGGCTCCTTATTTTACTTTATTTTTTATTTTTTTTTATGAGTGTTTTGCCTGTGTGTGTGCTTGCTGCCTTGGGAGGTCAGAAAAGGGTATCAAATCACCTGGGGCTAAAGTACAGGCAGCTCTGCAGGAAACTGAATCAGGGTTGTCTTGGAGAACGACCAGTGCCCTTAACCACTGAGCCAACTCTCCAGCCCTTCTTGATTTTCAATAAAATGTTTTGATTACATTTATCTATTTATTTAGTGTGTGTATATGTGTCCATCTGTCTGTCTGTGTGCCCTCATGTCATGATGTGTGTGTTGAAGTCAGAGAATAACTTGCAGGAGTGGATCCTCTCCGTCACGTGGGTCCTGGAGATCGAACTCAGGTTATCAGGCTTCGAAGCAAGCACCTTTACCTGCTGAGCCATCTTGCCAACCCAATTTTCTAATTCTTTTTAACTTAACGAACAACTAAGAAAGAATCTATGCCTGTGGTTCGCATCTATTTGATGACTGTCAACAGTCAAGGCTGGATAGTTTTCTCTGCACGAAGAGCTTGGTAACGGGAAATGGCTCAGTTGGTGAAGTGCTTTTCACGTCTTGAAAGCATGAGAATCTGAATTTGATCCCAAGAACCCAGATTTTTTTTTTTTTAAAGCTAGATTATGATGGTGGTTAAAGCTGGGTGGTGGTGGCGCACGCCTTTAATCCCAGCACTTGGGAGGCAGAGGCAGGTGGATTTCTGTGTTTGAGGCCAGCCTGGTCTACAGTGTGAGTTCCAGGACAGCCAGGGCTACACAGAGAGACCCTGTCTCAAAAAACAAAAAAAAAAAACAAAAACAAAAACAAAAAAAACCCAAAATGATGGTGGCTAACACTTGTAATCTCAGTGAGTGCTAGGGCTTACTAGCCAGCCAGCTTAGTGAGCTCCAGGCCAGTGAGAGGTCCTGTCAAGAAAAAGAAAAAAATGTGGATGCTGTCTGAAGAACCCCAGAGGCTATCTTCTGGTATAGAAGCACATGGGTATGTGCATATGTGTGTGTGCACGCGCGCGCACGCGCACACACACACACACACACAAAAAAAAGAACATGTAAACAAATACATACAAGCACAAGATTTGAAGGCAGGCCTGGTATTACAGCTCAGCCAGAAGCATTTGCCTTCCCCCCTTACCCCCCAACCCCCTAACCCCCTCCCCAGGGTTTGAGGCCCTCCCTGGGTTGTACACATGAAAGAAGCTGAAAGCAAACAGGTAAACAAGAAAGGCCCTCGGAGTCCTCACCTTTAATGGGGAGGAGTAGAGTACTCCTGGCTAACGGCTTGCACATCCAGCAGTCGACAGCAGTGACCCAGACAGAGACTGGGAAGTCCCCAGGCACGCTGCCCAACACGCGGATGGTGGAGGTTAGATTCTTCTCAGTCTTGGCAGTGAGTGTCAGAGGTGTGTGGATCCAGTGGAAACGGTAGAGGTGGGTATCTGCAGGCAGGAGCAGGCTGCCATTGTCCTTGACCACCAGGCTGGCTGAGATGGTCACTTCGGTGCCCACGGTAGCAGGACCATCAGTAGTAAGACTAAGATTATAGACACCTAGGAGACACATGCGGGCCAGGGTTCAGGAAGGCGACAGGGATCCTTCCGCTATCTTTCCAATCATCAGTTAAGCGTTCTGTCTCTCAGTCACCACAGCCGCAAATGTTTAACAAGGCTGTGGGGTTACTGATCAGTCTTCAGCAGGCACATAGAGTATTCCTGTTTGCTCAGAGCTCCCTTTGTCCTCTCTTCACTTGTCAAGATAAAAGGAGCTTGCTTGGGCTGGAGGGCAGGGCTGGGGTGGGGGCTGGAGACCTAGCTTAGTAGGTAGAGTGCTCGCCTGGAGTGAATGAAGCTCTGGATTCCATCCCTTTTATTCCACAAACCAGGGTGGCACACATCCATAATCCGAGCACTCAGAAGGTGGAAATGGGAAGTCCAGTAGTTCAAGATCATCCTCAGCTACATAGTGAATTTTATAGGCTAGCCTGTGCTATACAAGCCTGATGTTTTTGTTTTTGTTTGTTTTTTTTTAATAAAATAACAAAAAGAAAGAAAAAAGAAAAGAAATAATAATAATAAAAGCCAGCAGTCCCAAGCTTCAGTCACAGGCCTCTGGCTTTCTCTTTCTGGGCACACCCACCTCGTTGACATCTCCACTCTATCCCATTTCAAGGGGTCCCATGTGCAGTCATCTGGATTTCTGCTCCATCCTGGCCCTGACTAAGTATGCCCCACCCCTTTTGCCCAGACAAGCTTCCAGCAGGTGATCTAATAGGGTGGGGTCTAGATTCACATCTGGAAACTTCCACCAGGAAGCCAGCCACTTTAACTTCTTGTAGTTACAGGAGGAGCACAGTGGTAAGCGCTTTCAATTCCAAGACTGGCTGAGGTAAATGGATCTCTGAGAGTTTGTGGGCAGCTTGGTTTACATAACAAGTTCTACGCTAGCCAGGGCTACATAGTGAGACCCTGTCTTTAAAAAAAAAAAAAAAAATTGAAACAATTTCCACTTCCCAGGATGTTTTGGCCCTCTGACTTCAGAGCTTTCCTATATGCTGGCTCAGTGGAGGCACTTGCTGCCAAGCCTGACTACCTGAGTTTGATCCCTGGGTATGCAAACACTCTACTGTAAACAAATCTAACAATAAAAAGAACACCTTTTCCACTTCCTGGTGCATAGTAAGACTTTCAGGAAGTTCTCCTGTGCCTTGAGCCCTCAGTGATGTCCTGACAGTCTGGGAACACTAGTGTCACTGACCCACCAGCACACCGAATGAGGATTTCTCCTTCTTGCCCACCATACTTGTAATTTCCAGAAAAAAAAAAAGGTCATATGCGTCTCTATTGTGTACAGACAAGTGCTTAACATGTAACAAGGAGCTGGGGACACAGCTCAGTGGGTAAGAGTGCTTGCTGTGAGGCATGAGAACCTGAGTTCAATTCCTCAGAGCCACTTTAAAAGCCAGGCATGGCCGGACAGTGGTGGCACAGGCTTTTACTCCCAGCACTCAGGAGGCAGAGGTAAAGGCAGGCAGATCTCTTGAGTTCATGGTGAGTTCTAGGACACCAGGATAACCAGGGCTACATAGAGAAACCCTGTCTTAAAAACCCAAAATCAAACAAAGAAGCCAGGCATGGTGACTTACACCTGTCCTTGTAGTTGGATGGCAGGGACAGGAGGCTCTCTGGAGCTGACTGACCTGTCAGTCTAATGGTCTCAGCAAGCTCCATTCTCTACTGTATTGTTTAAATTGAATTAAAACCAAGAAACGGGTCTCAAGGTCACATAAGCAAAACTCCAAGTGTTTAATCCCAACCATATGTTGTCATTGGTCACTGTGAGGCAGTGCCTGAGGTGGAGAGAATCTGAGGAAGACATCCGAGGTCAGCCTCTCACCTGCATGCACATGCATGCAGAAGCACCATGGAGCACACCCGTGAACACACACATACACACACACACACACACACACACACACACACACTGGCAACTGTTTGGTGGTACTTCTGAGCCACGTGACTCCTGGAGCGGAAGATGTAGCATAAGGTCCACCTGGCATTGTCGCAGGAGACTGCTCATTAAGGGGTTACTGATTGAACCCCTTCTGTGTGCCCCACCCCCACAGGTACTGAGGTTACCCATAACTGAAGGATATGATCCCTCTCTGAGGGAGTTCACAAGGCACCGACTGGAGTCTTCAGCAAAACCAGGAGAGGAGTCCTTCTTCAGATATGCCCCCATTTACCTCACAATCCCCACTGGGGGCTTGGGCTTCAGCGCTTTCTGTTCCTCGGCCCCATGTCCCTATTATGAATTCCTTTCCTTCAAATTTATTTGTTAATATAAAGCTGTTTCAGTCAAGATGCTAAAGGCACAGGCCACTTCTGCCCAAAATGCCATGGAGTTGAGGCTTAATATTGCCAACATGGTGGGATCTGGTTTAGTTTTGATTTTGAGACAAGATTTCTATGTCCTGGAACAACTGGTGTAGACGGGGCTGGTCTTGAACTCACAGAGATGCGGTTGTATCAGTTGCCATGACTCCTGCTGCCATGCCCTCCTTCCCTGACTGTACTTTTGAATTGTGAGCTGAAACAAACCCTTCCTTCCTTAATCTGCTTTTGTCAGGTATTTTACACTTATCTATTTACCGTGTGTGTGTGTGTGTGTGTGTGTGTGTGTGTGTGTGTGTGTGTGTTCGCGCGCGCTCTCTCGTGACTGCCTAGCACGGGTATGTACACATGCATGCGTGTGCATGTAGCAGGGGGTCTGGTTTTTCCATCTAATATATGGGTTCCAGGAATCAAATTCTCAGCCTAGGCAGCAAAAGCCTTTTGTCATAGCATATAACACCCAGGCAAGAACGTAATACAAAAGGCACGGAGTGCTATTGTTATTCTCCGGGGCATTATCCCTCCCTTTTGTTGGCAGGCAGCATCTTCCTTTTCTGAGGGCTCTCGAATCTTCTCCCACCCCCCACCTTCCTCCCACTCGAGTTGAGGGGGAACAAGGACCAGAGCGAGGCTCTAAGGTGGCAGGGACACTAAGCCGCATGTTAATTGCCATCCTGCATCTGCAGTGAGATCGGGCTGACGCAGATCTGTTGCCATGGAAACGGAACTGCTAGCTGGAGAAGAAGGAGGGCCGGCTGACGATGTTGCAAATGGTTGCCCAGCTCATAGGAACTCCCACCAGCCCTGCCTGGAGGAGACCACAATGGTTTTAAAAAACAGAAGCTGGGCTAGAGAGATAGCTTGGTGGTTAAGGGCCCTTTCGGTCCTTTCAAAGGACCTAGGTTCAGTTCCTGGCGACTACTATGGGCAGCTGACACCTGTCTGTGATTCCAGGTCCTGGGGATCCAACGCCCTCTTCCAGCTTTTCCAGGCACGCACACACATGTGAACAATACATTCACATAAGTGTGGATCCACACAAATAGAAAAAATTTAAAAATTAAAAAAAAATAAAAAGAGAAGCTGCATCAGGCATGACAGGGAATGTCTTTAATGCACTTGAGAGACAGAGCTACGCAGATCTCTGTGAGTTCAAGGCTAGCTTGGTCTGCATAAACAAATTCCATGCCAGTTGGGGCCTATAATCCCACAACTATGGAGGTGGAAGCTGGAGGATTAGAAGTTCAAGGTCATCCTTGGCTGTATGTGTTTGAGAACAGTTTCTGAGGTTACATGAGACCCTGTCTTTTAAAAAAGGGGGGGGTAATCTGGACCCCTTTCAAGGTGACACTACCCTTCTTCCTCCGGGCCTTTGGGAAGTGTCCAGGGCATCCAGGCTAAAGTGGACAGTGAAGACCACTGCCACGTGAGGCTGAAGGAACCAGGCCCAATGCATCCCCTGCTACTGGGCTCATCTGAGCACAACCACCCAGCAAGGGCTTGGGGACACCCCAAATACCCTCAAGTGACTTAGAACTAAATGTGCCAACAACAGAGACAACTGCTTCAAAAGCATGACCTCAGTTTCCCTACATGGTTTCTGGGTTCCATTGTTACATGTAGAACATTCTAGAAAATGATTACTGTAGCCTTTTTATATAGCACGTGTAGGCAGCCAAAAAGCATTTGTCAATCATACCTGTGATGGTCTAAGTAACTCAAAAATCCACCTGCCTCTGTCTCCTAAGTGCTGGGATTAAAGAGGTATCATGAGGAGAATCAGGAGTTCAAGGCCACCCTTAGCTACATAGTGAGTTCTAGGCCAGCCTAGGCTACATAAGACCCCTATCTCAAAAAAAAACAAAAAGCGACTGGATTGGTGACATATGCTTATAACCCCAACACTTGGAAACTGAAGCCAGAGAGTGCACATTAGAGGCCTGCCTGTGCAATTCATGAAGACCTTGTCACATAATTAATATAGTGTGACATGGTGGCACTGCCTTAATCCCAGGGATGGGAAGCCTGAGGTAGGTAGATCTGAGGTAGGTAGATCTGGATTCAAAGCCAGGATGGTCTACAGAGTTCCAGGTCAGTCAGGGCTACACAGGGAAATCCTGCCTCAAACAAACAAACAAACAAATAAATGGTTGTGTATTTCTTATCATTTAAATCACATAACTTCTAGGCACATAAGACCTAATAGACCAGGGTGTCCATTTCTAGATGAGTTCCAGGACAGCC
>NW_021620917.1:694814-734100 GCF_004785775.1 Grammomys surdaster | reverse complement strand
CTCAGAAATCTGCCTGCCTCTGCCTCCCAAGTGCTGGGATTAAAGGCGTGCGTCACCACCGCCTGGCAGCCCATGCTTATTTATCTATCTACCTGTCTCTGTACATGCGTGTATGTATACGTGTGTAGTTGAATGTATGCTATAGTGTATGTGTAGAGGTCAGAAGATGACCTGCAAGGGGAGTGTCTCTCTTTCTACCACTTGGGTGCAGGGGATCAAACCCGTGTCCTTCGGCTGGGCAGCAAGCCTGCCAACCCATCTTGACACCCCTGACTGATTTTTTGCTCATTATGACCTTTTGAAAGCAGATTATTCCGTCTTCTGGTGCTAGCCAGGTAGTATATATTGCATACCTTTTGGTTGTAGATGACAGAAGCCTCAGGGTTCATATTCTTACTGAGGCAAGATAGAGAGGCAGGGACAAGACAATCTTGGCAACGGCAACACAAGAAGGGGAAAGGAGAATCTTAGGGGAGAATCGAGAATTCCTGCATATCTGTATATAGATCATGTATATTTATATATGAATACACACATGCACATTAATAAAAATTTAAGATTTAAAAAAAAGGTTTATTTATCTTGAGTACATGAGTATATGAGTACACTGTCGCTGTCTTCAGACACACCAGAAGAGAGCATCAGATCCCATTACAGATGGTTGTGAGCCACTATGTGGTTAAGCACCTGAGTGCAGACATACACAGGGGCCAGAAAGGGTATTGGGTCCCTTGGAAGAGGAGTTACAGGCAGTTGCTTCTCTAGCTCCTATTAGCAATCTTTTGAGACCAGAGCCAAATGTAGATATGGTTAATGCTAAGACAATTAACTACTTACTCTCCCCAAGGAGTCTAGACACACACTTGGTTATATTCTACTTTGTATGGCTCTCCCTTAAGAAGCACATACTCTCACACAGATACATATATTTTTTTTCTAACCACCTCTCTTTCTCTGTAGGATTAAGTCTACATTAAAATATCTTTAACAAGGGGCTGGGGAGATGGCTCAGTGGTTAAGAGCATTGACTACTCTTCCAAGAGACATAGGTTCAATTCCCAGCACCCATATGGCAGCTCACAACTATCTGTAAATCCAGTTCCAGGGGATCTGACTCCCTCATACAGATAAAAACACCGATGAACATTAAAAAAAAAAATCTTTAACAAAATTTCAAATTCAGAGCAGCAAAACAGAACAGTGGGTAAAGAAGTTCCCTGGGGCTGAGCCTGACAACCAGGCTCCATCTCTGGGATCCATATGGTAGAAGGAAAGAACAGACTCCACAAGTTGTGGGGCCTTGCTTTGGCGTCTTACCAGTCCGAATAACTTGTTTGTTTGTTTGTTTGTTTGTTTGTTTGTTTTTTAACCAACTGGCTGTGGTGGCACACCCCTTTAATCCCAGCTCTCCACTCGGTGACAGGTAGAGACACCTAAATTCGAGGCTAGCTTGGTCTACAGGGTGAGTTCTAGGACAATCAGGGCCACAGAGTGAGATTCTTCCTCAAAAACAATACCAAAATCTCCAAATCTTCTTCATCATAAACTGGCTGATATTGGTATTCTTCTTCTTGTAGAACTCATAAATTCCTGTTCAGCCTGAACCTGAGTCTAGGTCCCTAAAAATCTAGGGATACTCATGAGGCTCCTGAAAGTGGCATTTTGGAGCTGTGGATTTTTCTTCTCACAAATGACACAACTCCAGCTTGTCAGGTCCTAGGACATCAAGTCACCTTGTTGAAACCACCAGAAACCTTGAGAGGACAAACAGCTGGAATATTGATTTAAAATAGTGGAAAGTTCATTACACAGAGGAAGGGAAAAAAAAAAAAAAAAAACAACTCATGGTTTAGCTTCAACCTGTAAGCAAGGCGGTGGATCTGGGGTCAAAGCAGAGAAGGGAGGGTGTTGTCTTAGTGGTTTTCAAACTATCAGGCTCAGACTCGGTGTGGTAGCATGTCTGTTATTCTAGCATGGACAAAGCTGAGGCAGGAGGATTGAGAACTGAAGGCCAGCCTGGGCTATATACTGGATACCCTCTGAATCAGAAAGTGGGGACTGTAGTGCTGGAGAGAGGGCTCCGAAGTTAAGAATGTTTACTGATCTTCTTTAGAGGAAGGACCTGAGTTTGGGCACCAGCACCCACCATGAGTGGCTCACAACCAGGAGTAGCTCCAACACATTTTCTGGCTTCCATGGGCATCTATACTTAGCTGGCATCTGTCTGGTGTGTGTGTGTGTGTGTGTGTGTGTGTGTGTGTGTGTATCAGTGCAGGTGCCTAAAGAGGCCAGAAGAGAGTACCATATCCTCTGGAGCTGGAGTTATAGTTGTTTGTAAGCCACTCAACTCATCATGAATACTGGGCACTGAATTCAGGACCTCGGCAAGAGCAGTCGTAAGCACTAGGCCGTTGGTTATCTTGGGTATTCATTAGTGATGCAAAGCTGAGTAATGAATCACCTGTTACAGGCTGCATTGCATTCACTTCTGATCCTCCTATGAGTATGGATGGCTCCCCAAATACTGCGTCACGGCCGGGTGGTGGTGGCGCACACCTTTAATCCCAGCACTTGGGAGGCAGAGACAGGTGGATTTCTGAGTTCGAGGCCAGCCTGGTCTACAGAGTGAGTTCCAGGACAGCCAGGGCTATACAGAGAAACCCTGTCTCGAAAAAACAAAAATAAAAAAATAAAAATAAAAAAAAAAACAAATACTGCGTCACTGAATGTCCTACCTCCACTGTGGATGATTACCTCATGGAAGCTGCATCATGGAGACCCCATCAGTCAACCTTCCTTTATCTATATATTCTAGAATATATATCCCAAGATCACTTACAGCTGGGGGTGTCCTTTTTCTACTCGATAGTGTCTTTTTTTTTTTTTTTTTTTTTTTTTTTTTTGGTTTTTCGAGACAGGTTTCTCTGTGTAGCCCTGGCTGTCCTGGAACTCACTCTGTAGATCAGGCTAGCCTCGAACTCTCGAACTCAGAGATCCGCCTGCCTCTGCCTCCCAAGTGCTGGGATTAAAGGCGTGTCCCACCACTGCCCGGCTAGAGAGTGTCAATAGTTCCATTAACATTACCACAAATTCTCCATCTTCTCCTCTGAGAGGTTGGAAGCCCCCATCGTATTCCCCCCATTCTGGCACATCAAGTCTCTGCAGGGCTGGGTGTATCTTCTCCCACTGAGGCCAGATAAGGTAGACAGACTATATGGTTGGGGGGGAGGGGAGAACCAGGAGGCGTGGGCAGTGATTGGGATGTAAAGTAAATAAATAAATAGATTAATAAAAAAGGATAAACTCCAGGTAAAGTTAAAAAAAATTAAAAGAATTAAAAATAACATATTAAAAAAATATTACCACAAACTTGGGCGTCACAGCATTATTCCTTTCTGAGTGCAAAGGCTACTGGGCCTCTGTAAATTTCTACTCCAAGGTAGCTTTGGGGGTAAACATGTTCTGTCCAGAAGTAAGTAACTAACTACCTTGGAGCACTTCACCTACCTACAGAGATTGCAGGCAAGCCCAAACTGGGGATGAAATCCAGGGCTTTCTCAGTGCTTCAAGGACCACTGCAATCAATGATACATCAGTTGAGTAAGACTTGGTGTCCTTGAGGGGAGAAACAGGCAAATGAGCTCCAAAAGAACTGAGACAGGGACAGTACTGGTGGTTGTCAAGCACAACAAGACCCTAGTAATAGAAAGGTGATCTGGCAGGCTTAGCTGGCAGGCAGGCAGGCAGGCAAGTAAGGCCAGAAGTCATTTTGGATGAGCTGCAAAGGTTTTGTAGGATTCCTCCACCCCTTGCCCCAAGACAGGATTTCCCTGTGTAACAGAATCCTGGCTGTTCTGGATTCTCTTTGTAGACTAGGCTGGCCTCGAACTCATAGAGATTCACACGCTTCTGCCTCCTGAGTGCTGGGATTAAAGGCATGCACCACCATGCCTGGTGTTATCATAGGATTTAAAGCAGAGAGACTTGATCTAATTTACCTAAAAGGGATGATGTTGACCCAGTCCCTAACCTGGAATTCAGGAGACAATTAAACCCTTAACAATGTAAATACCTTGATAGAACTATACCAAAGGGGGGGAGGAGAATTTTGCCAACGATAGAGCTAAAGTCAATCATAGGTGTGTATGATGTGCAATTAAGCTGAAATTTATCAAAAGATAGATTGTTTCTTTCTTTTTTTCTTTTTTCCTTTCTTTCTTTCCTACAAGGTAGATCAAGTTGACCTCAAATTCACAGAGATCTTTCCAAGTCCTGGAATGAAGAAGAGTGTGTACCACTACACTGGGCATGTTTTCCTTCTGTAAAATTTGTTTATTATTACTATGTGTGTAAACAATGCCTGTATGTGTGAACATGCCTGGGCACCCTTGTGCAGGTCAGAAGACTTTGTGGAGTCAGTTCTCTTCTTCCTTCACATGTGTTTCTTAGTTTCTACTCCAGGGCAGTAATGGGATAAACATGTTATACCCAGAGTGAAGTCACTGCGTGCAACAGTTTACCTCCTGAGTATTGAGATTATAGGCAAAAGCAGGTTCAGAATGAAACCCAGGGTTTCTTGTGTGCTAGATATTCTACCCTCTGAACTACAACCCAGAGAGTAATCTACTGAGCAATCTCACCTGTCCTACCTTGCTTTTTTCTATCTTCCAAACGATACAAAACGACTCCCAGAGTACTGATTTGATTCCTGTTTTAAGTCCTCAAAATTTAGACCTGCTACTTTTGGAGGTTGTGATGGCCCAGCGTAGACTTTATTTGTAAACAGACCATTTCTTGCAGGAGGGAGGGGGAAACGGTCATTAGAAACAATTTCCCACATTCCCAGCGTTTCAGCTACAGTTAGTTCTTTTGTGGCAACAATAAACAAATACAGGAGCATGTTTTCAACAGGCCGTCTTTCCTCTGAGTTTTTTTTGCAGGCAAAACAAGATCTGTCTAACGCCAAGTGCAAAAATGTATCAATTTAGGATCAGACCCCTAAGACCCTGGTGGTTCAAGGTTTCAGAGTAGGAACAGGAAGTTGCTGGATATAAATACAAGGATCCGGGAGGTAGTGGGGGGTTTAGGCCATAATTTACGTAGTGTTAGTCAAAGCCCGGTAACTATGGTTACCGAGCTCCCCTTACTGTTAGCGTTTGTCACAGAACCCACTCGGTAGTGGAGAATTGATAAGGAGTTCTTGTCCCTTGCAAAGAAAGACCTCTTCGTCCAGTGTGTACTGCCTTATCTGGGTATCACAGGATACATTTCCCCCTACTTCCCGCCATGTTTCTTCATCGCTCTGGCTTGGCTTGAGGTCTGTCTCCTTCCAATTTTGTCTTGGAGGGAGGGCATCAGCTACAAGCAAGACAAATGTGGTCGTCTCAGGGTGACCTAGCTGCATAACACCCGAGCTTCCCTTTAAGCCAACAGGGTGGCAGTCTACCTGCCACTTTACCCAAAGCTTTCCCTGCCTCTTCCTGCTTGCAGGAACTACTTCCGACTCTCAGACGCCTGAGAGTATAGCTCAGCCGTAGAGCGCTGGCCTAGTGGATGTGAGGCTCTAAGTTCAACACCCAGCATTGCAGGAAGAGGAAAAACAAAATCTCAGGGAAGGAAGTCCAGCCCTAAAGGCCACACACTTACACACACACATATTCAGTCTAACTGTGGACCAACTGGAGAGGTATTTGGGTTGTCAATCACCCTTCAGTCTGGCTTCTGGAAGGAAAAGGGACACAGGGAGGGGGTGTGAGGGGTGATGACGAATCTTGAATCTGCAGCAGCCCACAGCCCCACCGGCCTAGGTGCTCAGCAGATAGGTCACCCAGGCGATGATTTAAAGGACAGCACTCCCACCCAGGCGGCAGACCGCCCCTCCCTGCCCCGCTGCCGGCCCAGGCCGCACCCACTTGGGGGCGGTGCGCCGGAGCTTAGTTCTCGGTGGGCGGACGCCGCGGCTTTAAGCCGGGGCGGGACTGAGCGCGGAGCGGCTGCGGCGTCGGCGACGAGAGTTCTGGGGGACTCGGGCCCGGATGCTCGGGGCTAGTCGGCAGGTCCCGGTAAGCGCAGGGAGGGCGGGCGAACGGCCCCGGGAGATGCACGCGCGTGAGTGTGTCAGGCGTGGGAGAGAGTCCGTGCAGTATGACGGCCCCACGGAGAAGTGGAGAAGGCTGTCCCTGCTTGGCCGAGGTCCTTCCGGCCCCATAGGAGCCCTCCTAGACTAGATCTGCCACACTGCAGCATTTAGTCCTCCGCGGCGCCGGGCTGCGCTGGAGCGGATGGAAGGACGCGCAATACTAGCGGCCGCGGAGATTGGCCCTCGGCGCTTGCCGTAGCTCAGCGGCCTGCTGGGGGGCGGTCGCTGAGAGTCCCGGGAAGGACCGGCGACAAAAGGAGGGAACCCGAAGGCCGTTTGCGACGGGAAGGGATTGAGTGAGGAGTCGCGGGGGCTGCGGCGCCCCACCAAAGCCATCCTGGCATCTGCGGGCCTCCACGCAAGCTCCTGGCTCTCCAGGCCAGACGCTGAGAGTGAAGGTAGCGGCGGCTACAGCGCTCCCTGGCGGCTTGGAGGCGCGGTGTCCAGCCAGCCGGGCGTCGTGGGCGGGGCGGACCCGATGGAGGACGGCGGGCTGTGGGGCCGTTTGCCCTTTCCTTACCTGGGTGGGGACTCCGTGGGCTCGAGGGCATTCAGGCCTGAGTTCATATCCTCCGGAAAAGCTCAGAACCCGCTTCCAGAATCCACAGGCGGAATAGGGTAGTCTCCTGCTTTCAGGGTCTTGGCCCAGGGAGAAGCTAGGCCAGGTCTCTGGGAGGATTGGGTGGGAGCTTGGAAGTGACACTTTTAATGAGTGGCATATAAAAAGGGGATTAAGTGTCGCAAAAGTTTGCGCAGATGTTTGGACTATAGTTCAGAGTGTAGACTGTCATCCTAGCACACCAAAGACTCTGGGTTCGATTCCCCAGAACCTCCTAAACCTGGAGCGATGGTACACAGGCCTGTCAGGGGTAGGGGCTGGAGGCTCAAGAATCAAGGCCATCCGTACCTCAGTCTGCTCCTCCTACCCGAGCTACACAACACCACCTCCACAGAAGAAAAGTTAGATTAAAAAGTTTGGTCAGGATTAGGGCTTCTGTTCTGGTCTGTTCTGTTCTTAAGAAGGCCGTGACCCTGAGTCTAATGGGTATGAGGGACCTTCAGTGTTTGAAGGAGGAACTCTGATATGAAAAGCAAGAATTTGCCAAGGCTGATAGGATCCTTAGGTTTCTTCTTCTCTCCCTACAGACAAGGTCTCTGGTACTATGTAGGCCTGGCTATTCTGGAACTCACAGAAATCCACCGAGTGCTGGGTTAAAGGCTTTATATTTTTTATTTTTTAGCATTTGTTTGCCTGTGTGTGTGTGGAGGGGGAGGGGGGTGGGTATGCATGTGGAGTTAAGAGGACAACTTGTGGGACTCAGTTCTCTCCTTTCACTCTGTGGTCACACATTAAGTCAGATTTCCACGTTTGGCCCCAAGCACTTTACAGCTAGGAGTCAACATGTCTGTTTGCAAGTCACTGTGGTGCTTTTAAAGTATGCTTTGTGGCCAGTGAGATGGTTCATAGTGCTTGCTGCCAAGCAGGATGACCCAAGTTCAATCCCTGAGATCCACATGGTGGTGGAAGAAACAGACTTCTTACAAGTTGTCCCCTGACTTCCTCACGTGCAGTGTGGCACACACCTTTTTCCACCCCAATAAGTAACTGTAATAATAAAAAGTATGCTTTGTGTTTTGTGCCTCAATTGTAGATAAATCCACAGCTTCCTAGGCCCTTTACAGTCTTTGAGGTAATGCTTAGGAGAATAGTTTATTATTTATCCAGTATTGGGGATAAAACTCAAGACAAGGCTCTTACCACGATGTGGTGTGTATATTTTCTTTTGAGACAAGATCTCAGGTAGTCCTGGCTAGCCTAGAGCTCACTATGTAGAACAGGCTAGTCTCTTGTTTGTTGTGTGCTGGGATTAAAACCATTTGCCACCATGCTTAGCTAATTTTATATTTTCTTAAACTGGTTGGGGTTGGATGGGGGAATGTTGAAAATGAATAGTGTTTTGTGATGTGTACAAATTATGCAAAATTTGTCCTTAAGCTCTCATGATTGGTTTGTTTGGACACAGCTGTTGTCATTTATTTATATGCTTGTGACTTCTTCTGACTACAGGAGAGCTGGGTTGCTATGGTAGATATTGCACAACTACAAAAACTGAAATATTTACTGCCTGGCTCCCCCCCCCCCACCTCCTCCATGACACTTTTGAGACAGTGTCTTGCGTATCCCAGCCTCCTCTCTATACTTCTCAAGTGCTGGGATTGCAACCTTTGCTTTATGCAGGGCTGGGGATCAAACTCAAGGCTTCATAAACATGCTAGGCAAACACTCTCTCTACTGAGCTACAGCTCGTTGTACAAATTGTTTGCCATCTCCTGGTTTGGCAAACCTGAAGGATATATAATGGAAAAGAAAAACTTCCATGTTGAAAAATGATGTTGAAAAAAATGGATTTGGGGAAGCTTTATGTGGAAACACTATGTCCAAAACAAAAACAACCCACAGAGAACAGTGTTATGGATCACTACAAAGTTGTCCTGGCCCTCGGGGATTCGACGAGACCTTAGGGAAGGGGGTGAAAGAATGAAGGGACAAGAGACACAAGACATGAGAGCAAGTCTGGAGTTCTGATCAAGCTCTGAAACTTTAATTTCGGGGGGGGGGGGCAGGTTATAAAGACACAGCAAACTGGGAAGTTTGGGTGAGGGTCATTGCTTAGCGTTATCCCACTATTGAATGCTTATTGCCCTAGACCATCCCACTATTGAATGCTTATTGCCCTAGACCATCCCACTGTCATATGCTTATTGCCCTAGACCATCCCTTTGTGGTAACCAGCTCCTAAGAAATGCCAGACGTTCTTTAAATTCCTGGGATCTGAGACTAGGTTTCCCAGAACAGCAGGTAATTTCCTGGGAGCTGGATGGACAGTGTGATGGCTCAGCAGGTGGAGGTTCTCATCACCAACCCTGATGACCAGAGTTCGATTCCCTGGACCTCTGTGTGACTCCTCTGACCTCTACACAGGAGTCTCCCCCAACACAATAAAAATATGAATGTAATTTTAGAAAGTACTTGGGTAAAATATTTCACAGGTTACAAGTTCATGTCTTTGAAAGCTGCTAATGGGATGTCTTTTTCCACAGGCTGGATAAACTCATGGACTTGGCAGTTCAGGCTTGAGAAAGAAACAAACTCAGAAGAAAGATGGCGTTCGTTGCAACCCAGGGGGCCACGGTGGTCGACCAAACCACTCTGATGAAGAAATACCTTCAGTTTGTGGCAGCTCTCACGGATGTGAATACACGTGAGTCCATCCTTTTTTGGAATGAATAACAAACCTTAGTGTTTGTCCTTGGTCTCCCCCTGTCTACCTTGTGGAGAAGCACCGTGATGAACAATACTGCTGGAGCCCCAAAGAGGCACAAGTATGTGTGCGCTTGCCTGTGTGTGTTTGTGTATCCTTGTCTGTGCATGCACACGTGAGTCTGGGAGGATGGGTGTGTGTGACTGGCAGTAGGGACTTAGCCATGTGCCATCTTCTGGGCTGTGACAGTCAAACTGATAAGATCTGATTACTTCTCCTCAGTTCTTAAATCCAGTGATTTTTGAAGCCTTCTTAAGGCAGTCTCAATGAGCTGACTGTTTTGCTATTTACAGCTGATGAAACGAAGTTGAAAATGATGCAGGAAGTCAGCGAGAACTTCGAGGTATGAGCCTCCTCCTCCTCCTTCTCTTCTGTTTTTGTTTAAATTACACTTATTATAGGTCTGTTTATGTGCCAGCACATGCCATGGGTGCTGTGTGCTTGTCACACGACAGTCTGGGGAGTCTGTTCTTTCCTTCCATCTTGTGGGCCTGGGGATTGAACTCTGGACATTTTGACAGCCTTGCAATTTCCTCTTATCCATGCTTTCTCCTGTTCTTGCTGTCAGTATTTTTAAAAATGTAATTTTTTTTTTTTTTGCTGTATAAGGTGTGTGTGGGGTGCAGGTTATGTGTGTGTGTACATGCTACCACAGTGTTTACATGGAAGTTAGGGCAGCATTGTGGAGTGGTGCTCTCCTGCCTTTACGTGGCTTCTGGGTGTTGAACCCAGGTTGTCAGGTGTATTTGGTGGCAACTTGATCTGCTGAGTCATCCTGCCAGCCCTTTTGTCAGACTTTGTATAAGTTGTGTTTATCGTTGTTACTGAGCACAGCAGCGTGGTGCACTGAGGTACTGAGAAGCACTGTGGTGCACTGAGGTATTGGTTTCTGCTCCTGTCACCTGTACGTAGGCTCTGGGTATCTTCAGGCTCATGTGAGGAGTACTTCCGTCTCTCTAGCCCTGTCAAGTCTTTTGTTTCTGACTCAGAGGTCATTGATAGTAAAGGCCTGTCCTGGCATACTCCTGTAATCCTGGAGTGAGAAAGCTGCAGCAGGAGGATTGGCAGTAATTATTCACATCCTAGCTGGACTATAGTGTGGAAGGGTTCTGAAACGTCTGTATTTTCTCTGCATGTTTACTTATCTTGCGTGTGTATGTGTTTGGGCACATGCATGCCATGAGGGGCGTGTATAGCTCAAAATAATTCACCTTCCACAGGGTGGGTTCTCCCTCAGGCTTGGCCATAAACAATCTTTACCCTCTGAGCCATTTACTACGCCCCAAGGCCTCAGTGAAAATTCAGAACAGAGTTTGAAACTTTGTACACAATTCTTCCCATCTTCCTGGTGAAGAAGCTCAGCTACGTGTTTAGGAATGTTGGTGGTGTTTGGTTGCTGTAGCACTTTCCTTTTTAAAGAAGACTCTCATGGTTTTACTCAAACGCACTCAAGTTCAGGTTGTGATTCATTATGTTCAGGCGTTAGCTCATCCGACACAATGCGGTCATTTCTGGTTTTAGTACTTAAAGATGTTGGTGACCTTGTTAAAGCAGTTACTCCCTTCTGAGTTTCTTGTGATTCTGTGATTTTATATTATCCCACAGATCCCTCAGACTCTGTTTGTAGATGGCCTTTGACTTGTTTTTAAATTGGGAAATACTGATTTTGGGAAAAAGGAAATAAAAGACAAAGAATTTTCATTTTCTGTGTATGTTGATGAAGGCCTGAATGTGTCTGTGTACCATATGCATACAGAGCCTGTGGAGGCCAGAGGAGGGTGCCAGCCCCCGGAAGGAAGTGGAGGTTAAGGCTCTTGGGAGAAGACATGTGGGCATAGGAAAGTCTGCCCAGGTCCTCTGCAAGAGTAACAAGCTGTCTCAACCACTGAGCCATCCCTCTCACTCTTCAGGAGGGTTTGTCTTTAGGGATACTGTTATCTCCAAACTATTTTTACATTTTCAGTTTACTTTTTTGTGTGTTTTCAAAGTCACTTAGCTTTAGGTTTTCCGTTGTGTGTGAATTTCGTTTCTCTGCCTGTTCCCCTTCTGCTCTCGCATCATCTGTTGCTTTGTTTACTTTTTGAACAGCCATACATTTAATGACAGGGATACATTCTTAGCGTTGTGTCATTTGGCAGTTTTATTATTTGGACAGCATTGCATGTATTCACACAGACATAGATGGGATAGGTCAGTTAGTCAGTGTAGCCTCTTAAGAAATTTACAGTTTGTAGCCGGGAGTTGGTGGCGCATGCCTTTAATCCCAGCACTTGGGAGGCAGAGGCAGGCAGATTTCTGAGTTCCAGGCCAGCCTGGTCTACAGAGTGAGTTCCAGGACAGCCAGGACTACACAGAGAAACCCTGTCTTGAAAAAACAAAACAAAACCAAACCAAAAAAAAAGAAAAAAAGAAATTTACAGTTTGTACGTGTGTCTGTGTGTGTGTGTGTGCAAGTGTGTGCACACACACGCATGCCACAGCATGTGTAGAGAGAGGCCAGAGGACAAGAGGGAGTTGATTCCCTCTTCCCATGTGGGTCCCTGGAAGGTACTGGTCAGTGGCTAGTACCTTTACCTGACGAGTTGCCTCACCAGCTTGCCTCTTAATATATTCAAGTTGTAGTACACTCAAAATGTTGGAGGCTAATGCCGGTGTGTAATACAGTAAGTGACATTTAAGTATGTTTACACTCAAATAATGATGACATGCCTGGTGACATGTGCCTGTTTACCATAGTAGGGCAATACTATCAGACTCTGTCTTATAAGTTGAGAAAGTCTGCAACCAGTTAAGCAGAAAATTCCTTTCCTGGTGGAAATGTGGAGTGCAAAGCTGAAATCAGCAGCTTCCTGGAGTATAGCAGCCTGTTGCTTAGGTGGATCGCCCAGAGGGACTTTGAAGGCAGTTCTCTTGCAGATAATCCTGTCTCCAGTTTCAGTGCTGTTCCCAACCAACTGAGGTTCCAGGAAGACTTGGAGAGTGCCGTTGGGAGGCCCCCGGGCTCGGTGGCCAGAGTTGAAGCCAGGTCATTACACTCATCTGCTCCAAGCTGCAAAATAAGGAACTTGTGGATGTGGGCTGGAGTAGAGGCAAGCTTGAGTGCTCTGGCCCACAGAAGACCCGCACGCAAAAACATGGGGCTTCGCCACATTTAATGCAGAGGAACTTGAAGGATAGGGTAGCTGAGCAGTGGTCATCCCATGGCTGCTGGCTCAGGTGTATGCAGTTGTCCACAGTCAGGAGCTGAGAAGTGGTCGTCCCATGGCTGCTGGCTCAGGTGTATGCAGTTGTCCACAGTCGGTAGCTGAGCAGTGGTCGTCCCATGGCTGCTGGCTCAGGTGTATGCAGTTGTCCACAGTCAGGAGCTGAGAAGTGGTCGTTCCATGGCTGCTGGCTCAGGTGTATGCAGTTGTCCACAGTCGGTAGCTGAGAAGTGGTCGTTCCATGGCTACTGGCTCAGGTGTATGCAGTTGTCCACAGTTGTTGCCTGGCAAATGGCAGGCCCTGCATTTCTAAGGACTTCCACTACCCTGAGTTCTCTTCCCCACTAAACCGTGTGTAGTACTGAATCTCACATCCAGTATGTCTTTAAAAAGAAAGAGTTAAAAATGCAAGGTGGAGTTGATACAGAAGGCACAGTGCAGTTGCTGGCTCTTGGGTTTTAAACACTGCACACAATGGCGTGGGCGGTCCTTTTATCTGAGAAGCACAATGGACTTACTGACATGTCTCAAAGACGGGGCATTGTACCTGACGCTGTGATGGCCTTGACACAGTCAGGCGATAGATAGGACTTTTTTTTTTGGCTCCATTATGATTTTACAGAATCTTTCTCAAATGTGGTCCATCATTGTGTATGCACTGACTTTTAGAATGGCTGCTTTACCATCTCTTTTGAGACTCTAGCCCTGGTTGGTCTATAACTCAGGATACCAAAGGGAGTGGCTTGAAACTCAAGAGAGCTGCTTGCCTCTGCCTCTTCAGTACTGGGATTAAAGGAGGTGACCACTGTTTCTGCCTAATAATTTAGTGTTTTAAAAAGCTAGTGTTTCTTCTAAGTGAAGACCTAAGTGTCTTTTTGTTTGTTTTTGTTTTTATTTTCCTTTTTGGGACAGTATCTGGCTTTGTAACAAAGAACGGCCTCTAACTCATGGTCCTCTTAGCTCGTCCTTCTGCTAAGTCACACACATATTCCACTGCACCCTGCTAACTGTTTTGGAGATCAGCCTTGAATGTTCAGTATTTTCTAGAGCATTGGTGTTCTTTTTCTTTGCTTAAATGTATTTACTTGCCGGGCGGTGGTGGCACACGCCTTTAATCCCAGCACTTGGGAGGCAGAGGCAGGCGGATTTCTGAGTTGGAGGCCAGCCTGGTCTACCGAGCGAGTTCCAGGACAGCCAGGGCTATAAGAGAAACCCTGTCTCGAAAAAAAAAAATGTATTTACTCATTTTTTTGTTTAAATTACATTTGTGTGTGTACTTGGAGTGTGCATGTGGAGGTCAGAGGGTAATTTGCAGGCGTGTTCTCGCCTACCATGTGGGTCACAAGGATTGAACTTGGTTTATCATGTGTGGTAGAAAGCGCTTCCACCTGCTGTACCACCTGAATGCATTTTAAATGATGTATGTGTAGAATGATGTGCCAGGTGGTACTCTGAGCCTGAGAGCATAGTCAGAAGCCTTCTAGGTCATTATTACTATCATCATCATCATTATTGATTTTTCTTTTTGAGACAGGATTGTTCTATATATCCCTGACTGTCCTGGAACTCACAGTATAGAATAGGGTGGCCTCAGACTCATAGAAATCCATTTGCCTCTGCTGGGATTACAGGCTTGGTTCTTTTAGAGGTTACCAACAGTCATTCCACCCTGCAGCAGTGTACCCTCTTGCTTCTGCTCATCAGCCTTCTCTGTCTTGACTCTGTTTTCTCTTCATCCTCGGACACCATTTTCTGTTGAGCCTGTATGAGGTCAGCCTTTAAGAGTATGCAGGAGTGAAGCTGTAGCGCTTAGCTTTATGTGTAGCTCATTTCCATTAATACAGTGGTCACGTGTGCTGTCCACCTTTTCCCAAGGAACAGGACAGGGTCAAGATATTTTTAATAGTTGAGTGCAGCATTCCACTTTATTTATATACCACATTTTCTTGGACCAATCATTATTTGATGGACACTTCTGTTGCTTCTATTTCTTGGCTCTTGTGAATTGTGCTGTGGTAAATTAAACATGGGAGGAATTCAAGCAACTGTGTATGTGTGGTGCTGGGAATTGAACCCAGAACCTCAAGCTCAACCATTAGGTTGTGTATCTAGTTTGGTATGTCCAGTTTGAGCATCTGTGCACATGCGCATGTGTGTGTGTCGCTGTAGGGAGGTAACAAGGTCTCATGTAAGCGCGTGCACACACACACACACACACACGTACGTACATACGTATATGGGTATCTGGATTCCAGAAGAGGATGTTAAATTCCCTAGAGCTGGAGTTACAGGCAGTTGTGAGCTACCTGCCACTCCTGCTGGGATCCAAACTGTGGTCCCAGAGGAAAGGCAGAAAGCTTAACTCTGTTACCCCTGCCATACCCGATTTTAACAGTAAATTTTAGTACCTAATTTTCTTTTAGATTTCAAACCTTAATTTACTATGGTGAATTTAATATGGCGTTATCTTGAAAGTATCAGAAAGGATTAAGAATTGTCAGCTCTGGAAACACAGTGACGTCTCAGTGGTTAAGAGTGTTGACAGCTCTTGCAGAGGGCCTGGGTTTGAGTCCAGCTCACAGTAGCTTCCAGCTCTAGTTCCAAGGGATCCCATGTTCTCTGTGGTCTCCTTGGAAACTTGGATGCATGTGGTGCACATAAAAACTCACACAGACGCAAGTTCAAAAACAAAAGCAAAAAGACCCTGTGTTTTGTTTTCTTTTAAGATTTTTATGTGAGTTTAAAATGAAAATCTGCACACAACTTACTGTGCCTTTCCTTTTTTAATTGCCAACTAGAATGTCACGTCATCTCCTCAGTACTCTACGTTCCTGGAACACATCATCCCGCGATTTCTTACATTTCTGCAAGATGGAGAAGTCCAGTTTCTTCAGGAGAAGCCAGCCCAGGTAATCAGTTAACAGGAATAGTGGGAAAAAAATCCACACCAATGAGCAGAAGCAACTATGAATCAAAACAATATAAAGCCAAAGAATGAAAGAAGTTTCCTCAGTGGGGCAGTCATCCAGGACTGTTGACTCCTTGGCTTTGTTCATCTTTTCTGTGGGTTGAGTTCACTTGCCAACTAGGGACATGTGTGTATGCACATTAGTTTAATTGGTCACAAAGAGGGCCGGTGAGATGGCTCAGCAGGCAGAGGTGCTGGCCACCGAGCCTGAGGACCTGAGTTGAGTTTGATGAGACTCACTTGACAGAAGGGAAGAAGTGACTCCTTCAAGGTGTCCTCTACCCTCTCTGCAGGTACTCCATGATGCACATGTGCCCACAGGTAGTAAATCAATGGCACAGGTAAGTTTGGCTGGAGAGATAACTCAGTGACAAGTAGTACATAAGAGTCTTACGTACTACTCTCACAGAGGGCCGGAGCTCCGCTCCTGACACCCAGGCCAAAACTGCCTGTAACTAGCCCCAGCCGGACCTGGTACCTGTACATACATGAGCAATTCTTTTAAAAATTAAAATGTGTATTCAGTCATAACTATTAAGCAGTGAGGTCGGAGCCTCCCGTGTTTCACTTACACTGTGCGTGTCTCTGGCAGCAACTAAGGAAGCTGGTGCTGGAAATACTCCACAGGATTCCAACCAACGAGCATCTTCGTCCTCATACGAAAAACGTTCTCTCTGTGATGTTTCGATTTTTAGAGGTAATCTTTGAGAATTCTCTTAATAGCTGTATTTCTGTACTTAAATCATTCATCATTTTTTTCTTACAATAAAATCCAGTAGCAGTCCACATTTCACCAAAGATCTGATTAAATGAGTGAAATTTGTCTAATATCTTTTTGTCTCATTTTTGTTTACTTCAGTAAGACTCTACTTAATTGAAGATTTTTATTTTGTTTCTTTCTCTCTCTCTTTTTTTTTTTTTTAAGACAGGATCTCACAATGTAGTCCAGGCTAGACTGGAACTCTCTATGTAGACTAGGCTTGAACTTAAAGAGATCCATCAGCCTCTGCTTCCTGAGTACTGAGATTTAAAATCTAAAGTTTACACCAAGATACCTGGCTCTTTTTTCTTTTGAGACAAGGTCTCACTATGTAATACTGACCTGTCTGGAACTTGCTGAGTAGACCAGGGTGGTCTACCTCTGCTTCCAGAGCGGTGGAATTAAAGGCATGTGCTGCTTTACACAACAAGGCCTTAGAGTTTTAGGTGAATGCATTTGTTAATCTTTTTGCTTCCTCCCATCTAGACTTGGGGCCTTGGGAAGGTATGTTTGTTAAGGATAGACTTGGCTTCTTACTTCAGCTCTGCCAGTCCTGGCTGACTGACCACATTGGCCCCATTATATAAGGTCTCTGAGGCTCTGTGACCTCGATAGTAGAACGTGGATGGTTCATCCTCACAGAGCATAGCATTGGCTTACACTTAGCACCTATCCGTCCAGTCCACAGTTGATGCTTAGTAACTGGGTGTTCTTTCTTGGTCTTTTGGCAGCATGGGTTGATAACTCCCTACCTCACAAACATGGAAATGAGAGTGTTTGGGACTTTTATTTTATTTTGGGTTTTGGGATATCTGCATATACATAACAGGATTTGTTAGGGCTACAACCTCAGCCTAAATGTGGAGTTTGTTAGTATAGCATTGGCACCTTCTGTAGATAGCTTGGAGGTGATTGTATGCCATGTTTTTACTGTGTCTGTGTTTGTTTTGACGTAGAGCCATTACATGAAATCAGGCATAGACTTCCTTGTAGTATCTTGTCAGGTACTCAAAAGGTTTAGGGTTTTAGAACAGTTCAGGTCTGGGGTTTTTGGATCAGGAATGGGTAACCTGTACTTCCATGCAGTGAACCGGTTTCATTGTTTGTTTCAAGTAGGATGTCATTTTGCCATTAAAGTATCAGATCAGGTTGTGTTGGCGTCCCTCTCTAATATCAACCCCTGGGGGAGGGAGGCAGGCAGGTGAAGTGTGAGGCCAGCCAGGGGTACATAATGAGACCCTGTTAAAGACCAAACATTAAATGTTCAGGGCTGGAGATGCATTATTCTCAGCTGGAAGAGTGTTTGCCTAGCATGCCTGCAAACCTGGGTATTCCATCCTCACTACTATATAAACCAGGCTAGGTGACGAACTCCTGTTAGCCCAGCCAGCTCTCTGTTTCATAGGCTAGTTCTCTGTCTCAAGGTTACCCTTAACATGTTCGCAGGATGGTACTGTCAAATGGTCCACAAAGACCTTGCTCTTTCTGTCCATGACCACTGTATCTTGGAACTGTGATTTTCAGCAACTCTAATGTAAGCTGGTTGATTCAGGTGTGTGGAAGAGACACCTGCAGAAAATGCCTAGACTGGTTTTGTTTTCTGAGATGGGGGTCTCACTGTACTCTGGGTTGTACTAAAACTTACTGTAGTCTCAGACTCCCTGCTTCTGCCCTTCAAGTATGTCATCATGCCCATCAACGATTTGTCTTTAATCTTGAGATTAAAATGTCTTGAGAAACATAACTTGATTTTTTAAAAATTTTTTTTTTAAAGACGGAAAATGAAGAAAATGTTCTTATTTGTCTAAGAATAATAATTGAGCTGCACAAACAGTTCAGGCCACCAATCACGCAAGAGGTGAGTTGTTCACATGCACGCTCTCTCCTGTATGCACACGTGCATGTGTGACATAGCACATGCATGGTAGAGGAGGATGACTTGGGGTGGTTGGTTCTCTCCTATCATTTGGTTCCAATAATCAAATTCAGCTTGCCTGGCTTGGTGGAGAGCACCTTACCTTCAGGGCTGTCTAGCTGGCCCTTACTCATAGTTGACTAAATAAGTTCTGGTCAGAAAGTAGAGCCTGAGTTGAGAAATTGTGTCCCCAAATTTGTCCTGTCTCGTGCAGAGTTGCAGGAGGGCCTTGTGGTAAGTACACAGCGTACTCTTGAGTGTGGTCCTGCTCCACCGCTCTCCGTCCTCCAGCAAGCTGTCTTTACCGTTTCTGTTTGGATGGGTGCACAAATATCTCCTTGCATTTTCTCAGTTGTTGGAGTGCAGTAATGTCCAGGGTCATGGGTCAGCTCAAATCTCCTGTGATAGACTCAGAGTTCCAGCTGTTGTCTTATCAGTAAAGATTAAAGGGAATTCTGAAGACGGAGCTGGGTTTGGATCTCAGCTCTGTAGCCTAGTAGCAGAGCAAAGCTGGAGAGCTGCAGCTCCTGGGATCCGCCCTGGCCCTGTGACTGAAGTGTGTAGGTGTCCACGGAGGACAGAAGAGGATGTCCCATCCCTTGGAGCTGGAGTTGCAGGTGGTTTTGTAAGCCACCCATTGTGGGCACTAAAACTGAACACTGGTCCTCTGATAGACCAGACCAGATACTGCTCCTCACCCCTGAGCTACTTCCCCAGTCGGGAAATACTTTTTAATATTTCTTGACATTTAAAGTTTTTCAATGTTTATCTTTTTCCCCATTTATTTATTTGTTTATTTATATTTGTTTGTTTGGTTTTTTGAGAAAGTGTTTCTTTACATAGCCCTGGCTGTCCTGGAACATGCTGTGCATACCAGGCTGACCTCTGCCTCTTGAATGCTGGCATTGAAGGCATGAGCCACAGGTTCAGATTGACAATTATTTTCTGTATATGCTTCAGGTTATTTAATTAACTATTTTTTGCAGCAACAGTTACTGAGTCAAAGTATAATTCCCAGGCTTCACATATGTGTTGCCAGGCTGATTTCTGGGAAGGCTTGTTGGTTTGAATTTCTACTTTTGTACCATCTCAAGCATTGTGTGTTTATTAATTTTATTTTATTATTTTTGTTTCGTTTTGTTTTTTTTCAAGACAGGGTTTCTCTGTGTAGCCCTGGCTATCCTGGAACTCACTCTGTAGACCAGGCTGGCCTCGAACTCAGAAATCCTCCTGCCTCTGCCTCCCAAGTGCTGGGGTTAAAGGCGTGCGCCACCACTGCCCGGCTTTTAATAATTTTTAATAATTGTCTGTATGTGTATTATGGTGTATGGTGTAGCCGCCCGCGGCCATGAGTACGGGTTCACCTGAATGAAAGGGGGATGGAGAGAGCGAGAAAAGATGAAGCCAAGACAAAGTTCTCTGATCAAGGCTCAGTGCTTTAATGTTAAGCTGTCAATTTAAAGGGGAAAACCCTGCCCGTACCCTTCGTAGTTTCAGCGGGAGAGTTGGATGGGATAATCCGTTCTTGGTCACAGGTCACAGGTCACGGCCGGAGATGTCTCAAGGGAAGCCCAGGGGCAGTTCTTCTTTCAAGTTCCTGTAGCAGGGTGTAGGTGCAGCCAAGATGGGTGACTCCACCTAGGTCCTATTATTTGGTCTGTTGTGATAAACAAGGTCTCTCAGGCCTGCTCAAGGCCAGGGAAGGGCACAGTATGGGTATCATCTGAGGTCAGATAAGGATGCTGGATCTTCCAGAACTGGAGTTAGTAGGCAGCTATGAATTACCTGATAAGCAGATGCTAAGAATCCATCTGGTTCCTCTATGAGAGCAGCCAGTGCTCTCACCTGCATAGCCGTCTCTCCAGCCTTAGTTTGCTCTTTTTTGATGAGCTTATAATGACCCTTCCTTAGCCTTCATCCTTCGGTAGCTTCCTTCTGTTTACCAGTGTCTGTCTTTTTTTCCGTTTCCCCCAGGTTTTGTTTATGTCCATTGCCCAACTTGCCTCATAGTTCCTTACTTTATAATAATCTTTTAAGAAATATTTGGTGGGGGGGGGGAGGGGTAGAGGTGTCAGGGGTCCTGAGCACGTGTCTTTATCAGCTGAGCTATAACTATATATTCTTACAATGAAGTATTTTTCTTCTTTTGTTATTTTCTAGATTCATCACTTTTTGGATTTTGTGAAACAGATTTACAAGGAGCTTCCAAAAGTAGTGGTATGTTTTTGTTTACATTTGAATTTACTGCTTATATTTATTTGTTTATCACCTTTCCTAAAGAGAATTTGGGGCAGTTTAGTTGAAGAAGTGCTGGGAGTGGGTTTTAGGATGGGGAATACTGACTACCATAAGATGTACCGTTTGCCATTATTGTGTTATTTCTCTGTAGAACCGCTATTTTGAGAACCCCCAGGGGATCCCTGAGAACACAGTGCCTCCCCCTGAAATGGTTGGAATGATCACGACAGTTGCTGTGAAGGTCAATCCTGAGCGGGAGGACAGTGAGACACGAACGGTGGGTGCTTCTCCCTCCTGCTGACAGCTGTGTCAGTTTTCTTTTCTTTTCTCCTCAAATCTGTGGCCTCTCATTTGCTAGACAGGAGAATGAGGTAACCTAGACCATTAGGTTTCTCCTTTCTCTCTGCTTTACCTGGAGGCATAAGCCTGGTCCTGCCTTGGTGGTACAGGTGAAGCCTTGGGCATAGACAGTGCCTGGCAGTAAAGATCAGCCTGCTGAGGAAACCTGGGGTCTCCTGCTGGTGAAAGCAGCAGCCTAGGTGTGGGGGCAGAGAGGCTCTGATCTGCCACAAGTCTTCTGAAGCTATAGGTGAAGTTCCCTGGGCCAGAGAGCACTCAGATGGTGCTCCAGCCTCAGTCTGGTTTCCTGACTCTGTAAAAGTTCATAAAGTTTCGCCCTGATCTTGTTTTTCCTGTTTTTATCTGGAAATCTTTGTCTTGGACTTAGCAACGGTAATGCGAGTGTAGCCTGTCACGTAGGGAACATGTGGTGACCTTTCCCCATGAATCATTCTTTGGGCTGAAGTAAGAAAAGAATGTCTGGTGCTAGGGGCATGTGTCTACTTACTGGAAGGATGCTTGCTCACATGCAGGAAGGCCTAGGATGCTGTCCATGCCTCTCATCCCTGCACTAGGGAGGTGTGAGATCAGTTTAAGGCTAGCCTTAGCTATATATCGAGTTGGATGCCAGCTTGGCCTACATGTGACCCTGTTTCCAGCCTAAAGAAAGGCATTTTAGCAACCATACTTGCTTGAGACAAGGCCTCAGCTTGTGTTGAGGAGAACCAATGTGAATTTTAAGCAAAGCTGGCATCCTTTGCTTTCTTGACAGTTGTGGATGTCTCTGAGTCCACTGCTCGGTGGTCGTTTGCCCCTGCCTTTTTCATGTTCTGAGAGACCTTAGTAAGCTCATTCAGCTCTCCTGGATTACTATGAACATTTTTTTTTGCATATAAATACTGTTAAATAAAACCCATGAGCTAAATTGGATTCTGAAGTTTTTCTTGTTAAGTCAAATAGTGGCTTAAAAAAACTGGGTGGGTTGCCAGGCTAGGTGGGACACACCTTTATTCCTAGCTCTCGAGGAGATGCAGGTGGATCTGTTTGAGGCCAGCCTGGTTTACATAGTGAGTTTCAGGCTAGCCTGGTCTACAGGAGACCATGTCTGAGTTACAAATTCACCTTGACTAAATAGTGAATTCAAGGCCAGCCTAGGTTACACAGTGAGACTTTGTAAATCCAGACATCTGGGCCTGGTGGTGTGTGCTCATAATTCCAGCATTTGGGATGCAGAGGCAGGAGGACCACTCGTAAGCTTGAAGTCAGCTAAGGGTATGTAGGTTGTTTCCAAACCAGGCTTCCTACCCTCACAGAAATACCCACAAACCCTAGATTTCTTAGGTAATTTTTAATGTTTGGGTTTCTCGCAAGATTCTGCCTTCTGTGGGGTAGCACTTCTGTGATAGTTCAGACCCTCCACAGATGCTTGCCGGGAGTGTCAGTGTCTCTGTTCATTGTGGTGCTTAGTGGGATTGGCAGGGCAATTGTGTTGCCACAGAACTGAAGGCTGCCTTTGCTCTGCATCTCACAGCATTCCATCATCCCACGAGGATCGCTCTCGCTGAAAGTCCTGGCTGAGCTCCCCATCATTGTTGTACTAATGTACCAGGTATGTGTGTACCACATGATAGTTTTTGTTTCTTCATGTGAAAGTTCAGAGCTGATCTCCTTCAGCAAATAAGATGTACACAAAACCCGCATGCTCTGCATCCTCCTGACTCCGCTATGCCCGATCCAACTCCGCTATTTCCCCCCAGCTGTACAAACTGAACATCCACAACGTTGTTGCCGAGTTTGTGCCCCTGATCATGAATACCATCGCAATTCAGGTATCCACACAGGCCAGGTAAGCGTTCCTCAGACCAAGATGGAGCTGATGGCACAGTGCTTTTTCCAAATAGTAATTGCTTGTTGCCCCCATTCTTGAGATGTGAGAATTACAAATGTTACAGCATATGTGTGTTTTGACTTACAAACTCTTGGTGATGGTGGCTATGATCATTCTAGCTCTATCCATTCTGTGTGCCTGTGTGTATGTGCGCACATTCGTGCATGCCCATGCCATATAGCATGGGCTGGTAGTCTCTTTCCAGCTTGTGGGTCACAGGGACTGAACTCAGGTGGTCGGTCTTGGTGGCAGGCACCTGTACCTGCAGAGCCATGTCATGGGTCTCTTAACACCTTAGTTGGAAGGATGCTGTAGTAGGTTGCTTTCTCCCATCTTGGTGTTTCCCAGTGTCACCAGGCATTACTTGTCCTGGCTGTGTTTTTTTTTTCTCTTTGTTTGTTTGTTTATTTGTTTGTTTGTGGAAATTGGCTATGTGGTTGACCTCCAGGGCTGGGGAGGAACAGGCCAACTGGATCTACCCTTGTTTTAAACTGAATAGTGTAATAGGGAATCCACATTAGGATTGCTGTGCTGGGGTTTGATCTGGACTCTTTAGGATTTCTGTGCTGTGTGATCTATTTTATCTTTATGCATGCATGTCTCTGTGGGTATGTGCACACAAGTGCAGTGCCAATGAAGGCCAGAAGAGGGCACCCGATTCCCCTGGAGCTGGAGTTTCAGGAGATTGTGGGCTGTCCAGCATGGATGCTGGGAACTGACCCTGGGTCCTCTGCAACAGCAAGTGCTCTCAGCCTCTCCAGTCCCCTTTCATGTGGTTTGGCACTGCATAAAGTAGATGCATTTATGTTGCCATGTGCCATGAGGGAACTTCAAGGCTTAGTATTCGCTGTAGGTGTTTAATCCCAAGTCACCTAAAGGACTGATGTTGGACGTGTATTCAATTCCTGCCCAGGCAACATAAGCTTTACAACAAGGAGCTCTATGCTGACTTCATTGCAGCTCAGATCAAAACGTTGTCGTTTTTAGCCTACATCATCAGAATTTACCAGGTAAGGCCCTCGGCTGGTTTTGCTTTTCTTCTCTTTCATGTGTATTTGTGTGCTTTGAGTACATGTGTGTGTGTGTGAGTATGTGGGGTGTGTGTGTGTGTGTGTGTTTGTAAGGGAAGGCACATTGTGCAGATGTGTGCAGAGGCTAGGGTTGATGTATTAAATAAATCTTCCTCCATCGCTCTTTGCCCGTCTCTTAAATCTACAGAGCTCGTTGACGTGGTGAGTCTTTTGCAAACTCTCTTTATAAGATGAAGTCTCACTGTGTGGTCCAGGCTGGCCTTTGGCCCATGATCTTCAGTCTCCAGAGTGCTGGGTCATGGGCATTTACCATCGTGACCAGATGAGTGGAGTTTTTTGGGCCTTGGTGTTTGAGTCAGGAAGAGACTGTGTAGACCTGCTCAGAATCACCACTCTCAGCTCAAGTTAGTGGGTTGGCTAAGTAGAGGATTTGTTTATTTATTTATTTATTTATTTATTTATTTTTGAGACAAGGTGTTACTATGTAGCCTTGGCTGGCTTGGAACTTGCTAGGTAGACCAGGGTGCTGCCTGCCTCTGCCTCTTGAGTGCTGGAATTAAAGGTGTGAACACCTGGCATTTACTTATTTTAAAAATATGTGTGTGTTGGGGGGTATATGTGTGTGTGTGCATGAACACTTGCCTGTGGAAGCCAGAAAAGGACATTGGATCTTCTGGATCTGGAGTGCAGGTGATTGTGAACCACCTGTCATGGGTGCTAGAAACTGAAGGATGGGATGGAGATCTCTTCAGGAAGAGTAGCAAGTACCCTTAACTACCAAGCTGCCTTTCTAGCAGTGGGTATTTTTTTAACAGGTGCTTTTAGCATTTATTTTCTCTCTAATAAGGAAGTAATGTAAATTCAGTGTTGAAAATTGTAAAGCAATAGAATAGTAAGAATGTTGCATCCAGGGCTGGAGAGATGGCTCAGTGGTTAAGAGCACTGACTGCACTTCCAGAGGTCCTGAGTTCAAATCCCAGCAACCACATGGTGGCTCACAACCATCTGTAATGAGATCTGATGTCCTCTTCTGGTGTGTCTGGAGACAACTACAATGTATTCATATATAATACATAAATAAATCTTTAAAAAAATAAAAGAATGTTACATCCACACTTACTCCACATGGGAGGTCATGTGTCCCTGTGGTCATGCTTTCCTTTCAGAATGACTCGGGCTACATGGCTCTGTGCACACACATAACACACTAAAGCCTTTCCTGTGGCTCTTGCTTAGGTCTGAAGCTTAATGAAAGGACTGGGTGTCTGTGGTCCCTCAGACAGTGTGACTGTTGTCTTTCTTGCTGTGACAGGAGCTGGTAACAAAGTATTCTCAGCAGATGGTGAAAGGCATGCTACAGCTGCTTTCCAATTGCCCGGCAGAGACTGCTCACCTCAGGAAAGAGCTTCTCATTGCTGCCAAGCACATCCTCACCACAGAGCTGAGAAACCGTAAGGCTACCTTTTCTTTCAAGGCCCGTATAGCCTGTGCCATCTTTGGGGCAAGACTTCTTGCTGACTTCCTCGAGGTTCTACAGGGTCTTAGCATGTCTGTTCCTTCTTTATTGTTGCCTTGGGTCTTAAGTTTTTTTTAAAAAAATTTTTATTTGTTTACTCTTACATGTATGGATGTGTGTGGATTACTTGCATCTTTGCCCATCTGTGCACCACATGTGTGCCTGTTGTTGTCAGAGACCAGTAGAGGTCCTCAGATCCCCTGAGACTGGAGTTGCAGACACTTCTTAGCTGCCATGTGGGGAATTGAACATATGTCTTTATTGAGCCAACTCTCTAGCCTTCTTTCATTTTGTTTTGTTTTCTGTTTTTTCAAGACAGGGTTTCTCTGTGTAGCCCTGGTTGTTCTGGAACCCTCTGTAGACCAGACTGGCTCAAACTCAGAAATCCACCTGCCTCTGCCTCCCAAGTGCTGGGATTAAAGGCGTGCACCACCACCACCCGCCCATCAGCCTTCTTTTGAAAGATTTATTTTGATTAATTGTCTGTGCGTGTGTTGGGGTGAGGGGCTGCACACATGAGTGTAGGTACCCACGGGAGGCCAGAGGCCTGAAATGGGTTGTTTCAGAACCTGTCTGTAGGCTTGCCGTCCATATTCTTAAGAGGCCAGCTCTCTCTGTCTCCGGTACGACTGTGCCATCTCTCTAGCCCATCTTAATCAGTTCTAACACAGAACATTACCTTGAATGTGTCTTTGTGGGCAGGTGGCTTGTGTGGCCCAGCAGAGCCAGCATCTTGGCTCAAAGGATCTTTGTGGTCTTTTCTCTGCGCAGAGCACTAGGGAAGGCTTGTGAAGTCTGTATGTTCTCATGTTTCCTAGAGTTCATCCCTTGCATGGACAAGCTGTTTGATGAATCCATCCTGATTGGCTCTGGGTACACGGCTCGGGAGACATTAAGGTACAGCAATATTAGACAGGGATGCAGGCTTGCTTGGTGTGATTGCCAGGGACAGGGTCACCTGAACTTAGCATCGGAAGGGCTCTAATGAATGGAGGTGTGCTGGGCCCGCTCAAAGAATAGCCGCAAATTTGAAAGTAAAAAAAAAAAAAATTTAACACTTTTGGAATTTTTTTGGTAAGTATGTGCTCATGCACTCATGATAAGGTGTAGAGGTCAGTGATCAACCTGCATGACTTAATGCAGAGGTCAGTGATCAGCCTGAACGATTTAATAACCCAGACAGTATTGTTTGTTATATCTGCATACAGTGGTCATAACACACAGAGCATTAGTTGACCTACTAAGTAACATGTGGGGTAGTCTCACTATGTAGCTGTGAGTGGCCGGGAACGCACAGATCCACCTGCTTCTGCCTCCTGAGTGCTGCACCACCATGCCTGGCACATTGTTAATCTGGCTGCCGTTTCTGCCGGTGTCTGTTAGGTATTTTCCTGGTTGGTTATTTCTGTCGGCTTGACATAATCTAGAGCAAAGGTTCTTAACCCTGAAGGGGTCATGACTCACAGGTTGAGAACCGCTGCCTTAAAAGAAAATATCCTTGCCAAGAAGCTACCAACTGTCGGTAGCTGATCTAGAAAGTCCCTTGACGAGAAGGTCAGATTGGCCTGTGGTCACATCTGTGGAGCATTATCTTCATTGCTAATGAACAGGAGAGCCCAGCCCACTGTGGGTGGCACCATCCCTAGGTGGGCGACCTTACGCTATATAAAAAGCTAGCTGAGTGTGACCCCAGAGTATAAGCCAAGTAGACCCTCCCTCAAGTTGCTTTTGCTCAGAGTTTTATCACAGCAACAGAAAAGCCAACTAGGATAGGAACTTTATGACATACATGTATGTTAGCTCGTACGGACTGAAGCATGATGAGAAAGGCTAGGCCTTTCAGTTGAGCAGCTGGGAGAGGTACAGGGTTGGGATGGGGACTAAGACCATACTGGATCTCAGCCCCTTAGCACTGCAGTGCCACAGTGGCTCCAGGGCATCACTGGTCCATCTCTCCCTGCAGGCCTCTCGCCTACAGCACACTTGCCGACCTTGTGCATCACGTCCGCCAGCACCTGCCCCTCAGTGACCTTTCCCTCGCCGTCCAGCTCTTTGCCAAGAACATCGATGATGAGTCCCTGCCCAGTAGCATCCAAACCATGTCCTGCAAACTCCTGCTGAACCTGGTGGACTGCATCCGCTCCAAGAGTGAGCAGGAGAGCGGCAATGGCAGAGATGTCTTGATGCGGATGCTGGAGGTACCGACTGCCATGATTATCTTAAAGTGTTGTTAAACTTAGGTGAATGAGGTGGCCAGATAAAAGTTAGACCGAGTTGTTCAAACCCTGCCTCCCCTGCTGCCGGCAGTTGTGTTGGAAGCTGTTTATTTCTGTATGTTTCTCTTTAGTCTGCCTGGCAGGGCTGCCCTGAGTGTCAGGCAGCTTCTTAAGCTCTGTGTTCTTCCTGGTGCTGACTAGAAGAGCTCCCTGCTGGGCAGCAGTAGTCAAGGCTTCTCTGGGGAGACTCCAGTCAGTGTGTTGGGAAGGAACAAAAGGTTTTCCATGGTGCTGGAAAGCCACTCTGAATCAAAGCTGGATCTGCTCACCACGCTCAGAGACTAGCAGCAGTTGACTCTTGTGTGCACAGGGTTTGGGGGGAGCCACGAGGGCCATCCACCTTATGTTTTGTTTTTTCTAAGGATCTAATTTTCAATCGTGTGTGTTGTGCATATATGTTGATGTATATGTGCCAGGGTATTTAGATCTCCCTAGAGCTGTTTGCAGGGAGTTGTGAGCCGTCCCGTGTGAGTGCTGGGAATGAATCTTGGGTCATCTGGAAGAGATAAGATTCTTACTAGCTGAACCGTCCGTCTCTTCAGCTTGTTTTGTATTTTTAAGACACAATATTTTTGGCTGATAGTTCACCCAGCCATCCCCAGGGATCCTTGCTGTGTCTGCTTTCCCCAGAACTGGGATTATAAACACACACTTCCATACCTTGCTTTTCTATATGGGTTCTGTGAACTGCACACAGATCCTCTTGCTTTCAAGGCAAGCACTGCACAGACTCAGCCTTTAGGCTTCAGGTGGTTTCAGGTGTTTGACTGTTAACTTTTGTCTCTTTTTTTCTGACTCTAATTTCTTTTGCCGTTAGGTTTTTGTCCTCAAGTTCCACACCATTGCCCGGTACCAGCTCTCCGCCATTTTTAAGAAATGCAAGCCTCAATCTGAACTGGGAGCTGCAGAAGCTGCACTGCCCGGAGTGCCCACAGCCCCTGCTGCCCCTGGCCCAGCCCCTTCCCCAGCCCCTGTGCCTGCCCCCGCACCCCCTCCACCTCCAGCCCCAGCCCCAGCCACCCCAGTAACCCCCGCCCCTGTACCCCCATTTGAGAAGCAAGGAGAAAAGGACAAGGAGGATAAACAGACGTTCCAGGTCACAGATTGCCGGAGTCTGGTGAAAACCTTGGTCTGCGGTGTCAAGACCATCACATGGGGCATAACGTCGTGTAAAGCACCTGGTGGTAATTCTACTCTTACACTTTGCAGACCGACAACACTTTTAGCTCTTGCATTTGCCAGGTTTTAATGTATTCTGTCTCTTCTAGAAGCTCAGTTTATTCCTAACAAGCAGTTACAACCCAAAGAAACTCAGATTTACATCAAGCTCGTGAAGTATGCGATGCAGGCGTTGGATATTTATCAGGTATGAAGTGGCCGCAAACAATGCTGTTGTGTCTGTGGGATGCCCTTGGAACAGAGCTCTGGTGACAGCTTGAGCCTTCGGAGTTCAGTTCTGTTTGCATTGCCCAGCTTTGCATTTCGCTGGGATAACAAACATGCATCCTCACACTAGCTTACGTGGTGCTGAGATCAGATCCAGGCTTCACGAGTGTTAGTGTCAGTTCCTTTTCCTGATACTGTAGTAAATCCTCTGACAGAAGTGATTTAGCCAACAAGGGGCTTACTTATCAAATGGAAGTGCTCGTGTACCTTTTATCCTCTGAGCTAGCTCTCTGGCCTCTATATTTCCTTACTGTTTTTCCTCCCCTGGTGTGAATGCCTAGTGTTTTTCTTTTTCAAAATTGAGGCAAGAATAAAGAATTTAGAAGGAGGATAACTTTTATTGAGTTCTGTGCTTTGTTGAAGTATTTGACTTGTGATTTTGTAAAGAAATAACATGTTCAATAGAAGGTGTTCCTTTCTAACCGCCGTGGGGCTTCCCCCATCCTAGGTCCAGATTGCAGGAAACGGACAAACATACATTCGAGTAGCCAACTGCCAGACCGTAAGGATGAAGGAAGAGAAGGAGGTGCTGGAGCATTTTGCTGGTGTCTTCACCATGATGAACCCGCTAACGTTCAAGGAGATCTTTCAGACGACAGTCCCTTACATGGTAGAAAGGATCTCAAAAAATTATGCTCTTCAGGTATAAAACTCTTTATATTCAAATTAATGCGTGTTTGTGTGTGTATGTGTATGCGCGCACACGCACGCCTGTGCACTGTAGGTCACAGGATAATCTCTCCCCTACTACGTATGGCTTAGGGTTTGAAGTCAGGTCTTCAGGCTTGGTGGTAGGCACCTTTATGTGTTAAGCCGTCTTGCCAGCCCCTTTTATATTGTTTTAACATTCATTTTAAACTTTTTTTTTTTAAAAATTCTGTATCGAATGTTTTGTGTTTACTCATCTACTTTGAGGATTTAAAAATAAAGCTGTCCTCAGGATGTGCTTGTAGGGGAATATTGGGAAATAATGTTTGAGAAATTTTTCAACCCTCCTGATGCCTCGGGTAAGTTCCTTTCAAGAGTAGAAGCTAATGAGTGTTAAATTCAGGCTGTCAGTTTTTGATGGTGACCAGGGCGGCAGGTCAAATGCTGTGCTCTGGTAGGAGGCATGTGCACACAGCTCGTTTGCTGTAGGTGGTGATGGTTTTGTCAGCATGTCTGCGACCAGTTGGTTTTGTTTGAGAAACTCATTCCTTTGCCTTTTATAGCTGCTTCGGGGAAGAGGATTCTTTTTGTCACGGGTATTTCTTTCAAAGCATGGCCCCCCTCGTCTGGAAGCTGAGGACCAAACCTTGAATTTGCTAGGCAAGTGCTCTACCCTGGAGTGAAATCTCCAACCGGTTCTGCCATTTCTTGTTTTGACAGATTGTTGCCAACTCTTTCTTGGCAAATCCTACTACTTCTGCTCTGTTTGCAACGATCCTGGTGGAGTACCTCCTGGACCGGCTGCCAGAAATGGGCTCCAATGTGGAACTCTCCAACCTGTACCTCAAACTGTTCAAGTTGGTCTTCGGCTCAGTGTCCCTGTTTGCAGCTGAGAATGAGCAGATGCTGAAGGTAACGTGTGCTTTGCTCTGAGGGCCGCTGGGGTGCGGGCTTTTATTGCTTCTTTTTTTTTTTTTAAACAGAAATTACAGTGACTCCGTTTTACATGTATATAACACTTTAAATTTGCTGTACCACAAATAAGGCCACATGCCAATAATAGTTCAGATGTTACTCTGCCACACGAGAGTAGAAAATTCAGAATTAAGGCCTAGTATGCAGGCATATAAGCCTACATCTTGGGAGCTAGATCAAGGGAGCCTCAGCTACTTAGAAAATTTGAGGGAGAAAATTTGAGGCCATCCTGAGCTACATGAACCCCTATCTCAAACACCTAAAAAAAAAAAAAAGAAAAAGAAAAAGAAAAGAAAATAGCACCCTCAAGTAACTTCATAGTAACCTGGGACCACAGCAAGAACATCTTTCATAGCCGTGTGGCAGAGACCATTGTACGCTCTGGCCACTATGTTCTTTTGTTCGCTTTGATGAAATAACAGCCTCCTGCTGCTTGATGGCAATGGTGGGGTGTGTGAGCTCCAGACTGCAGGGTGTGGCAGCTCCTTCTGTGTGCTCACCGATCTGTCTGCCTTCCCTCTGCCCAGCCTCACCTGCACAAGATCGTGAATAGCTCCATGGAACTGGCACAGACCGCCAAGGAGCCTTACAACTACTTCCTTCTGCTCCGAGCTCTCTTCCGTTCCATAGGAGGCGGCAGCCACGACCTCCTGTATCAGGAGTTTTTGCCTCTCCTTCCCAATCTCCTCCAAGGTAAGAGCAGAGTCTCACATGTCCGTCTGTCTGACTGACTGCTGGGCTTATCCTCTCTGCCTGGAAAAGCCATGGGAGGTGGCTGGGTGCTGGGAAGACCCCCCCTTCTTCTTAGTTAGAAAATAACTTTATTAGTTTCTGTCATCAAACCATGTAGTGCTTTTCATGTAAAGGTCTTGTCTGTGTTGATTGCAGTGTTATCTCCATACAAATGGTGTGGAGTGTCAAGTACTGTGAATTTTCAGCAGTGTCCTCGGGTGGCCCTTGCCTTTGCACAGCCTCATGTCCAGTCCTTACCTGGTCTTACTTAGATGTGCTTCGGCATTTCCAGGTCTGGCTCTGTGCAGCTGGTGCTGACACACATCACAAAGTACAACATGATGTCTATACAAGCATAGGGTAACCTATAGGAACTACTCCCAGCCTGTGTCGTCACTGTGGAAGAATAGGTTTAACAGTGGGGAACAGTGGCCTGTGGCTTGTACACTGACGTTGCTTGCATTAGGGAGGTAAAGTGCCCTCTACCCCCTTTTCCAGGACTGAACATGTTGCAGAGTGGCCTGCATAAGCAGCACATGAAGGACCTCTTTGTAGAGCTGTGTCTCACAGTGCCAGTACGGCTGAGCTCTCTTCTGCCCTATCTGCCCATGTTGATGGATCCCTTGGTGTCTGCCCTCAATGGGTCTCAGACATTGGTCAGCCAAGGCCTGAGGACCTTGGAGTTGTGTGTGGACAACCTGCAACCGGATTTCCTCTATGATCACATTCAGCCTGTGCGTGCTGAGCTCATGCAGGTAAGTGCACTTCCACGTCTGTACCAGCAGGGGGTATCAGTTTGTCCTAAGGATTCACTGGCTTGATCAGAGGCAGGCTCAGTCATGCTTGCTTGCCTGTGGGTGGTGAGCGACTGTGTAGCAGTGTTGCCTCTCAGTTTAGGAGAACTTTCCCAAGCATCAGGGTCTCTGTAAGCCAGTGTGAAGACAGATAGATGGTATGAAGCTGTAAAGACTTCTGTACCCACAGAGACTTTGTGGTTTTATAGTAAAAAGATGCAACTCTGCAGGGAAGCAGATGGCCTTGCTGCCCCAGTTCACCCCAAGAGGAAAAGAACAGATAGTCAGAGGTTGTTTTGCAGTCTTTGGGTTTTGTTATTAGACGTCATATGTTAGGTAGGTATCTTCCACTTTTCACTGTGTTTTGTGCTGTGACAGTGATGGGATTGGTTATCACTGGGGCGGGCTCTTGTCTCTGCCTCACATAGGGTCACAGCCAGCCTTCATGGTGGAGGCTCAGCAGCTCCAAGCTGGATTGGAGGGATAGCACCTTGGCCTGGAGGCAGGGCTAACAGACCATTCCTGTCCATTCTGGGGTTATTTCTTGGTCTCTGTGTACTGGAAGGACTGGGGCCCACTTAGCATGGGAGGCCTGCAGAGCCTGCTCTGAGAGCCACACTGTCAGGTCTCGAAAGCAGATCTGAGTGTGCAGACCGCACAGGGGAAGTGGAAGCAGTGTGGTTGCTGGGCCTGAGGTTGTGTTGGGCCACAGTTTGCTTTAGCACTAGAGCCCTCAGAGACACAGGGCTTGCCCCCAAACAAGTGGCAGTGTTGGTGTCTCCTGACCCACACTGAGCCTTGTCAGTACTGCTGTAACTTGGCAGAAGACCCCTTCCTGAGGGACAAGAGGATGTTGGGTCATGACCTGGAAGAACATGAGAGAAACTGGGATCTTGCTTGGTGTGGGGAAGTGTACCAGGACTTCACGTTACTTGAATATTGCTGGGTCCTGACGTTGAGGGTTGTGATGGAAGTTAGGAGAGTAGACGTTAAGCAAGGACAACAATGACTCTGAGATGGAGGTGACCCAGGCAGCGAGTTCAGTGTTGTGCAGCAGATGGCACAGGTGTTGCCTTCTGTAAATGGAGACTTAAAATACATGAAACTATGTATTTGTCATGTTTCTAAGTAGAAGAAAAAAAAATCCAGGGCAAGAATGTCCAGTAAGGCAGCTCATTCCACTTCGTTCCTGAGAAGTGTAGCTGTTCACTCTGACTCTTGAAGATTTTTATTTACTTATTTTTAAGGATTTACTTACTTTTCTTGTATGAGTGTTTGCACATATGTATTTATATCCCATCTGTGCTGTGCCCAAGGAGGCCAGAGCGGGACAGGAGTTATAGAGTAGTGAGCCACCTTGTAAGTTTTAGGAACTAAACCCAGGTGCTCTGGAAGAGCAGTCAACACTCTTAACCGCTGACCCATCTCTCCAGAATTAGGATTCTTTGCTTTTTATTCTGTGCCACCTTTTATATAAAAGAGATCCAAAATATGTTTATTTGTTTGCTTAGTAAAGACAGAACTTCACTGGGGGAGGACAACCAAGGAGGGAACCATGTTTGAGGGACAGAAGTAGGAGGAAGAGTCCTTATATCTAACAAACTGGAGTTGTGGTCGGAAGCTGTGTGAACTTGCTGCCTGGTTAGCCTTCGGTGAAAGCCAGTTGGTTTTTTTAGGCTTTGTGGCGCACGCTTCGCAACCCTGCAGACAGCATCTCCCACGTGGCCTACCGTGTGCTTGGGAAGTTTGGCGGCAGCAACAGGAAGATGTTGAAGGAGTCCCAGAAGCTACACTATGTTGTGACTGAAGTTCAAGGCCCCAGCATTACCGTGGAGTTCTCTGATTGCAAAGCTTCTCTCCAGCTTCCAATGGAAAAGGTAAAGTTGGGATCTTATTATGCTCTAAGAAGATTGACTTGAATATAAAATATGTACATGAGCCAACGCTGAGGGAAGAACAGGAGTTAAGGGGCAGTCTGCTTGATAGGGACGGTGGCTTGCATAATGCTTGTAGGCCAGTGGAAGGATGTTGTCCAGGAATTTAGGTCTCTTGAGAGTAGAGTCCTTCTCGATGACCAGCTCACCTAAATGGCTCTGTTGTGACCTTGCTGGGCCTTATTTCCAGGACCATTAAGAACTCAAGTGGATCTATAATTGTCTCTCATCCCTGGTGTCCCAGGATTTAGCTTTCTCCCGTGTTTTATTCTAACTCTGCTGTTTTCTCCCTTCTGACTGTTTGGAAATGAGTTAGTATTGAACATGTGTTTCTTTCTGTCTCTGTCTTTTTTCTTTCTGTTTGCATATGTATGCATGCAGATGTGGGTGGGGCTGGTGGATGGCCTTCTCTTTTAGAGAGAAGTGAAAACATCAGAAAGCCATTGTTCTGGTTTCAGGTTAAGGAAAGACAATGTGTGTTCAGCCTTGGCTCATGAGCTTTAGAGCTGGGTGGGTGTGGGAGTTGACAGCCTGACACACTGGACCCTCCAGAGCCCTTTGACTTCCTGTAGTCTCCCACTGGTCATTGAAACCTGAAATGGGGAGCTAGAGAGCTGGCTGAGCACCCACCAGCATTTGCTCCTCTTGCAGAGGCTGCTGCCTCCATTCCCATCATCCATGGTGCTGCCTGTAACTCCAGCTCTGGGAACACCTACACTCAACATACACATAACCTATAGACAGATACACACATAGACACATCATTAAAAATAAAACCTTCCAGCCAGAGTTGCTGTGTACTCTCAATCTTATCTGAAGCCGTGCAGCCCCTTGCTTTCTTCACTGTCTCTGTTTTCAGAACCCTTTCTTGTGGTTGCCTGTTACACTGATGCCCTCCTCAGTTTCCCTAGCAAGTACTAAGGCCCTGTGTGTGTGTGTGTGTGTGTGTGTGTGTGTGTGTGTGTGTGTGTGTGCCTTTCAGTACACACCATACATACTGTACTTTTTATTCTAGGCCATTGAGACCGCCCTGGACTGCCTGAAAAGTGCCAACACAGAGCCCTACTACCGGAGGCAGGCTTGGGAGGTGATCAGGTGCTTCCTAGTGGCCATGATGAGCCTGGAGGACAACAAGCATGCGCTCTACCAGCTGCTGGCACACCCCAAGTATGTGCTTGGGCTATTTTCTGGGACTGGAGCAGCTTGCTACAGAAATTAGGAACAAAAGTCACTGCCTAGGAGTCTGTTAGGAGTGTGCCCTTTCAAATGACCAGGGTAGTGTGTAACTTACCCAGTGATAACACCATATTGCTTCTAGAGCAGTGGTTCTCAACCTCTGAGTCACGGCCCCTTTAGGGGCAAATGGTTCTTCTACAGGGGTTGCCTAAGACCATTGGAAAACACACACAGTTACATCATGATTCGTAACGGTATCAAAAGCATGGTTGTGAAGTAGCAATGGAAATAATTTTATGATTGGGTGGGGGGTCACCACAACACGAGGAACTGGATCAAAGAGGAAAGGGTTGAAGAGCATTACGAAGGCTGAGAACCACTGTTCTAGAGAAAGGGAAGAGAGAACATGGCTATCCATAGTAAGAATTGGTCTTGCATCTACTACTTCAGTGTGTGTCTTGTTGTCAAGGAGTCTAAGGTCATGTTTGTACATTTGGCACAGCTTTTAAAATTTTGTTTTGTATGTGTGTTTAGAGACAGGGTCTCATGTAGCCCAGGCTGGTCCCAAACTCAGTATATAGCTGGGGATGACTTGAACTCTGGATCCTCCTGCCTATGGCTCACAGAGGCAGGTGACAGGTTTCTGGTGGCAGAGCCATGTCTCAGCCTGTGACAGACTTAGCCATTCCTACTTCATCATCGGTCGAATTCTTACAGTTCGGCTTTATTCTGGAGGCAGGGTTTCTCTGTGTACCCCTCACAGACCTGGAACTTGTCACATAGGCAAGGTTCATCACAAATCCATAGATAACCACTTGTCTCTGCCTCTACAGTGCTAAGATTAAGTTGTGTTTGTCACCATTACTGAACACACACACACGAATTTAAACTTTCTTTTTAAAATGACTGTTGTTTTTCCCTGCTTGTGTGTGCGTTTGACTGATTGTTTAGGGAGGCCAGAGGACTTCGGGGTCTAGGCTGGCAGTCATGAAGCCCCAGTAATCCTCCTCTGCTTCATCCCTTCCCAGCTAGTGCTGTTGTTATAGGCACAAGTGAGTCCATACCTTGCTTTGTGTGTGGGTTCTAGAGACTGGATATGAAGTCCTGTCTTGTACAGCAGACATTCCTAGCCTCTGAGCCATTCTTCCAGCCACTTATATATATATATTTGTTTAGTCCAGAATTTAAGCATTCTTGGGTGGCATTTTGCCCTGAGGTCTTGGGTATCATCTTTAAAGTATGCCTGCAACCAGCCTTTTCATAGGGTTTCTTTTTGATCAGCTTTTCAGAAACTTCCCCCTCCCTTTGATTCTTGCTCTGATCATCACAAAGGGCCTTACCACGTTTAGCATGTGCAGGCTCATCACAGTTAGATGCCAGCATACAAAGATGGGCCTGGAGTTGGAGGCTCTGGAAGCTTGCACATTTCACATGCCAGGCTTCAGAGGATGAAGGGGGTTGAATGCCTGTGAGGAGCACGGCCATCCATTGCTCCTGCCTGCACTGGCAGTGCCTTCGTCAGGTGTGACAGTGGTGACTGGTAAAGCGGCTGTGCCCAAGGCATGCACCTTTGTAGCAGCAGGGAAAACAACCTTTGTTTCTCTCTCTCTTTTTTTTTTTTTTTTTTTTTTCCCCGAGACAAGGTTTCTCTGTGTAGCCCTGGCTGTCCTGGAACTCATTCTGTAGACCAGGCTAGCCTCGAACTCTTGAACTCAGAAATCCGCCTGCCTCTGGCTCTCAAGTGCTGGGACTAAAGGCGTGCGCCACCACCGCCCAGCTTGTTTCTCTTTTTAAAAAGATATTTTTACTTTTTTTGTATATGTATGTTTGCCTGTATGCATGGTCTGTGCATCTCAAATATGCCTGGTGCCCTCAGAGGCCAGAAGAGGCATTGATTCCTCTGGACTATAGTTTTGGGTGGTTGTTAGGTGACAAGTAGATGCTGAGACTTGGACTTGGATCTCTTGCTGAAATATGGCTCAGTGGTTACGAGCACTTCCTGCTCTTGTTGCAGACCTGGGTTATGCTTTTGGAATCCACATGGTGGCTTACAGACTTGACTGAAGCTCTAGGGATCCACTGCCTGCTTCTAAAACCAAGCATGCAGACAATGCATATATATACATGTAGGCAAAACACTCACTCAAAAACAAAAAAGTCTCTTTAACAAGAGCAGCCAGTGCTTTGGACCACTCAGCCACCGCAGCAGCCTTGACCCATAACACAGAAAACAATGCACTGACTGCCTTCGATTCATAATTTACCCCCAAATCTGTGTGTGTGCGCGTGCACGTGTGTGTGTGTGTGTGTCTGTGTGTGTGTGTTACAGAGAATATAATTTGCTATCTCTTGAAACACTAGCCATAAATGTTGAAAAACTGAAGTCCATATCTAGTACCAAATGCTGCTGAAATTGTAGCAAAGGTGAATTTAGGACACTCTACATGAGAGCTTGTTGTGACCTAAGACACTGGGTGTGGTGATGGATGAATCTGTCTTCCAGCTTTACAGAAAAGACCATTCCCAATGTCATCATATCTCACCGCTACAAAGCACAGGACACTCCAGCTCGGAAGACGTTTGAACAGGCTCTGACTGGGGCATTCATGTCTGCAGTCATCAAAGACCTGAGACCCAGTGCCCTGCCCTTTGTGGCCAGCTTGATCCGCCACTATACCATGGTAGCAGTGGCCCAGCAGTGTGGTGAGTTTAGGGATTGTGGGAGCAGAGCCCATCAGGGCAAGTTGTTGTTTAAGAGAGATTGAGGGGGAGGCTTTTTCTTTAGGGGCCTTCATCAGTAAAGTGGTTATTTTGGTGGTGAGAACTGTGGAGTTACTACCAAGTTCTGTCTGTGGGAAGTAGGTCTGGGTGTATTGGGCAAGCTGTTGGCAAAACTAAGATGACAGCTATAGAGATGGAGATGCTCAGTGATGAAGGTACTCACTGCCAGGACCAGAGGATAGCTCCACAAGTGTCCTCTGACCTTTGCATGCAGGGTCCCATGTGCATACTCTCACCCCCACACATACACACACAAGAGAGGTACATGAAGTTCACATTAAAGCATGATGGTTTCTGATATTCCCCTTTCTAGTAGTAGTGTTTTCCCAGGCCAGCCTGCTACCTGTGTCACCCACTCTGCTGCAGCCAGCTCCTGACACCCTCTTTGCAGTTCTCATGCCTTCCCCTGGCTGTTATCCCTGGCTGTTACCCAGACCGTTCTTGTGCTCCCCACCCCTGCAAACCTGCTTTTATAAAGCTCAGTAGAAGTGTCTGTGACCCTGACAGCTACCACTAAGTTTAAGGATACCCTCAGAGTTTGATGTCTTTTTCTAGAAGCCACAGTAGAGCATACATGAGCAGCATCTCCCTGCCTGTTGTACCTCAGAGCCCCAGAGCCCTGTGGTCAGCAGTGATGCTGATGAACTCCGGCCCAGTCAGAACTGTTCAGCCAGCTGAACACCAGTTGTTCCCTAGGGTTTGGTTTCTTTGTGGTAACTTAGAAGATTACCCAGTTAATCTTGGTAACCTCTGTGTGGCCTACGACTAGGGACCCAAGAGACACTGCTCTCAAGTCGCCCTGCCCAACATAGTGTGAGCATGTGTGTTCTGGGGTATAACTATCTCTTGTGTTTTTTATTACTGTCTGAAATGGCTGCATTAAGACCCATTCTTTTCAGGCTGTAGCTGATCAGTGGTATTTGAAGAGATACTTAACTGTTCTCATTTCAAACTAGCACATCTTTGAGTTTTTAAACACTTATTACTGCCGTGAGTATTTCTTTCTGAGTGCAAGCATGTTAGCACCACAGTGAGCTTGCAGAGGTCAGAGTTTCCCAGGGTCAGTTCTGTCTTCCCATTGAGCCCTGGGGACTGGATTCGAGTCGTAAACCTTGTGTAGTTGCTGCTGTTACCTGTACAGCCATCTAGCCTGTCAACACCTTTTTTTTTCTTTTAAAAGATCCTAACACCTCGGAAAAAAAAA
>NW_021620917.1:659316-694714 GCF_004785775.1 Grammomys surdaster | reverse complement strand
AACCCTCTCCCTAAAAAAAAAAAAAAAAAAAAAAAAAAAAAAAAAAAAATCCTAACACCTGATTTTAGATGAGTTTAGCTTTAAACTTCTCACTCTTCTTCTACTTGGATAGGTCTGGGTATACAGATGTGTATTGTCAAAGTCTGGCGTATAAATGCTAGGGCTCTGTTTGTGCTGTACGTGCTACTAAGTTAGGTATATGCCCAACCTCATTTTTGAGTTTTAACTGATGTAACTGGAAAATGATGCAATGTATTTTTGGAAATAGTCAGAAAAACTGCCTTAATGTGGAATTAATTAGACTACTTTGTTTTCAAACAGCTGCAGTTTAATGGAAGTTAGTTTGAAATACTGGTTCTGGGGCTAGGGAGATGGCTCAGCTAGTTAAAGGTGCTTGCAGATAAACCTGGGAATCTGAGTTCAATCCTTAGAATTCACACAGGGCAAGAAAGGACCAACTCTTGAAATTTGTCTTTTGACCTCTTCGTATGTGCAGAGGCATATGGACTGTGTCATATGCATGCCTACATACAATCTACACATGTACAGATTAATAAAATGTAATTAGAACACTAGGAATGGCTTCAGAGTTGTAACCCAGGGGAAATGAAGCTGATTTGTAATCAGGTGTCACAGGTGTTCCCGGAATGACCTTGGCTTTGTCGTGTGCCTGCTTCCCCTCTTTCCAGGTCCTTTCTTGCTACCTTGCTACCAGGTGGGCAGCCAGCCCAGCACAGCCATGTTCCACAGTGAAGAAAACGGGTCCAAAGGAATGGATCCCTTGGTCCTTATTGATGCAATAGCTATCTGTATGGCTTACGAAGAAAAGGAACTGTGCAAAATTGGGGAGGTAGCCCTGGCTGTGATATTCGATGTGGCAAGCATCATCCTGGGCTCAAAAGAGAGGGTAAGGATGTCTGAACAGTTAGCAGGCACTTGTTCTAGAAAGGTAGCACCGACTGATGCTGGCTTGTCTCTCTCCAGGCGTGCCAGCTGCCCCTCTTCTCCTACATTGTGGAACGCTTGTGTGCCTGCTGCTACGAGCAGGCCTGGTATGCAAAGCTGGGGGGCGTGGTGTCCATTAAGTTTCTCATGGAGCGGCTTCCACTCACGTGGGTTCTCCAGAACCAGCAGACATTCCTCAAAGCTCTGCTCTTTGTTATGATGGACCTGACTGGAGAGGTAGGTCATGGGTAGCTTGGACCCTCAGTGACACTGCTTGCAAAGAGCTGATCTGCTGCAGAGCTCTTGGTCTCAGACACTCGGCCAGCATGGAACTCTGGTACTTGGGTTCCTGATAGGATCTTTAATACAGGGACAGTTCCTGACTCCTGTATATTATCTCTAGGTTCCTTCTGTTCCCTTGGTTCAGAGTGGATCCGAAGGGAATGGTGGTATCAGGGTACTGCAGAGGTCCCCATAGGCGGGACATTGTTTTTCTTGTTTCCTAGTTTTTGGGGACTTGCCACAGCATGGGTGTGGAGGGCAGAAGACAACTTGTGGGAGTTAGTTCTCTACCATGTGGGGATCAAACTGAGGAGCTCAGGATTGGCAGCAAGCTCCTTCACCCTCTGAGACATATTGCTGGCCCAAGGTATGCCGGTATTTATGAGCCCATGTGCAAATCTAACTCACTTTGGCAGAATCTGGTGGGCTTGCCAGGGTGTGTGGTTAATGCAAGGTCATGTCCAAATGACCTTTATGAAGGCAAACAGGAAGTACATTCAAGGAGGTAATTTTGACCGTAAAGTGCCAAATGGATGCTATATATGGTCTTTGTCCTTGAAGCTGGCACAGTGGTCATGAGCTCCCTCCTCCCCAAATCTACGGAGATGTGGGTGGCATCATCCTGCATTCCTTCTCCCACCTCCAGGTTTCCAATGGGGCAGTCGCCATGGCGAAGACCACCCTGGAGCAACTCCTGATGAGGTGTGCAACGCCTTTGAAGGACGAAGAGCGAGCTGAAGAGATTGTGGCAGCTCAGGAGAAATCTTTTCACCATGTGACCCACGATTTGGTCCGTGAAGTCACCTCCCCAAACTCGACTGTGAGAAAGCAGGCCATGCATTCGCTGCAGGTCTTGGCCCAGGTCACTGGAAAAAGTGTGACCGTAATTATGGAGCCACATAAAGAGGTAGGACTCGGACACAGCCGGGCTCTGTGCTCTGCACATCTGAGTTACAAGTACTACTCGGTTCATGGTTCCTTGTCAGAGGCTGTTGGCGTGCATTCTCTGGAACCTTTGATGTACCGATGGCAGTGTGTGCCCACAGCTGTTGATAAGGATAGAAAGAAGGCTGGTTTCCTGGGTGCCTGTCATCATGTGGTGTTTTGTGAGGTCACTCTGCAGCGTGACCAAGTGTATCTGACTCAGTCTTTACTGCACTTCTAACGTGTGATATGTTCTCCCCTAGTGACAGTTTAGGCCTCTGAAATTACTTCGTGTTACGGTTTTCACATTGGATACTATAGACTATAAAGATGAGATCCTTTCCTTTTTGAGGAACATCTGACAAGTGGCACCCCTCCTTTTTTTTTCCAGGTCCTTCAGGATATGGTCCCACCAAAGAAGCACCTGCTGCGCCATCAGCCTGCCAATGCCCAGATCGGCCTGATGGAGGGCAACACGTTCTGTACCACGCTGCAGCCTCGGCTCTTCACAATGGATCTCAATGTGGTGGAGCACAAGGTGTTCTACACAGAGGTATGTGGTGTGAGGTGTGGGTGTTGATGACTACTGGACTGGGCTTGAGGTCAGGTAGCCTTCAGAACAGGTTTGGCAGCTGCAGAGTAACCAGCTGTAGCCTGCCATGACTCTTGTAGCAGGCACGATGTTCCTGCGAGACATGGTACCAAGAGTTATCAGCACAGTGTTCCCTCGCTCTGGATTCCCAGCTGCAGGTTACATCCCAACTGCTTTTAAATGGATTGTCTTCACTTACTGTTACGTATGTGTGCCACATGGCAACTCTCAACTGTCTGTACTTACACCTCCGGGGGATACAGCTCTATTCTAGTCTCCCCAGGCACGAGGCATGCATGTGGCATACATGCACACATTCAGGCAGACACTCACACACATAGAAAAATAAAGTTTTAAAAGACATGGTGAAGCTTAAGAGCCTGTCCTAGGGACAGTAGGGAGAAGGAGGAAGTATTAACAGAAGAAGATATGGTGTTTTAGGTTCTAGACATGCCTGTGCCACCACATGGATCTGTAGCCGGTGGCTTCCCAGTGGCCACTGGCATCCTGTTTATCCTTTCCTGAACCAGTGTGGTGATAAAAGTAACTCCGGCAAAGAAGAACTCAAGGGGAGAAGAGTTTTTCTGCTCACAGTTTCAGATTATAGCCTGTCACTGCAAGGAGGGCTGGGCGGGATCTTAGAGCAAGCGCCTGGGAATGGTGGGGGCTTCTCGCATTAGTTACCATAATCCAGCAGTCCTCACAGACACGCCACAGGCCTGCCTGATCTAGATTATGCCCCACTGAGACTCTTGGCAAGCTGATAATTAAAAGCAAGCATCACAAGGAGTAAAGGTAAAACATGGTTACAAGAACCATAAGGGCTGTGGCCTGTGTGTTCACCCATGGGGAAACTCTGGACAAGAGGAGAGCACACTGTAGTGTGGGATCGACAGAAAACTCAGCGGCACAGCAAGTCAGGTGTGATGTTGGGTTTATTTTCACCCCAGTGGCTTTAACTGAGTTTCCCCTTTAAACTCAGTTGATTGTTGTTGGAATTCTTTAGGCTTTGAGTTGTATTTCTGAATTAGTTTGTTACAGTGTTTGTGACAGTGATATTATGTATAATATGTAATCTTTCTGTTCCCCCAGGAGAAGTGAGATAAACTGAAAGTTGTTTTTTTTGTTTTGTTTTGTTTTTTCCTCTGCTAGCTGCTAAATTTGTGTGAGGCTGAGGATTCAGCTCTAACCAAGCTGCCCTGTTACAAAAGCCTCCCGTCGCTTGTGCCCTTACGGATAGCAGCATTAAGTAAGTGCATGCCAGTGTGAATCAGCCTGTGGAGCTCAGATTGTCATGCAGAGAGGGTGGTGGGCCTTCATGATAATTAGCCTAAAATGTCTAGTTTTGTATGGTCTTTTAAAGATAGACTCAGAAGCTGTGTTGGTTGTCAGGTTGCACCGGCATTGTTAGCGTTTAAGTAGCTTGTCTTTAACAAATGGGATTTTACTGTGTAGTGAACACTGGCTCTGTGACTCTTGAATCAGATGTTCTGGTTTGAGACCTGTCCTACTCATCACACAGAGCCATTTCTATCAGACTCTGTGCCTTTTTTTCTTTTTCTCTTTTTGGCTTTTTGAAACATAGTTTCTCTGTGTAGCCCCAGCTGTCTTGGATCTCACTCTGTAGATCAGGCTGCCCTTGAACTCAGAGATCTGAGTGCCTTGGCCTTTTGAGCGCTGAGGTTAAAGGTGTGTGCCATCACCGGCTCTTTTGTCTTCTTGAGGCAGCTGACAGGAGGGAGGGTTAGTAGTTTGTGATTGGTAGGATCCTTTAGAGAGGAATATTATTGAGGGGTTTCTTGGGTGAATAATAAAAACTGTATGTATTTTTCTCTTCAAAGATGCTCTCGCTGCCTGCAATTATCTACCTCAGTCCAGGGAGAAAATCATTGCTGCTCTCTTCAAAGCCCTCAACTCCACCAACAGTGAGCTGCAGGAGGCTGGGGAAGCCTGCATGAGGAAGGTGAGCGCGTAAGACTCATGACCTGCAGCCATGGAGTGCGGCTGCTCTGCCCTCGTTGTACTGAGTCTTGAAACACAGTAAGGCTGGGCTCCAGTCCCATCAGAACTTTCTGGGAGCATGAAGTTAGTGCTCCCTTTCCCTAGGGCAAACTGATGCCGGGGTTGATCATGAGTTTCATTCTGTTACACTGTCTGCCTCCTGTTTCTCTGTGTGACTTACCTTTTTGACTAGTTTTTGGAAGGTGCCACCATAGAAGTAGATCAGATTCATACGCACATGCGGCCTTTGCTGATGATGCTGGGGGACTACCGGAGCTTGACACTGAACGTGGTGAACCGGCTGACCTCCGTCACTCGGCTCTTCCCGAACTCCTTCAATGATAAGTTCTGTGACCAGATGATGGTAAGCTGAGTGACTTTAAACTTACTCTACCATCCGCTGGGCAAGCGAGATGGCTTACAAGTAAACAACATTCATACTGTCATTCATACTGGGTTGTAGGTACTCTCCCCTCTTGGGAGACAGGTAGATGGCTGTGAGCTTGAGGCCAGGCTGGTCTACACAGAGAGTTGCGGGCCAGCCAGAGCTACCCAGTGACCCTGTCTCAAAAAATAAGACAAAAAGAAAATTCAAAAGGTATACAAGTACTGAGTTTCTTCCCCATCCCTGGCATTTTCTTCATGAAGGGAGCCTGTGTGTCCATTCAGATGTTATCTGTTTTATCACAGGACATATGACTGGTGTTTCAAAGGAATGCAGCATTCTTTTTGTACATGATTTGCTTATCAGCAACTGTCATTTCCTGTGCTTGCCCAGAGGCAACTTCGTGGCACTGGGCTTCGTGGCACCTCACTAGCAGATGCCCACATGGAGCCGTCAGCCCAGTCTCTGATTAAAAGGAATCTGTGTGTGCCTTGACAGCCTACTCCCAAGGGTCCCCTCCAGCCACAGTAGCTCCAGAGTCCTCGGCACTCTTCTTCCTAGAGCACATTGGGCCTTTCTCCTTCTGGTCCCTTCTTAGACATCCCAGTCTCTGCCAGAGCTCCTCTCTCCTTTCCATCCACCACTTCTCATAAATACTCCTGTGCTTCACTCTGGTTCCCCCATCTGGACCAGGAGCTTCTGCTCCTGACAGAACCTCTTTGCTTCCACCAAAGTCTGCCCCAGTACCTGGAACTGCAGTGCCTCGAACCTCAGGCGTTCATTAAAAGTAAACCTTGATGTTTCTGGCTGAAGCAAGATCCATGCCTGTCACTCATTTCTTGCTGGATGATTAGTCTGGTTTACTGTAATGGGAACTCTGTGGTCCTCTCAAGTGCATGGAAAATCAAATAACTGCAGATTCCTGCTGCAGGGCAGTATATCTCATGAAATCATGTCTGAGGATGTGTTGATTTTTTTTTTTCCCCTCTCTTTTCAATAGCAACATCTGCGCAAGTGGATGGAAGTGGTGGTCATCACCCACAAAGGGGGCCAGAGGAGTGACGGAAACGTGAGTGACTGGCTTGTTTCTGGGAGGGTGCGCACGCTGCACAGCCGGTGTTGGCGGTTATCTGTGATGCACGCCAGAAGCAGAGGTTCACGTGCAGTGTGCTTTATTGCTCCCAAAGGCTGAGCAGTCCTCTTGATGAGCTCCCTCTGCTCACTGTAACTGACTTTTCTGTTGATAGCGTTTCAGAAGTATGCACTGTGTCTCCGTTGTCCTAGTCTTTTAAAGCAGCGTGTCTTCTGTACTGTTCCTTACATGGCGGCGCCTCTGTCCCACAGCTTTCCTTTCCATTGCTTTTCTTCACTCTGGTTGATAATTGCTTCCTTGTGTCTAACTAATTATGATTGCCCAGGAAAACCAAGAAAGTTTTGGGGACTTATTAAAGCATCCCACAAATACTAGCTTGGGTATTTTCTAGGAAGTCTACTCGTACCCCAGTTGTTCATTAAAAATTAAATGACTAGGGCTGGAGAATGGCTCAGTGGTTAAGAGCACTGACTGCTCTTCCAGAGGTCAAGAGTTCAATTCCCAGCAACTACATGGTGGCTCACACAACCATGTATAATGGGATCTTATGCCCTCTTCTGTCTGGTATGTCTGAGGACATCGATAGTGTACTCACATACATGAAGTAAATAAAATCTTAAAAAAGAAGATTGAGTGACTACCAGACAAAGCAAATTTACAGTTTTTAGGTGAAACTAATATAACTAAGTCTCCTTAAGTATCTGATGTCTTGTCCTCAGAGCCTCTTGTCTCTTTAAAAAATGCAGGCTTTTTGCTGTTTTGACTCTAAAATTGTACGTGCTACAGTATTTTCTCTAAGTTTGATAACCTGGTGGGATGTTTCATAGTGGCATTCCCACTCAGGAGCCCGGCCCAGCCCGGCTCTTGTCCCCTCACCACCTTATTGGATGTTTTACTTTGTTCTAACTTGGATTTTTTTGCTTGTTTGTTTACTACATCATTTGTTTTAGACATCTTGTATTCAAGGTGCTTTGTTTCTGTGTCTTGTTTCTGCTGCTTCTAAAGGGCCCACTAAGCAGATGTCAGCCAGGGTTTAAACCTCTTCGCTGTAAGGCCCATTGAAAGGTTTCTTACTTTTATATTAAAAATCACATAAGGTCATGAGGCAAGCAGCTCAGAGAGCTCTGATGGAGCGGAGCAGCCAGCCCTCTGCTTGTGCTCTCAACTCACCTCTTAGATGCCCACACAGACATTAAAAGCATGACTAGACCTTTAAAACACATGGTCAGTTCTAGAATAAACATTTAAATGAACTGTCAAAAAATCAGAGGGCCCAGGAGGTGGTTTAGCTGTTTGAAGTCTCTTTTCACTAAGCCTGACAACCTGAATTTAGTCCCTGGGACCAACATGGTGGAAGGAGAGGACTCTTTGACCTCCCCTAAGTTCCTGGCATGTGCCTGCATCCAATAAATGACTGTACTAAGAACAGAGTCAGAAGTCTAACCGTGTAAGTGAATGGTTTCTGTTATATTCAAACAGCAGTGTGAGCTTTTGTAGAATGTGAATTGGAGGTGTGAGTTGAAAAGACAGGGGTACAGACATGTCCTTGAGCATGGGACATTCTTGTGCAGTGAGCACCCCACGTGAACAGCAGAGCAGAGCAGAGCAGGCCGAGGCTGAAACTCAGGCCACGGGCATTGGGTCTCATAGCAGAGCGGGCAGCCATGGCTTTTATCATTTTCACCCAGGGCCAGGCCACTGCTGAGCTCTTAAACTCTTTAGGAAGACCCCATATTTGAATACATACTAAGTAGTTGATTGAAAGCTCCTTTGTAATTTGATTCCTCTGGGAATTTAGCTTTGGGAAGGTTCCACGTCTGAGTGACTTTCTCTCTTTGACTCTGAGCTTATACAGAGTCGTATGTACCTGTACACACGTGCATGATGCTGATTTTACAGAGAGGACTTGACCCCATAGCATGACCCACCTCTGGGGCATTCTAGTGTTCTCTAGTGTTGCTGAGATAAAACACTCTGACCAGAAGCAGGTTGCAGAGGAAAGGGCTTATTTCAGTTTATAGGCTACAGACCATCACTGAGGGAAGTCAGGGCAGGGACTTGAAGCTGAAACCATGGAAGAGCACTGCTTGCTGCCTCACTCCCACACTCACGTTCAGCTAGCTGTCTTATATAGCCTAGAAGTGGCACTGCCCACAGTGGGCTAGGCCCTCCTTTCAAAGCCCCTCCCAAGAGATATGCCCACAGGATAGACAGATGTGGGCAGTTCCCAACTGAGACACAGGTTGACAGTTCAATGCTAACTAGGGCAGGAGTTGTTGAGCTAATGGCCAAGTGTTCTTTATGGGTTAGGGGCTCACATGCCCAATGAATACGGCTGCACCATCTAGTTCTCTCCTGACCAGCTCGGAAAGAATTTTGTCCTTACTTTAAAAACTGTTTCAGCACTTGAATTACTCCTCTGAGAAGTTGTCTTTTTAAAATATGTTCACATACAACAAAGTCTTACCATTTATCTCTGTGCACAAGAATTCTGAACTGTGATTTTTAACATTTGACTCAGGAAAGAAACTTGGTCTACTAGACCCCATACAAGGGCTGTTGACAAGCAAGGGTGGAAGGCGTGCTTTCTGCTGCAGAGTGTCTAACTACTGTTTGCTTTCTGATTATCGTGCCTGTACTGTCTTGTTAACCCCAATAACCCTGACTGTGTTTGAGTATGTGGGAAGTTTCTGTCAATGACATCAATAGAAAAAGATGATTTTCCTCCCCATTCTCAGGAGAGCCTTTCAGAGTGCGGGAGGTGCTCCCTGTCTCCATTCTGTCAGTTTGAGGTGAGAGCATCCTTATCTAAGTCAGCTATGACTTGAAATGTGAAGAACACTTTTGATTTTTCCTTTTTCTTTTTTCCTTACTGTTTGGTTGCCCGTTTTTCATGCTGTGACTTTTGTTTTGGTTCAGCCTGCCATGGAAGGGGTAGAGGTGAGAACCGCAATGCAGCTGCAGGCGGGGGTTGTTGTCGCATCTGGTTTTGCCGTGACCTCGTTAGCTGTGTTGTGATCCTGTAGTGGACGGAGTGCCTTGTGCCCTTGAGTGCGGTGACCTGTACTGTCTTGTCTGTGGCGGAGCTGTCGTAGTGCCATTGCTGTGACCTGTCCGGGTGCCAAGCATGTTCTTCTCTCTTAGGGCATTAGAGCCAGTTCCTAAGTTCTTGTGTTTTCTGTGTGTCAGAACTACAGTCTCTCTGTGCTAGCTAAGACTGAACTGACTCCCGTCCTAGCATTCATGACTACCTCCAGCCTCCAGAAGCCTCCTGAGAAGAAAGTCTGCACAGGATAACCATGCCTGCTACAAGTTGGGAGTGATTGTCTGTCACACTGACTTGACAATTCCCTCAAACTAGATAGACCCTGTCTGCCAGATACACACACATAGATAGAGACAGACAGACACAAACACACACACTTGCTCTCATGAATACCCTCACACACCGATAGTTGTAGCACTGTCTTTGGACAGCCTAGCAGAGGTCTTACTCTGTAAAATGGGGATGATAACATCTGACACTCTTAGAGAAAGCAAAGGAGAACTTTTCAGTAGTTCTGCTTTGAAATTTATAGTGTAAATTGCCATTTTTTAAGATGTCACTTTAGAGAGAATATGCTCTCTTTAAAAACTTAAATGTGAAGTGGGCTGAGGTGATGCTGAGCGGTGCTCACCATCTCATCCTGGGACCAGGCCCCTGCTGGCCAGTGTCTGTCATCCCTGTTTTACCCCCAAGAGCCACAGGCACAGTTCACACTTAGTGCAGGGTGGCACCTCTGGGCTCTTCCCTTCTAGCAGCCAGAGAGAGAGGTTCTTTAACAGTGGAAGAGACTGACCCGAGAATGGTGTGTAGAGAGAGACTACCTTCAGAGCAGCCCAGCGCCAAGTGCCTTCTCACAGTGCAGAGCAGAGCAGAGCGCAGGAGTCCCCACACTCAGTAGAACCAACACAGCCAGTTGTCAGCTTTGTCTCCAGCCTGGGTGAAGAAGTCACCACCATTCCCAGTCATCACGCACACTTGTATCTGAGCCGAGGAACTTCTTGACTGGGTTTTGAGGACAAAGGACTCTGTGCTCTCAGAACTTGGTGTCTAAGAAGTTCATGATGTAGTGTGAGAGTGCCATCACCTCAGGTGTGACCGATGGTCTCTGCCTCCATGAAGAGAGCTACCATAGGTGACTGGCATGACACAGGGTCGGTGTCAAGGCATAGAAAACACACCAGGCACACTGAGCCCTGTACCCCAGAGACAGGAACTGGAGGGCTAGGGCAGTGAATTCCCTCAGGACAAACAGGACTGTGATGTAAGTCTGGTAAGTTGTGGCTTTTCCATGTCAACTCTCTGCTTCGGTGACCAGCCTTGTGAATGTAGCTAGACGGTAGCAGGGTCTGTAGTGAGTGCTCTTCCCCATTCGCAAAACTAACTGACCTATTTATGGCTTCTGGTTTTCTTTATTAGGAAATGAAGATTTGCTCGGCAATTATAAACCTTTTCCATCTGATCCCAGCTGCTCCTCAGACGCTGGTCAAGCCTTTGTTGGAGGTTGTAATGAAGACAGAGCGCGCCATGCTGATTGAGGTAAGACCAGACCAAGGGCTAGTTCTGATTTGCCTTAAGGTACAGCCAAATTGAGGATAAATTTTGATCTGTCTTCCATCTATTACTTGAAATAATTTTATTTCGTTATTTTAAAATGTGTTCACTTGATAATTTTATACACCTATGTAGTACATTCTGATCCTATGTACCCTTCCTGTCCCCTCAGTTTTCATGGTTTTTTGGTTGTGTTTTGTAACCTGCAGAGTTTGACCAGGGCCACCTTCCTAAACTTGTTAACAGCTTCCTGTGTGAACTTGAGAATTATATCCATTGGAACATGAGCAAATACACCAATGGCTACTTTGCTGAAAACTATATTTTATTCAGTTAGTTTTGGTGCTATCTATTTAGTTTTTTTCTTTAGCTTAATTATCTTTGTTTCTTAAAAAATCAATTAAGTTTGTAATATGATAGTATCATACATGTATGTATAGTGCGTTATGACTCATTTCACCTAGTACCCTTTCTCGTCTCACTCCCACTCCACTCCTGTCGGTCCCCCCATACCTACAGTTCCTTTCTGTATGTTCCTGCTTTCTTTCTGTATTGCTCTGTGATGACCCAAGGGTGCCTGGTAGGCTCACTAGGCATTTCAGACATGAAGACAATGGCAACCACCTCTCCCAGGACCCATCAGTAGCTGATAGTCCTGTGGGAGGGGTGGGTTCCCATGAGCTATGCTCCATCCAGTTCTAGCTGTTCTGTACAGGCAGCCTCAGCCAGCCACTGTGAGATCACACTGCGTTGGCTCTGCCACATCCATCTCTCTGCTTCTGGCTTTTATGGCTTTTTTTTTTTCTGTTCCTTCTTTCACAGTTTTCTCTAAGCCTTAGGGGTGGGGGGTGGGGGTGGGGGGTGGAGAAAGTGTCCTGTTTAGGACCGAGTACTCGTCTCTCTTATTCTCAGCACCTTGAGGAGCCTGTCTCCATCCTCATCCACTGTTACTAATTATAAAGAGAAACGTCTCTGACTAAGGGTGAGAATATTTTTTCCATGCCTGAGTGTGTGTCACGTGGGCACACATGTGCTACAGTGCACATGTGGAGGTCAGAGAACAACTTGGAGTCCTTGCTAGGTATCTCAGGCTGGTCTAAAACATGTAGCCATCCTCTGCATATAACCCCCCCGCCCCCAAGTGCTGGGACTGTAGGAATGTTCTGCTGTGCCCGGTTCTATTTTCTTAAGATGCTTTCAGTGAGAGAATCTGGCAGTGTGAGAATATTGGTATTCAGACTTGCTTGTAAGGAGGAGTTCCATCCTTACATGGTGACAGTTGGAAGGCCTTGGAGAGGCCTTGGAGAGGTTGCATCTCTCCCCCATGTTTTGTAGGCGGGCAGTCCATTCAGAGAGCCACTTATCAAGTTCCTGACGCGGCATCCCTCGCAGACAGTGGAGTTGTTCATGATGGAAGCAACGCTGAACGACCCCCAGTGGAGCCGAATGTTCATGGTAGGAAGCTGTGCAGCTGTGGTTGGTGCCCACCAAGTGCTGTCAGGCAGTGTGCTCGGCCTGTAACAAACCCACGCTTCCCCACTGAGTACCCTGCCACCTGCTTCTCAGAGGTCTGCCTGTCAGGAACGGTGCTATTTGAGCATGTCTGCAAAGCTACAGCTCAGGAGTTAGTTAGGAGGATTTTGATGGCTTTAACAGATGAATACAGTTAGGGTTATTCACAAGCAAAAAATAGGATTACCATTGGAAAACATTTTCTTGTACTATGCTTGTTTATGTGTGTGGCGTACACATGCCACAGCACACATATAGAGGTTAGAAGGCAGCTTTCAGGAGTTGGATGTTTCTATCCACTATATGGGTCCCAGGAATCAGGTTCGCTGGCAGCATCTTTATTATACCCACTGAGCTGACTTGTTAGCCTTGATTTATTTATGTATTTTATGTATGTATCTTATGAATATATCTGCATGTATACACACTAGTGGAGGGCCTTGGATCTTTGAGAATACAGTTATAGTTGGGAGTAAGCCACCCTTGTGGATTCTGGGATTTGAACTGTTGACCTCTGGAAGAGCATCAGTGCTTTTAAGCTGCTGAGCCACCTCTCCAATCCAGCATCTTTATTTTTTAACTTTTTTGAGGGGGAGCTCTCTATAGCCCTGGCTGGCCTGGGACAGGCTGCTCTTCACCTCCTGAGTTCTGGCATTCTACTTGAGTCCACTATTCCAAACAGAGAGTTGCTTGCTGTTAACGTTTTTATTTTTGATTTTGTTTGTTTGTTTGTTTTGCCTTTGCGAAGAAATGGACAGGAAGTTTAGGCAGTGTATCATCCTACCTTGGTGAGTTTGATCTGATCCAAGCAGCTTTCTTCATTCTTTTGCTTTCAGAGTTTCTTAAAACATAAAGATGCTAGACCCCTGAGGGATGTATTGGCAGCAAACCCCAACAGGTTCATCACTCTGCTGCTGCCTGGTGGTGCACAGACAGCAGTCCGCCCCGGCTCACCCAGTACCAGTAACATGCGCCTGGACCTCCAGTTCCAGGCCATCAAGGTAGCACATCTTCATTGAACCCAAAGCTCCTTTGGTCAGGCTGAGCTGCAGGTCCCTGGATGCTTGCCTCTTTTCTTACAGATCATAAGCATCATAGTTAAAAACGATGATGCCTGGCTGGCCAATCAGCACTCTCTGGTGAGCCAGTTGAGGCGAGTATGGGTAAGTGAGGCCTTTCAAGAAAGACACCGCAAAGAGAACATGGCCGCCACCAACTGGAAGGAGCCCAAGCTTCTGGCCTTCTGTCTGCTGAACTATTGCAAGTGGGTGCATTCACTTTCTCTGTCTAAAACCTAGATTGTGGGCTTGCCCCTGAGGTGCCCGGTCTTCAAGTCCTTTGATGTTTGTACAGAGGGTGGATGGTAACTGACATCTTTAAAATGTGAGTCAGGGGTCTGAGGAAATAAGTGCTTTGCACTCACGAGGACCTGAGTTAGGATCCCCATAAACCCACAGAAGTGGCATTTGAGTGGCCAGCCTGTCTGTATTTCCAGCCTTTAAAGGCAAAGGTGGGGTTTCCCAGGGCAAGCTGGTTAACAAGACTGTCCCTCGTCAGTGAGTTCTGGGTTTGACTGAGAAAAGCTATCTCTATTAGTAGAGTGGAAGAGCAGTCTGAGGTGATTCCAGTCTTGGGCCTCACACACACACATGCAAAATCATGCTATGCACATGCATGACAAACAATGAGAATGGGGAAAGGCCCACATCTGGATTCTGTGTAGTTACAGAGCTGGCCTTACGCTAACCCTTCCTTGTCCTGGCTCTTCAGAAGGAACTATGGCGACATAGAGCTGTTGTTCCAGCTCCTCCGAGCCTTCACGGGTCGCTTCCTATGCAACATGACCTTCCTGAAAGAGTATATGGAAGAAGAGATCCCCAAGAATTACAGCATCGCTCAGAAGCGGGCACTCTTCTTCCGCTTTGTAGAGTTTAATGACCCCAACTTTGGAGACGAACTGAAAGCAAAGGTGAGTCCCGTTGGTACCGGGAGGTGACAGCAGGTACTGGGTCCATCGCCTAGGGAACCTGGGTGCTATTCCTAGTGAGCCCCATCTCTCCAGATCCTTATGTAGTAGACTCATCTGTCAGAATGAAGGAGAGAAAGCCAAGCTGAGGTTGGCACGCTCTTCCTGAAGTTTCTAGCTGCCTCTGCCAGTTGTCGTTTGGCTGGAAGTCAAGATGAGCAGTTGCCTTCTTGGTCAAGTCTTACCTGGGTGGTGCAGGCCTTGTTTTTCTGCATTACTCTCAAATGCCACCCCCCTCCCCAACAATACCTATCTATCTATCTGTCTGTCTGTTTGTCTATCTATCTATCTATCTATCTATCTATCTATCTATCTATCTACTTTTGCACAGCTCTGTTCTACTTCATGTGTGATCTCTCCCCAGGTTCTGCAGCACATCTTGAATCCTGCTTTCTTGTACAGTTTTGAGAAGGGAGAAGGAGAGCAGCTCTTAGGACCTCCTAATCCAGAAGGAGACAACCCAGAGAGCATCACCAGTGTGTTTATAACCAAGGTGGTATCCCCAGGAGCACTTTTGTGTGGCGAGCCCTTTCAGATGAGTGAATGTGTATGCCTGTGGTAGGGGTTTGTGGGAATAAGATTTTCCTTGGGGCTCCCCCACCCTGTGTGTGTCTGTCAGAGGACAACTGAGGGAGCTCTCTGCTTCTCTGATGTAGTTTATGGCCATCGAACCCAGAGTGTGAGTCTTGGCAGCCAATGTCTTTATCCACTGAGTCATCTCCTCAGTCTCCAAAAGAATATTCCTAAAGGTTGTTCTTAAGGATCAGACTTGTACGATCATAATAAAAATCCAAAGTAAGTCCCTCCCTCCTTCCCTTCTTCCTGTCAGGTTCTGGACCCTGAGAAACAGGCCGACATGCTGGACTCCCTGCGGATCTACCTCCTGCAGTATGCCACGCTGCTGGTGGAGCATGCTGCCCACCACATCCATGACAACAACAAGAACCGCAATAGCAAGCTGCGCCGTCTGATGACCTTCGCGTGGCCCTGTCTGCTCTCCAAGGCCTGTGTGGATCCTGCCTGCAAATACAGTGGACACCTGCTGCTGGCGTACATCATTTCCAAATTCGCCATCCACAAGAAAATCGTCCTTCAGGTGCCTCCTGGGCTCTCTCCTGTGTTCTCATTCGGTCCTCCAAGGGTGCTCCCGCTCGGGACAGCCTCATCCACTCCTTCCCACCTCTCCTCAAAGCCACTAGAAACAGTTCGAGGGCTCATTCCTGCCTTACAAATCGTAAGGAAGACTCACTATTGGGTCCTCCTGAGAAGTAGTCAGAATTGTAAGAAATGATTGAGGATGACAGGGGCTCAGGAGGACGGTCAGGGAGCTCATGAGCTAGCTTCTGACTCCAGCCCAAACTGTCCCTGAACTTGCAGTGATCCCCCTGCTTCACTTTCTGAGGTGGAAGCCAGTATTGAACAGGGATGGAATTGTAGTTTGAGAGAAGAAAATGCTATGAATTTGCAAGGTGGTAGGGTGGTCTGCTGAGCAGCGCCAGTGTGTTTACAGCCGAGGTAGCATCCTTCTTAGTGTATTTATAACACCGAAAATAAAGTCCCTGTTAGCGTGTGATCTTTAACACTGAAAACCCAACAGGGTGTTAGACAAGTTCGGAAGTGTAAACACTCCAGTCCCAGTTCCATTACAGCCTTGTTCTCATTCCCCTCTCGTGCGTTCGACTCTCTAGTTCTTGTGAGTGGATAGTTTTACTCTGTTGTTTTCTCTGTGTGTTAGGAGATGCTACAGCACAGGTGCCAGAGGAGTTGATTCCTTTATCTTTATGTGGGTTCTAGGGGTTGAACCCAGGTTGGCAGGCTTGTGTGCTGCCTTGATTGCTCGATTGCTCAGTCATCTTTTGAGCTTCTAATTCTGATCTCCCTGTGAGACAGCTTTAAAAATTTATATATGTGGTTTGGTCTGCATGATGTATGTATGTATAATGAGTGTGGTGTGTGTACGCATGTACATGCATACATATACATACTGTGTATACAGTGTACACAGGGAACAGAAGAGGGCATCAGATTCCCCTGAAACTGGCGTTTCTTTTTCTAGGTTTTCCACAGTCTTCTCAAGGCTCACGCGATGGAAGCGCGAGCGATTGTGAGGCAAGCCATGGCCATTTTGACCCCATCGGTGCCGTCCCGCATGGAGGACGGGCACCAGATGTTGACACACTGGACTAGGAAAATCATCGTGGAGGAGGGGCACACGGTCCCACAGCTGGTGCACATTCTTCACCTCATAGTGCAGCACTTCAAGGTATGTAAAGCGACAGCAGATGTGTGTGGCACAGCCTCGGATGCTGGCTTTGAGCCCGTACTCTTCCGTAAGAGGGGTGGCCACTCACTTTTTGGTAAAAGCTGATGTGTTATTCATCCCTGTGTCTGCAGGTGTACTACCCGGTGCGGCACCATTTGGTACAGCACATGGTCAGTGCCATGCAGAGGCTGGGCTTCACACCTAGTGTCACCATTGAGCAGAGGAGGCTGGCTGTGGACCTCTCTGAGGTTGTCATCAAGTGGGAGCTGCAGAGGATCAAGGACCAGCAAATAGTACTGTCAGCCTTGCTGCCTTCTCTCATTGTGCTCCTTACGCCTGTCCTGAGAGTAACTCAATAAAGTCTGCTGTGTCTCTGTTTTTCAAGCCTGATTCTGACATGGACCCAAATTCTGGTGGAGAGGGCGTCAATTCGGTGTCCATTAAGAGAGGCCTGTCTGTAGACTCTGCACAGGAGGTGAAACGCTTCAGGGCAGCCACCGGAGCCATCAGCGCAGTAAGGACCTGTGTTTCCTTGTGTGTTCCCGCTCTTTCCTGGGGCTCTGCATTTTGAATGTTCTTGAGCTAGCCGCTCCAGAGGCAGTGGGAACTTGGAACAGCCCCAGGGTCTGGCCCCTCTGGAGGTCTTATGTTTCCTGCCATTTCTCTTCACTGGCTTAGTGCCATGGGGTCTATTACTTATACAGAAAAAGCCAAAAGAGAAAGCTGGGGTGTAGCTCAGCAGCCTAGACTCTGTCAGCAAAGGGCTGAGACTATGGCCCAGTAATAGGGTGCCTGCTTAGAATCCAGCAGTGAGAAGCTGGGGTCAGCTCAGCTGTAGAGCATCTTCCTAGAATCCTGCAGTGAAGGGGCTGGAGGCATGGCTGACAGAGTGCTTGCCCAGCATCTGTAAGGCCCTGGGCCCCATTCATAGCAAAAGAAAGAAAGACAGAAACAAATAAAAAATGCAGAGATTGAGAACGGTGTCCACTTTCTTGGTTTTTGAAGAAACAATTTGCCTGTCTTCTCAGAACAGCCTCCTGGAGGGTACCACCTCTCTTGGGCACCACCTCTCTTCACTTGTGGTTAGAATGTCGGCCCTGGCAGCCTTGAGCTCTGTTCTTGGCTTGCATCGGGCCTTATGGGCACTGACTGGGCTGACACCACTTCAAGATTCTTGTCCAACTCTTTGCTGGCCCTCCTGTTTAGGTGTCCCCACAGGTGCCCAGGACTCCAAGTGGAAACCTAGACCCATCTCTGCCTTTTCCGTTCCTGTCTCCCCCAGGATCCATCCCACAGATTAGTTTCTGCAGCTCCCTCCCCCTTCCCACGGCTGCCACTGCCTTCTGTGTCTGTCACTGCTGATAACACCTCTTAGAGAGCAGAGTACCGAAAGCTTGTCTTTCCTCTCTTCAACTACAGGAAGTGAGGTGTAGGCTGTGTCAGACCTCTACTGCCTTTATAACTGCCTCATGAGTGTTTTGATCATTTGAAGTGAGCAGTGAAGTCAGACTGCCTTGCAGTCCTGGCCAGAGCCCTGCTGGTGCCTCACATGTCCTTTCACTGACCCCTACCCAGTTCTTCCATGCAGGGCAGGAGCTCCAAGCCTCCTCTGCACTCGGCCTCCTGTTTGCCCTTGCACCGGCTTCTTCTCGACACTCCTGTCTTTCCCTGGCACATTCCCTCTTTGTTGCATCATTCCTCACTGCTAGTTTGTGCATTAAGTCATGTGCCCCTGTCAGCTCTGTATGCTTCACAAAGCAGGCATCCCCTGCCCCTGCAGTCCTTCATGCCCATAACCTGGGAGGTGCCAGCACTTGTCAGCTGTCAGGTCAGGACGAGTCCCCATCAGAGATGCTTGTGTGGCTTGCCTTCCCACTGTAAAAGACGATCCTTTCCTAGGTGTTTGGGAGGAGCCAGTCACTGCCAGGAAATGATGTTCTTCTTACCAAGCCCATTGACAAGCAGCACACGGACACTGTGGTGAACTTCCTCATTCGAGTGGCTTGCCAGGTATGAGAATGCATAACAGAACTGCCTAGTGATCCTGCAGCACGGTGTCTGTGACTGGGCCTGAGAGTGGGTCTACTCCTTATGTCAGATGGTTCTGATACTGTGCCTAGCTTGTGTTTCTGGAACTTGCTGTGTGGCTCAGGCTGGCCTCTAGTTTCCAGTCCTCCTTGAACCTTCTGAGTGCTGGAATTAAGGTGTGTGCCACCACACTTGGCTGCCTGTGTCTTTTTACTGATAGGCGTGTCCCCGTCCCGGCCCCCCCCCCCCCCCCCCGTTTATCCTCTCGGTGTCAATGAAATAATGGCATCTATTTAATATGTCACAAAGAAGTTACAGGACAACTTGTAGGAATCTCTTACCATCACATGAGAGCTCAGGTTGTCAGGCTTGGCAACAAGTCCCCTCACCAGTGGCCCAGCATGTCTTTATAATGTGCACATTGTGGTATAGGGAAAGCATCTCGACAGCTCGAGCACGTCCTTGTTTTCTGTCTGTCAGGTTGGGATGCTGTAGTGCTCATGGCATTGAGTTGACCAGCCTGCAGGGATTTGTGCGGCTCATATTTACTGTAACAGTGCTTGTAGCTAATAATATATATATGTTCTCACAGAGTTGCTGGGAATCTGTCTCTGAAACCTCTCATTTTTGTTTTCCAAAACCCAATATAAATGAGATTTTTCTTGAAAACAATTTTGGAGGGGGTGCTCTAGCGATGGCTCAACAGTTAAGAACACTGTCTATACCATGGGACCTGGGTTCGAGTCTCAGCTCCTAAATTACGGCTCACACCATCTGTAGCTCTGTGTCCAGAGAATTCAACACCCTCTTCCAGGCACATAGTGTGACATACATGTCCAGAAACATTAAATAAAAATAAATCTCAGAAAAATTCATCTTTTTAGTTAAAGCTGTCAAACAAAGTACTTTGTTTTGTGAAATACTCAAGATAAGACTTTGAAAGACTCCTCTGAACTGCCGAGTCAGAAGATCCCTGCTTCCTTGCAGTGCGTGGGGGGGTCTTGTGTGTGGGGTCTTTGTGCAGGTATCCCACTCTGGGAAGCAGGCCCTGTTCTCAGCTACCACAGTTACCACAGTTACCTGCTCAGGGTAGTGCATAGGTGCAGAGACCCGGGGAGAGGAGGAAGGCCAGGCACTGGGGAGGGTGCAGGGAGGAGGATGCACGGGAGGTGGGGCCTGGGATATGCAGTGTGCAGGGATGTTTGGGAAGCCACATCCCTGTGCTTCTGTACCTGGGAGCCGTGTTCAGTGACCACCTGACTGGCGTTCTTGCAGGTGAATGACAACACCAACACGGCAGGGTCACCTGGGGAGGTGCTCTCTCGCCGCTGTGTGAATCTTCTCAAGACTGCTCTACGGCCAGATATGTGGTGCAAGTCCGAGCTCAAACTACAGTGGTTTGACAAGCTGCTGATGACTGTGGTAGGTCATTAAGACGTTAGTGTCCAGTGTTAAGTATCACTTAAATCACTAAAATTTGGACAAAAATGGAGAAGTATTATAATTCAGAATGACTCTCTTGGTCTACTTAAAAGTACAAAAATCCATACCAAGAGAAACCTTTTTCAATTCGAATCATTTAATCAGTCTTAGTGACCTTTTGAAGAGGTGAGCTCAGTCTTACAGAAGTCTGCTGTGTGTGGTGGCCAGGTGATCGGACAGCTGGACTGCACTCCAGAGACCTGATGGCATCTGGTTCCCAAACCCTTTGGATTTGTGTCTCTACTTACTGTACCTGAGGGTGACCCATTTTCCCTTTCCAGGAGCAGCCTAACCAGGTGAACTATGGGAATATCTGCACAGGATTGGAGGTACTGAACTTCTTGCTAACTGTGCTGCAGTCTCCAGCCATCCTCAGTAGCTTCAAGCCCCTGCAGCGGGGCATCGCAGCCTGCATGACATGTGGGAACACCAAGGTGCTGCGAGCCGTGCACAGCCTCCTCTCCCGCCTGATGGGCATCTTCCCTACAGAGCCAAGTAAGTGACCTCCCCTCACCGCTCCTTAAGTAAGTGACCTTCCTTCACTGCTCCTTAAGTGAGTGACCTCCCCTCACCGCTCCTTAAGTGAGTGACCTCCCCTCACCGCTCCTCTGCAGGAGACAGGTGGGCCCAGGAACTGCTCCTTGAGAGTACTCAGCCTGTAGTCATTAGTTTTCTCCCCAAAGTTGTTTCTTTGTTTTGTTTTTAAGACAGGGTCTCAATGTGTAACTCAGGCTAGTCCTGAACTCTCAGACATCTGCCTACCTATGGCTTCTGAGTGCTGGGATTGAAGACATGCACCACCATAACCAGCCTCTCTGTCTCTTTTAAAACGTTATTTGACTTGAAAACTTAATGGTATTGCATTGTTTTGTGTCTGTTCTAAAATTCATTTCCTTAGCTGCTGGATGACTTTTACTTTCAGATATTTATTTAGAGGAAGTTAGGTTACAACTTGAAATTGTTCATGTTCCGATTAAGAGTACTTAGAGCTGTCAAGATGAGAGTTGTCCTTAATGGTGTCAATCAGCCAATCCAAAGACAATGTGCAACTGTTCTGTGGTAGAAAAAACTCTGCTGCCCACAAGCGCTAACCCAGCTCCCTGGCCCCCTGTGTTTCAGGCACTTCAAGTGTGGCCTCCAAGTATGAGGAGCTGGAGTGCCTCTATGCAGCCGTGGGGAAGGTCATCTACGAAGGCCTCACTAATTATGAGAAGGCCGCCAGCGCAAACCCCTCCCAGCTCTTCGGTGAGCACCTGTGTGGGTTCCCAGAAGTGGCTCACTTGGGCTGTGCTCCCTGCTCACTCGACAGCTGTCGTGGGAAAGCCTGCCAGGGCCTTCATGCTGATGGGCTGTTTTCTTGGAGTTTGGTATTCTGTCCACCACTTGTCCAGAAAGAATTCTCTGAGTCTTTTGCTCAGCCCTAGTGCAGACTTGGTTTGAAGGGAGTTGCCTGTGCATTGGTCGGGGAATTGCTGTCCCTGGGTCATGTCCCCTCCTCAGTCAGCTAGATGATTGGCCTGGATAACTGCCCGGATACTCTGAAGTCCACGTTGTTACTTCTTTGTAAAATAAGTGCTCTTCCTTGCCCTTGTCACACTAGTTCACACTTAGGCTTAGAATTGGGTTGATGTCACTTTTTTTTTTTTTTCTTTTCGAGACAGGGCTTCTCTGTATAGCCTTGGCAGTCCTGGAACTCACTCTGTAGACCAGGCTGGCCTTGAACTCAGAAATCCACCTGTCTCTGCCTCCCAAGTGCTGGGATTAAAGGCGTGCGCCACCACTGCCCGGCGGTGTCACATATTTTTTTCCCTTCCTATATTTACACATTCTTGTGTAAGACTTGGGAAATTATTTTAAACTAAATGAAAGTTACTTGTAAGCCTCTTGTAATAAACACTAATAGGTTGGTGTATATCGTTTTTGTTTGTTTAAGTGGGCTTCTGCTGTTTTGCTTTGCTTTTTTTTTCCAAGATAGGGCTTCTCTATGTAGCTTTGGCTGTCCTGGAACTTTCTCTGTAGACCAGGCTGGCCTCTGCCTCCTGAGCGCTGGGATGAAAGGCGTGCACCACCACCACCTGGCTAAACGCTTCGTTCATTATGTGTGTGTGCATGTGCCAAGGCCAGAGGGGACAGTTGTTCAGCAGTGGTTCTGTGAACCAAACCAGGTCTTGTACAAGAAGTCTGTTGAACTCCCAACGCCTATGTATTGTTTTCTATACGTAAATCACCATGGTTATAAAAGTGCTGCTGTCTGAACCTGTATTCTAAATAATTTTAATTACTAATTTCTCAAAAATCCCTTGCTTTCCAAGACTAGATGTTTGCTCACTGCAGTGTAGTATCCTCCTGTGTTTGGTTTAGTTAGATAGTCTGTCACCCTGTTCACACTTGGCTGCTCTAGAGCCAGCTGATTGGCTTTTGTGACATCAAGGGGGCCATCTTGGGTGTTTTGGCTCCCATCACAGGGTAAAGGAACATCTCTATGTGTTCATTCTCCAAGGTGCTCAGAGAGGAGCTGACCTCCAGGATCCCTGTCTTCCTCCTCTATAAGTGACAGTAGGCTAGGGTAGCACACAATGAAGTTAGCCAAGGGAGCTGGCTTTGCCAGGGCTCTCCTTGTCTGGTGGATTTGGCCCTGTCACTGTTGGAGAGCACAGCAGGGCACAACTTAGTTTCATCATGGATCAGTTACCTGGGTTAAAAATCAGGCTGGCTGTGCCATGGCTGCTATGCAGAAACAGGCTTTAACAAGGGCAGCCTGGATTGGCCACACCTGAGATGCTGGCACATGCCCGATGATGAGCCTGTCATGTGACCCAGGAGTAGAGTTCGTGGTCTGTCAGGGTCAAGATGATGTTGAAGACATTCCTAGTGAAAGATCAATTCTTGGCAGATGCTTAGACATTTTGTGTTCTCTATCTGACTTTTGGGGATCAAGCTTGGGTCCTTGGGTCCTTGGGCCAGCTAGGCAAGCCCCACACTGAACTGTCTCTCCAGCATGGCTGTTACTTGTTGTAAAATAACTGCTATTCTGCAGGAACACTTATGATCCTCAAGTCGGCCTGCTGCAACAACCCAAGCTACATCGACCGGCTCATCTCTGTCTTCATGCGCTCCCTACAGAAGATGGTTCGAGAGCATCTGAATCCACAGGCAGCATCGGGGAGCACCGAAGCAACTGCAGGTGACAGCCCAGGGCTGAAGTTCTTTCTCTATCCACAATATGACTTTGTGGGTCATCTTGTCATTGTGAGCTGTGTTTGGACATTGCCGTGAACATAATAAGTTAGTATGAAGTTCTGTTGATTTGCTTTTGTGACAGAGGTTTAAAGCTAAAACATGGCTCAGGCCAAAAATTCAGTTTAAAAAATGTGAGTATAAGAATGAGAAGCAGTTGAAAATCAAGAGATGATGTGAACCTTTACCACTGAGTTACCAGAATTGCCATTATGAAGAATTATGTCAGGTTCCAGAACAGAGCCAAGGCTCCTACTGGAGGGGGGTTGGGGGTAACAGGGTACTATGTTTCCCATGGCTGCTGAGGGTTTCCCCAGCACCCAAGTGCCAAGTAGCTTCAGATAGGTTGTGGAGAGGCTGAGTGCCTGTATAGATCCCATCAGCTCTTGTCATCCCCTCTTCTTGTGGCTGAGGCCACTAGAGGGCACTGTGCAAGGTGCGGCCATGAAGAAGTGGGACTGGGTCAAACCCCAGCATGCTAGTTGCTGGAGAAAGGCCTCGAGTGAAAGCGTTTGTGAGTGTTTTCTGCAGACAGCAGCTCCTTAGTACATCTGTAGAATCAGACACAAGTGTTTGTTCTTCCTCTGCACAGCTGGAACAAGCGAGCTGGTGATGCTAAGCTTGGATCTTGTGAAGACTCGTCTGGCGGTGATGAGCATGGAGATGCGTAAGAACTTCATCCAGACCATCCTGACCTCCCTCATCGAGAAGTCCCCAGATGCCAAGATCCTCCGAGCTGTGGTGAAGATTGTGGAGGAATGGGTTAAGAATAATTCCCCAATGGCAGCCAATCAGGTGAGCTGGCAGGAAGGTTGCCCTGTCTGGAACCCAGGAACACACTGAAGCATACCCCCTTACTCTTCCTTCTGAAAAATGTGGAACAAGAGATTGTTGTATCGTGGCCACGCAGCTTTGGGTGATGAGGAGGTGTTTACTGGCCACTAGGGTGAGCCAAGCAGATGAATAATCTACTAGACTTCTCACAGTGGTTTTTCTTTTGTCACAATGTTCCATGAATCTTGTACATTTATTCTTTATAATGATAGCTGTAAGCTGTGCAGTATGGTTGCAAGTAAGGGACTGTCATGTGGGAGGGTGCTTGGGAGCTTCTGACTTGTTTCCATGAGTCAGCCGGGTGAAGGCTGTTGGCATGTCTTGGCTTTGAGCACCCAATAATAGTCACAATCATCTTTGATTTTTTTTTTTTTCTCTTTAAAAATGAGCTGGCTTGATTGCAGTAAATGATGATGCTTTTGGTGAAGTAAGGAGCATGGAGAGTGGACAGGGGGCTGTGAAATTCTTTTGGATTTATATTTTTTCAAGTAGAAGTGATTGGTACTTTCTCTGGGGAAACCAATTTTTTAGACACCTACACTCCGGGAGAAGTCAGTCTTGCTTGTGAAAATGATGACTTACATAGAGAAACGCTTTCCAGAAGACCTTGAACTAAATGCCCAGTTTCTGGACCTTGTTAACTATGTGTACAGGTAATTGAGCACTGGTCACATTGCCTGTGGTCAGTGGTGTCCCTGCTCAGCAGTGCAGTGTGACTTCCCTTTTCTTCTCTCTACATTGAGTACTCAACTCTGGTATTAAGGTAACATACCTTGATGACATTTCTTTGTCTTTAAGATTTATTATATGTGTATGGGTGATCTCTCTCTCTCGATCTCTCTCTTTCTCTCTCTTTCTTTCTGTGTGTGCGTGTGTGTGTGCACGTATGCAGTGTCTATGGAGGCCAGAAGAGAGCATTGGATATACTGGAACTGGAGTTATGGAGGGTTGTGAGTCGCCATGTGGGTTCTGGGACTCCAACCCAAGTCCTCTGATCTTAGCCATTGTCCATCTCTCTAGCACCCTTGATAGCGTGCTGAGCCCTTTCAGAAATGTTGCTGAAGCCTTTATGGTGGAAGCACACGCCCTCAGCGTTCCGGCGGGCTTGATGGGGGAGGGGACTGGTACGCATCATCTGGAACACTGATCCCAGGTGGTCACCTGGCCCTTCTTGTGCCTTCTCTCATTACAGGGATGAGGCACTGTCGGGCAGTGAGCTGACTGCCAAGCTTGAGCCTGCCTTTCTCTCTGGGCTGCGTTGTGCCCAGCCATTGATCAGGGCCAAGTTTTTTGAAGTTTTTGACAACTCTATGAAACGGCGTGTCTATGAGCGCCTGCTATACGTCACCTGTTCCCAGAATTGGGAAGCCATGGGCAGCCATTTCTGGATCAAGCAGTGCATTGAGGTATGGCAGGTGAACTCACCTCTATGGCTATGAGAGCCTGGGGTCTTTCTAAGGGAGCACAGAAGGCAGCAGATAATCTGTGAATTGGTCACTTTTCTCTTGCTATGATAAAACCATGACCATGGCAATGAAAGATTGCATTTGATTGGGTTTATGGTTTCAGAGGGTTTCAGTCCAGAACGGTGCAGCTAAGGCATGGCAGTAGGAACAGCTGAGAGCTCACATATCTCAAACCACAAGGCTTAGAGCACACTGGGAATGACAAAAGTCTTTGTAAACCTTAAAGCCTATTCCCAGTAACAGCTCCTCCAGCAAGGCCACATGTTTTAATCCTTCCCAGACAATTCCACTGACGGGATGGACGCAGCATTCTCACATTTGAGTGAGCCAATGGGGGCTGCTCTCATCCAACCACTGTCCTGTACCACTCAAGGAGGTGTAGAAATACCCCTCATGTACCTGTGTCCCATTACAGGGAAAGCAAACAAGCCCTGACTTTGCTCATTATAGCCCCTTTCAAAAAGCTGCAAGAAACTCTTTAGTAGGCAAAGATGCCTCTATCTTCACATAGAAGTATCTTTGAGTTCTGTCTACCTAGAAAGTTGACACTGATTGACATCTCATTGGTTGTGAAAGAGCTGGGCTGGTGCCTCGCCAGCACTGTCGCTTTGGGTTCCTTAGTGTGAGGATTTGGGTGCTGGGGTGGGGCAGGTGCATGTGATCGGTCCATTCCAGCCTGCCGAGGGTTTGGTGTTTCTGTGAGAGGGCTGTGGAGGAGGGCTGAGGGTGGGGGATGACAGGACAGACACAACTCATGAGCACTGTTACTTGTGGGCTTCAGACAATGGGCAGTGCTGGTTTGTCAGGGTTCTAGTGCTCAGAAGATTCTATCTGCTTACCTAGAATGAATGAAAGCAGGTTTCATCTTGGACACAACTGCGGCATTCTCTGTAATGCAAGGAAGGGAACTGCATCCTGGACCTCAGTGACAGCTGAGGTTGTCCTTTAAGAAGGATTGATTTTTTCCCCCCCCTCAGTGTGTGGGGGCAGCATTAGCAGGGCCCTGTAGTGATTGCACAGATGAAAGTGTCTTAGGAGTGCTGCGAACACAAGGGGATTTCATAGGCAGTCAATGATTGGTGTCACATCAGATTTTATGTGTCTTCTCCCCCTAAAAGTGTGGACTGTTTCTTTGAGACTTTAAGAAGTCTTTGAGGGGTTGAGGGAGTGAGGGGAGTCATGGGAGTCATGGGGTTAGCTGTGTAGCAAAAGATGATTTGAAAGAGTGGATCTAAAAAAGAAATAAAAATTTAAAAAAAAAGAGTGGATCTAAAGATGACCTAGGAGGCTGGGGCTGTGCTACAGGTCGTGAGAGGAAAGGAGAGTAGCGGGAGGTGAAGCATAGGTCTCTGCTGGACACTACCTCTGTGGCCGAGAGAAGGAGGCTGCTCAACCAGAGGAACTTGGGCCTGCAGCTCACCTGCAGTGGGGGGTGGGGGCACTGTGACCTGAGATGTGGACCTGGATAGTCTGTATGTGAGCTACTGTTCTGATGTTTGGATGCTTCTGGGTGTTCACACCCTCCCAGTATCAGGTGTTGGCGTTAAACTGGTATTTTTTCCATGATCCTCTCTAGCTCCTCCTGGCCGTATGTGAGAAGAGCACAGCCATTGGTACCAGCTGCCAGGGAGCCATGCTCCCGTCCATTACAAATGTCATCAACCTGGCCGACAGCCACGACCGAGCCGCCTTTGCCATGGTCACTCACGTCAAGCAGGAGCCTCGGGAAAGGGAGAACAGTGAGTCTAAAGAAGAGGTGAGGCTCTGGCTACCCAGAGACAGTTGCCGTTAGTGTTGACTTTGCAAGAGTAGTGCAGTGTGGCCTCTTGGATGGATTTTACTTTCTTGCCATTAAAATCGAAAAGCATCTTATTTGGCATGCCCATTTGGTGGCGTTGTTGTGAGCCAATTCTGCTTAGCAGAGGAGTTTATTTTGAGGTTTTTGCCTCTGCTGTGTGATGCTCTACTTAGACTAGAAGTGATAACCATCCTCCAGAACCCCAGGGCCGAGCCCGCCACAGCCTTCTGGTAGCCCTGTGTGTGGCCATGCCTGGATGGGTAATGTGGAGCCGGAAGTGCATCTGGAAGGGAGCTGCTGCCCTCCTCAGCCTTCATAGCTCTCCTGTTCTCCATTCTTCTCACAGGAGCGCATATGCTGGCTCTCCTTAGGCTGCTGCCTTTGGGAAGCACAACCTGTTGTGGGTGTGGGTTTTAGAAGAAAGTCACTTAGCAACAGGGAGAACACTTTACTTCCTTTGCTGCAAAAGGGGAGATAGGGGGTAGGGTAGAGCTTGGTTGGTAGAGCACTTGCCTAGCATGAGTGAAGCCCCTGGGCTTGATCCCTAGCACAGTTCATTTAAGGGTGAAGATGTTAATCAGTTCATCTGTCATGTCTTTCTGTAATAAACTGAGTGACATCAGTAGCTATCCTTGGTGACTCCTCCAGGGCAACGTAGTGGTTAAGTACAGTTGACCTGTTGAATTTCAGGGTTAGTTTCCTGATTTCCTTTTTGACTGTGACTTTCTGGAAATTTGAGTCCAGGAAACTCAGGCATGACTCAGGCATGTCCTATACAGTGACTCGGCAGCACTGACGTGATGGAGCGAGGCTGCTGGTAGAGCAAACACAGAAACCAAATGGTCATGCTTCTGCAGTTGTTTCAGAGAGAGATGCAGATGGCTGCAGGGAGGGTCATGAGGGGCGGATGAGAGCCAGAGTACCATGGTATACATGGAAGTGCCAAGATGAAACACATTCCATGTGCTAGCTAAGCTTAAGGGGGAGAAGCAAGTTCTGTGAAGTCATTGTCTGCTTACCGAGGCCTCGTCATGCGAGCTTCTTGCCTCCCTCCGGACAGTCGATCTAGGCCTAGAATGTTTCCAGCCTCTGAGACTTACTGCTGATTAAGCTCGCTTTTTTGTTCTTTTTTCTGAGCTCTGGCTGGCCGATTCAACTCAACTGTTCTGGCTCAAACTCTTCTCCAAGCTGACTGGTTCAATCTGGCTTCTGTCAGCTTCTGAATTGCTCTGCTTAGCCTCATACTAACTCTGGAAATCTGCTCTAATCTTCTGTCTCCTTCTCATTCTCTGGCTTGTTCTGTCTAGCTTGTTCTCTGTGCAACCTCTCTCTCTATAACTGCCTCAGTGAAATGGGCTCCCCCGTTTCTTCTCACTCTGTACCCTCTGTCTAAAGTAGCTTCCATCTCCTCTCTTGTGAGAGCTGGGCGCATCCTATTCTGTCAGATCTTCCTCTGGTTTCTCACTTTGTCTGCCACTCAAGTAGATAACACTTTCAAACATGGGCCTTCTTTCTGTTGACTAACTCTACCTTCATTGTCTGGGATTAAAGGTCTCTATGAGGGCATGTCTATTCCAGACAGGGGGATTAAAGGTGTGTGCTAGTAATGCTGAGCACACCACAGCTAGAAACAGGGTTTTCCAGTTAACAACCCAGTATCGAGGTTCACAGTGTAATCACATACCCTGCAGCAGTTCTGGATTGGGTGAGCTGGCTCTTGTTTGTGGATTTTAACTGAAGAGTATTTAAATACAGCAATATCCTTCATTTAAAATGCTTAGAAATACATATATTGCATATGTTGGACATTTCTGGATTTTGAAAATTCAGTTTGTTTGTTTTGTTTTGAATCTGAGACCCCAAGTTTTAAAGTCTGAATGCTCTAATAAAACCCCCAAACTTGAGCTTCATGTGGGTACCTAAGAAGTTTAGCATTTGAAGCCTTTTATATTTCATGACTTTATGGTTAGGTTGAGGTGACCGGTTATGCTCTGGGAAAAGCTTCTAGAAAACTAAGAAAACAACGTGTGCACATGTCAGAAATGGAGAGGTGGAGACCCGGTCCTCACAGAGGACCCTCCATGGTCAGGCCCTAGCATCACCCTGGTCTCAGCAACAGTGGGTGGCTCACAACCACTCAGGTGCCCATTCCTCACAGATACTCACATGTACACATAATTAAAATCTTTTTAAAGTAGCCAGTGGGCCATAGGATCTGTGTTTGTTAGGTTCTTGTGAAATCTATGACCTCCTGCATTTCTTTGTGTTTTGTTCAGGATGTAGAGATTGATATTGAGCTGGCTCCTGGTGATCAGACCAGCACACCCAAAACCAAAGAGCTTTCTGAGAAGGACATTGGGAACCAGCTGCACATGCTTACCAACAGACATGACAAATTTCTTGACACTCTCCGGGAAGTGAAGGTTTGTGGACAAAATTGGAAGTGAATATCTTCTTCCTACATTTTTTTTTTTTTTTCCAAAACCAGAGTCTTTCCACACCAGTATTAGTTCTCTTACCAGTTTTCCTTCCTACCCTAGTTGAAACCATATAGTTTCTGGCTATAGTTCTGGGAGAGTCTGGAGCTAACATTTAATATAATCAAGAAAGCAGATACAGGGCTCTATAGGGAAAATAGAGAATTTGTCTCCGGTACTTAATGTCCTGTGGAAATGGTAAAAAACACTGGGTTTTTTTGTTTGTTTGTTTTTGTTTTTTAGATGTATGTATTTTATGTATATGAGTACACTGTCACTTGTCTTCAGACACACCAGAAGAGGGCATCAGACCCTATTACAGATGGTTGTGAGCCACCATGTGGTTGCTGGGAATTGAACTCAGGACCTCTGGAAGAGTAGTCAATGCTCTTCACCACTGAGCCATCTCACCAGCCTTAAAAAACACTTAGTAATGGCAGTGATGAACAGTAACTCTGGGTTATTGATCAAGGCCATCAAATCAGGAGGCATAGTAAAGTGTGAAGAGAGGCTGGCCCCGCCTTCCCCGAATGCCTGCTCTTGGCAGTCTCCTCAGTTTCCTCAAATAGGAGCTGTGGCTTCTATAGACACTGTGATAGTCATGGGTGGTGGCATTATTGCATTTTGACACTCTGATCAGTTAAGGCTTTGTGCACTGTCTCAGGGATTTATTGCTGTGAAGAGATACCATGACCAAGACAACTCTTAAAAAGGTAAACATTTAATTGAAGCTGTCTTAGAGTTTCAGAAGTTTAGTCCACTATTAGAGCAGGAAGCATGGCAGCATGCAGGCAGGCATGGTGCTGGAGAAGGTGCTGAGAGTTCTACATCTTGATCTCAAAGCAGTCAGGAGGAGACTGTTTTTCACATTAAGCAAATAGAGCGGATCAGTGAAACCTCAAAGCCTGCCTCCACAGCTAAACACTTCCTCCAACAAGGCCACACCTCTTCCAACAAGGCCACACCTACTTCAGTGAGGCCACACCCACTCCAACAAAGCCACTCCTCCTAATAGTACCACTCCCCGAGTTCCAGGCATTCAAACAAGTTATCAAGCCTGTGGAGGCCAAACCCATTCAAACCACCACATGCACCCAGTCACTTTTGAGGGGTGCTGTTTATGTCAGAGCCTAGGAGGAAGAAAAATTTACTCATCAGTAATTTTTGTATTACATTTTCTTGGGAACCAAGCTAGATTTCTGTGTTAAGTCAGTCTCTGATCTTATATGTGAGTGGCTGTCCTGAGTGAGTGTAGGGTTCTGAGGGAGCTGCACGCGGCACCCTCATGTACCTTCTTGCATGCTGCCATTGCTGCTAGGAAGAAGGGCTGTAACTCTCTTCCAGACTCACAGGCCTTGTGTAGGTGGGGCTGACTTGGCAGTAGCCTTGGTGTCCTTTGGAGTGAGGATGCAGGCATCGTATCCTGCTGTCTAAGCTCAGCCTCTTCTGCCCACAGACTGGGGCACTGCTCAGTGCCTTTGTTCAACTCTGCCACATTTCCACAACATTGGCCGAGAAGACCTGGGTCCAGCTTTTCCCGAGGCTGTGGAAAATCCTCTCCGACAGACAGCAGCATGTGAGTCAAATCTTATAACCCTAAAACATTAGGAGAATACAGTTTTAGCTCTTGATAAATATCCCAGAATGAACACAGTTCTAAGTTGCAGAGCATGATAAAACTGCCAGTTCTCATCCAAGGACCAATTATCATGGTGGTACCAGATGATGAGGGAGAGAAAGGCCAGTCTGCTTATTTGTGTTTGAGACAGAGTCTCGCAATATACCCCAGATTGGCCACAAGGTCATCTCATAGGTCAAGCTGGCTTTAAATTTGCCATCCTCCTGCCTCAACCTCTGAAGTGCTGGGTGGAATTGCAGGTGTGAAGTAGCACTCCTGGGTTCAGGCTTGTCAAGTTTTGAATGAAGACCTGAAACAGTTCAGTCTCTGGTTCTAGGCTCTGGCAGGGGAGATCAGCCCTTTCCTGTGCAGCGGCAGTCATCAGGTACAGCGAGACTGTCAGCCCAGCGCATTGAACTGCTTTGTGGAAGCCATGTCCCAGTGCGTCCCACCAATCCCCATGCGACCCTGTGTGCTGAAGTACCTGGGAAAGACTCACAACCTCTGGTTCCGTTCCACATTGATGCTGGAGCACCAGGCCTTTGAGAAGGGGCTGAGTCTGCCCATCAAACCAAAGCAGACAACCGAGTTTTATGAGCAGGAGAGCATAACACCACCTCAGCAGGTGACCACCCTCAATGACTTTGAATAATCTTCCCAGGGGGTTAAATCTTCGACTCCAGGGGAGTCACTCTATTGATTAGGTATTTGATTGACTCAAACACTCAGAAACAGTGATTTCTTTCAGGAGATACTGGATTCCCTCGCTGAACTTTACTCTCTGTTACAAGAAGAGGACATGTGGGCCGGCCTGTGGCAGAAACGATGCAAATTCTCAGAGACTGCCACTGCCATTGCTTATGAGCAGCACGGCTTTTTTGAGCAGGTGATGGCCAGTATCGATGCCTCTGGGTGATAGCTGGTGGCTCTCACTTCTGGGGAATATGCATCATGGCATGTACCATGCTTAAGTCACGATGTGTTTCCTTGGAGAGGTTGCTGTTGCATTGAATGGTGTTGTCATTTGTTAAAGCCCTTGGAATGAAACCCAGAACTTGAGTAGGCTCAGTAAGCCTCCTGTACCCCAGCTACGCTGTGTTATCTGCTCATGAAGACCCTTTGAAGTCTTGTTTTACATGGTTTAAAACTCTTAAATCTTGCGTGTAGGGGTGTGTGCATGTATGAGCACATATGCTGTGGCATGCATATGGTGGTCTGGGCAGCTTTATGTAGTCGTTTCTCTCCTTCCACCTTTACCTGGGCTTAGGGCTTAAACTCAGGCTCTGAAGCCTTTCCCTGCTGAAACATCTTTACCTCAGTCTTCTACCGTCAGAAACTGGCATGGACGCTCTTACCTGCTGGCCCTGGCTCTTTTGGAAACAGTGCGTAGACACATTCAGTGCTTAGATGTCAGTCTTCAGCCTCGTGCTTCCTGTGGGGCACAGGCACTGATTACAGGGTGAATCTGGGCCCCACGTAGGATGCTGGGGCCCAGAGCTGGACACATTTGCATGTCCTGTGGCCTTCTCACCTTGGTGAGGGCTATGCTATCCTCTGTTCTCTCTCTAAAAGGTGAGCTGTGGGGTCAGGCAGCCTTGGATGATAAGGAAATAGTGGGTCCTAGGTTCTTGCCCCAGACAGATGAGCAACTACAAGGAAAACTGTTTCTCAGTAGTCTGATGGCAGTGTCAACCTTTTCAGGCCCAGGAATCCTATGAGAAGGCAATGGATAAAGCTAAAAAAGAACACGAGCGCAGCAACGCCTCCCCTGCCGTCTTCCCTGAGTACCAGCTCTGGGAGGACCACTGGATCAGGTGAGCCGAGTCCACCAGGGCTCAAGTATTCAAATAACATCTATTTGTTTGCATGTGTGTCAGGCTTGTGAGGGTCTTAACCACGCAGACATCTTACCAGCCCAGCAAATGGCAGGGTTTTTGTTTGGTTGGTGTTGGTTTGATTTGGTTTTCCAAGACAGGGTTTCTTTGTGTAACTTTGGCTATCCTAGAAATGGCTCTGTAGACCAGGTTGGCCTTGAACTCACTAAGGTCTGTTTGCCTCTGTGGCCAAATACCAGTTTTTAAAATGAAACATTCTAACACAATACAGTTCAGAGAGATATGCTGGTTTGATATGAATGTGCTGAGGAATAATAGCAAGAGAACACTAAGGTCTTTGTTTTTCGTTATTAGGCTGATTTCTCTTAGGCCAGAAAACTGTATGTGCAATAAAGCACTGCAGTCATAACACACAGTCGCCTGTCTGGAATCTGAACTGAGGTGTTACCAGCATCACTCACGGGTAGCTTGGGGCACAGGGGCATGAGCATCCTGAATGTGGGCAGAAGCCTCTTTGGTTCATGTGTATTTGATTCTAAGCTAGTGTGTGCTTGCTGTGTATCCAGAACCTTTTAGTTGCTGGCCACCATCAGATTCAGTTGTGTGACTCATAGCCCCTGGTGTAGAAGTTCATGGATGTGCTGGGTGTGGTGGCACATACCTTTAATCCCAGCACACTAGAGACAGAAGCAGGCAGGTCTTGAGTTTGAGACCAGTGTGGTCTCCATAGTGAGACCCAGTCAGAGGTTTTATTTTTTTTTGTGAATAAATTAAAGAACCAAGGGTGCATGTCTGTGGGTTCCTCCTGAGTGCTCTTCAAAGGGTTGGTTGCTACCAAATCTGAGAAGTGCATTAAATGGGTCATGTAATTAAATGAGCTGTCGATGAAGTAAGTCACTCCTGCCTCCCGTCAGGACCTAGAGCTCTGCTGTGCTGTGGTCACAGGGCAGTCAGGCCTCCTGAGGAAGTACTGTTGTCCTCCAGCAGTCTGTCCTCCAGCACTCTCTTCTGTAGCGACGCTGGCTTAGGCCCTTCTTTGCCTTCCTCAGTCTCCGTGTATTGTCGTGATTCAGCTTTCACTCCTAAACCTCTTCTCCTAGGTGCTCCAAGGAGCTGAACCAGTGGGAAGCCTTGACTGAGTTTGGCCAGTCTAAAGGCCACATAAATCCTTACCTCGTCCTGGAGTGTGCGTGGAGGGTGTCCAACTGGACTGCCATGAAGGAGGCACTGGTGCAGGTAAGACCTCTGTCATGTTGTTACGGAGATCTTTCCTATATTTGAGTAAGTTGGGTAGTAGGTGGACATTCAGTCTATGTGTGTGGTGTGTGTGTGTGTATACACATGTACACATGTGTTATATGTACAGTAGTGTAGTGCTTGCAGAGGCCAGAAAGGGGCATTAGATCTCCTAGAGCTGGTTACAGGTTAGCTGTCTATTGTAGATGTTAAAACAAAACACAGATTCTCTGCAAAAGCAGCAAGTGCTCCTGACCTGCTAAGCCAGTGCCTCTCAACCTATGAGTTGTGACCCTTTTGGGGGTCAAACAATCCTTTCACCAAAGGATCTCCTGAGACCATTGGAAAGTACAGGTATTTGCATTATGATTTATAACAGAAGCAAAATTACAGTTATGAAGTGGCAAGGAAAGTAGTTTTATGGTTGGGGGTCAGCACACCATGAGGAACATGAGACCCTTATTAAAGGGTCTCGGCACCAGAAAGGGTGAGAACCACTGCCCTAAGCCTGTCCTCTGTCATTCCGCTTTACTTGGAAATGAGCATTAGGTATAGAGACCTTAACCTCCGGTGACAAAAGTAATCCATGAAAAGATTTGGAAGAATTAAATTGATGTAGTTGGCAGATTTTGTTGGAAGAATCATCAGGACTGGACCCAGAGCAGCCCAGGCCACTATGTTTGCTGTTGTCTGAAAAGCCCCTGGTAGGGTAGGCTTCTGGTGTGTGTGTGTGTGTGTGTGTGTGTGTGTGTGTGTGTGTGTGTGTG
>NW_021620917.1:613293-659306 GCF_004785775.1 Grammomys surdaster | reverse complement strand
GTGTGTGTGTGTGTGTGTGTGTGTGTGTGTGTGTGTGTGTGTGTGTGTGTGTGTGTGTGATGGACAGGCTTCTGACATGTGTGTGAGGCACAAGTGTGATGTGCAGTGTGAGTTGTTTAAAATGACCTGATCCTGAGGGGTCTGTGCCTCTGGTGCCATGACAGGGGTCCAGCTTCTGTCTTCTCTCTGGGAGCAGTGTAAACTCGTGGCTTTTCTACTGAAAGTCAGTTCTTACATCAGGGCTGGATTTCTCTGTACTGCTTTGTATGACTGACCACAGTGGGGAGTGAGCCGTCAACGCTTTGCTTGTCGTCTCTCACTGCAGGTGGAGGTCAGCTGTCCCAAGGAGATGGCCTGGAAGGTGAACATGTACCGAGGGTACCTGGCCATCTGCCATCCTGAGGAGCAGCAGCTCAGCTTCATCGAGCGCCTGGTGGAGATGGCCAGCAGCCTGGCTATCCGTGAGTGGCGGCGGCTGCCCCACGTGGTGTCTCACGTGCATACACCTCTTCTGCAGGTAGGTACCGCCCCCTCCCATCCTGGCGCTCAGCCAGGAGTCCTTAGCGCGAGTGGTAAGGGGAACTCTCTGCCCTGGTCTCATCCTTTCCCATGGGAATTCATCCTTAGAAAGAAGACCAGAGCCGGGCGGTGGTGGTGCACACCTTTAATCCCAGCACTTGGGAGGCAGAGGCAGGTTGATTTCTGAGTTCTAGGACAGCCAGGGCTACACAGAGACACCCTGTCTTGAAAAAAAAAAAAAACCAAAAAGCAAACAAACACAAAAGACAGACAGACAGACCGACAGACCGACAGACCATAGTCAGAACATTAGGAGAAAAACTGGGTGACTTTGCATGTTGTATTTCAGGGTCTGAAACATTATCACAAGTGATTGTGATTTTACACACCAGTGTGAGATAGGTCGTATCCATCCTTGAAAGACCTAAGTGCCTTGTGTCCTGATGTCCACTTTGGGCATCAGTAGCAATGTTTCTGGTAGTCTGAGTGAGTACTGTTGACACTAAGCCAGTATGTTGGGTTTTCCATGGTGTGTATGTCCGCCTGTTTTATACAGTATGGTGTGGTCTGCAGTGTGGACCATCTGTGGTGGTTCATTGGCTCACTTTCTATAGGTGTAAAGGTCAGTGACCGCATCTGTGACAGGCTTCCTGATAGGAAAGAATATGTGGGACATCACATAGATATGTGTGTTGAGAAGGTCCTTTTTGTTTCTTACAGAACTACTAGTTTAATCTGGGTTCTTCTGCTGATCCAGTCCTGAGTATCTCTTAAAACCCTGTAGTTGCTTTAAGGAGACTAAATCCCAATGAGTTCTGGGAGCAGGGATTCAGGGCACTGCAGTGCAACTTCTCAGACATATACGGACATGGGAAGCCACGCTTTACCAGCCAGCATCTTGTTGTTGTTTCAGTGCTTTTCTGTGTGGCTGTTACCTCTGCTTTTTTAAAAAGTGCCCTAAAATGACCTGTATGTATGTATCATTTTACACATATGTGAGTGTCTGAATTTAGATGACTGAAACATTGTCGATTTTTTAGTTACTAGCAGACTTTTCCTCTGCAGTGTAGGAGAAGAACATGAACCTAGGGCCTTCATAGCAACCCCATCTTGTGACTACTGAGAAATCATCTTTGCCTGGAAATGGTTAATGGTTGCATTTATGAGTTATTTGTTAAAGTCTCTGCCGTAGTGACAGTTGATTGTAGTAGAACCATAGGAATTACTGTGCAGTTACACATTCAGAGCACGGAGTGTATAATACAGCACGCCACAGTCTCCTGGTGTCTGAATGTCTGGGAATGTGAGTGAAAAGCAAGCTATCTCTCTCACTACTGTGCTCATCGGTTGTAATAGAACTATTTGTTGGTAGTCTGGGGATGAACAAGTCTTACAGCATTTAAAGAGGTCATTACTAGGGCTGGAGAGATGGCTTATTGGCTAAGAGCAATGACTGCTATTCCAATGGGCCCAGGTTCAGTTCCCACCTGAACTCATAGGATGACTTACAACCATCTGTAATGGCAGGTGTAGGGGATCTAACACAAATGATAATTGCCTCCACACAGCTAAGAAATCTTTTTGTTGTTGTTGTTTTTCAAGACAGCGTTTCCCTGTGTAACCTGACTATCCTGGAACTCCCTCTGTAGACCAGGCTGGCCTTCCTCAATCTTGGGGATCTGAGTGTTGGGATAAACAACACGTGCCCCAGTCCAGGCTGTTTTGTTTCTGAGACAGGGTCTCACTGTGGAGCCTTGGCAGGCCTAGAACTCAGGTTGGCCTTGAACTTATACATAGGGGTCCTTGCCTCTTCCTTGGAAATGCTCAAAGATGTCCAGCACCACATCCAGTGTCTTTTTTTTTTTAATACGTATGTGAAAGTCAGAGAACATCTCCTTTCACGGTGTCTCAGAGGTCAGTTCAAGCCCTCAGTCTCAGAGTCAGCTCCTTTACCACAGATCTACCTCACCAGCCCTGTGAAAACCCAGGCAGCACCCATAAGAATACTTTCTGGAAGCCTTTCATTGGTTTGGGCTGTTTTGTTTTGTATTTGTGTATGCATCTTGGCCCAGACTTTTAAGGTCAGAGGACAACTTTACAGAATCAGTTCTCCTTCCACCTTTTGGGTTCTGGGGATCAGACTGAAACCTGGATTGTTAGGTGTGGTGGCAAGTGCCTGTACCTGTGGAGTTCTCAGCCCAGCCCCCAACTGTGGAATCTTTCCCGGTCTGCCTCTAGGCTGCCCAGCAGATCATTGAGCTTCAGGAAGCTGCACAGATAAATGCAGGCTTGCAGCCAACCAACCTGGGCAGGAACAACAGCCTCCACGACATGAAGACAGTGGTGAAGACCTGGAGGAACCGGCTGCCCATTGTGTCTGACGACTTGTCCCACTGGAGCAGCGTCTTCATGTGGCGGCAGCACCATTACCAGGGTAAACCGACCTGGTCCGGCATGCACTCATCATGTAATTTTCCAGACGCCCTGCTCTGCTGCTTTCATGTTGTTGTTTGGTTTTTTGTTTTTTGTTTTTTTCCTAGATTTTGAGGTAATGGTGGTAATGGCGAGGGCACAGTTGAACCTGGGAAGGTTTTGTGCTCTGCATCTCACTCACTTGGTACATTTTCTAGTTAGCCAGGAATTCCTCGGGTGCAGGCCAGCAGACTCTATCCAAAGCCCCCACCTAGGAAACACCTGTTGCTGGGTGGCTTTGTGTCCATTCCTGGTCTTCCTGCCCTAAACCCACCAGACATCCTTCCATTGAGGAATACCTTTGTGAGTCAGTGGCCCACACACTTACTCTACTTGCCCCTTCCTTCTTTTTTTCTTTTTCTTTTTGGAGACAGGATCTTATATAGCCCAAGCTGGCCTCATTCACTATAACTGAGGGCTGAAGGTGACACTGAACTTCTTCTGATCCTTCCTCCTCGGTCTCCTGAATGCTGGGGCTGGAGGCATGCTTTGCCATGCCCCATCTTTGTTGTATGAGGGAAGAAACCCAGGGTTTTGTGAATGTTAGACAAGTCTTCTACCAAGTAAGCCACATTTCTGGCTCTAGTCTGAGATGCTGGATACAAGGAAAGCAGAAGGATATCCTGTTCTCATGAGCCATGTTACATGTGGTCTTCATTCTTTCTTTAAGCCTGATTGTGGTGCACTTGGGAAAGCATGTGACGTGCCTGACAGCTGATTCCTTTGCTCTTTAGCTATCGTAACTGCATATGAAAATAGCTCTCACCATGACCCAAGTTCCAATAATGCCATGCTTGGAGTTCATGCCTCAGCCTCTGCCATCATCCAGTATGGGAAAATTGCCCGGAAACAAGGTCTAGTTAATGTGGCGCTGGATATACTAAGCCGTATTCACACCATCCCCACCGTTCCCATCGTGGATTGCTTCCAGAAGATTCGACAGCAAGTGAAGTGCTACCTCCAGCTGGCAGGAGTGATGGGCAAGAATGAGTGCATGCAGGTAGGGTCCTGGAGAGGTGTTCGTGTCAGGGCTCCTGGGCCAGGCAGAGAGGAAGGAAGAGGAGAGTGTTCAAGCACAGCCCTGAACTTATCCATCCCACAGAAGAAAGGAAAGGGAACTGTTGAGTGTTAGAGCTGCGTCTGTGGTTACTGCTCTACCATGTACTTAGCTAATGTGTTTAAGGAAGAAAAAAAAAATTATTAAAGAGGGGGTAAGGTCAGTCCTGGCTATTGTGCCCAGAGGACCATGTGAAGGAGACAGAGAATCTGGCTGGACACGGTGCTTCGGAGAGAAGGGCTATGTAAGAAGAAATGAATTGTGTAGAAACTTAAGAGCCTTTGTCCTCTCTCTCCATTTCTGAACAGGGCCTTGAGGTTATTGAGTCTACAAACCTGAAGTACTTCACGAAAGAGATGACAGCTGAGTTTTACGCCCTGAAGGGAATGTTCCTGGCTCAGATCAACAAGTATGTATACTGTGGTGAGCGGTGTAGGTGCTGCAGCTCTTCCTTAAGGATCTGAAGCCAGTGTCCTGCTCAAGCCAGGAGCCACTTGGTTCCATGGTGACTGGTGAGGCATTTGGTGTGGTGCCCTCTGCAGAGAGCGGCTAGCAGCAGAGCCATGTGTAGCCCTGCACAACTTCTTAGGGCAGCGAGTGTCATGACCGCAGAGCTGTCCTTCAGCCTCTGTTGAGGAGTACAGTTGTGTGTTCTGTTGTTTTAGCTGACCTTGTTGTGTTACCCAGTCAAGGCTGAAGCTCCTTGCCTCAGTCATCCCATTGGGCCCCCTAGAGAGATAAAAGTACCACACTCCTGCCTGACTTAGGAGAGTGGTTTTTGTTTTAGAGCCATAAGCCTGTCATCCCCAACTGTGAGCCACATTCATCCAGGATCCAGTTTCAAACAGGAAGTTGTATTGAGCCCCACAGACAACTTGCTAGACAACTCCTGTTGTTCCTGGCTTCCCTATGCTTCGGGAATTGGCTGCTAATTTTGTTTGGGGATTGAGGCTTTATATTCATAAAGGACATAGGCCTGGGTTTTCTTGATTCTTCTTACACATTGATAGTGTGATGGGAAAATGGCATCTGGCCTCACTGTCATGGAGCAGTTTGACCAAGTGGCAGTTGCATAGAACACATTAGGGCTGAGTTGCTCTAGGTCCCAGAGATTTGCTCCTTGGTCTAAGACAGTGGTTCTCAATCTCTGGATCTCGACCCCTTGGTGAGGAGGTCAAACAACCCTTTCACAGGGTTTGTGTATCAGATATTTATATTACAGTTCATAACAGAAGCAAAATTACAGTTATGAATGAAGTAGGGAGAAAACACTTTTATTGTTGGGGTGGGGGGAGTCATCATAGTATGAAGAACTGAATTAAAGGTTGTAGCATTAGGAAGGTTGAGAACCACTGGTCTAAAAAGACCTAAGCAAATAGGTACTTGTTCCAGAGTATGTGTAGCAGCACTTGGCACTAGGTGGAGTGTGGAAATAGCATCAGTGTTACGTGACCAGCCTTCTGCACATACAGTGGAATCGTGGAGCTGCAGGCAGGGCACATGCTTCATTGTGGAGACCTCAGTCTGATGGAGAAGGTTGTAGGATGTATTTACAACAAGTGTGTCAAATACATCAGTCCCCACAGACAGAAAGCACATTGGGGGCCAGGGTCGTGGCATTGCTGGGAATCAGCGTGACTGCATAAGAAAAGCCACACAGCAGTTCCACGACTGTGTTAAATAGAACTCAGTGTTCAGTTTGTTTGGTTGACTGGTTATAAGTTTTGAAATAGGGCCTGACAGCATGGCTCAGGTTGACATGTAGCTTGCTGTGTGTTCTAGGCTAGCTTTGACCTTGAAGTCTTTCTGCTTGCCTTAGCCTCCCTAGTGCAAGTACATGCCACCGCCAGTTAAATCCTCTCTGAAGCAGAGTGGGGGCCTATGCTGTGTTTTGGTTCCACACAGATCTGAGGAGGCCAACAAAGCGTTCTCGGCAGCCGTGCAGATGCACGATGTGCTGGTGAAGGCCTGGGCTATGTGGGGAGACTACCTGGAGAGCATCTTTGTGAAGGAGCGGCAGCTGCACCTGGGCGTGTCTGCCATCACCTGCTACCTGCACGCTTGCCGGCATCAGAACGAGAGCAAGTCAAGGAAGTACTTGGCCAAGGTGAGACTGGGAGATTCCTCTTTGTCATGGAGCAGCTGCTGTCCTTTGGACTTAGGTTGAGATCCAACTCCAGACTCGAGGTCTGCTTTCTTGCCTTTGCTCGCTTCCCATCCCTTCAGAGTGACTTTTTTTTCTACAGTTGAAGCTAAGGAAACAGAGGCCTGAACATCCTGGGGTCTCAGCCTTTCCTTTGGTTCTTAGTGCTCTCTGGGGTCATACCCTGGATAAAGCCTTCTAGGCCAGAGGGAACTGAAATCCAACCTGCTTCCATGCTCTTCGTGAAGAGGCTCAGCACAGCCAGAGTCAGTGTTTGCAGTGTTTACGAGTAAACTCTGCTGGCTCTTTCAATCCCTGGGTGAACGTCAGCTCAGGAGTACATTGGCATACATGGTCATTAAGCCAGTGCGGACCCGACCTGCTGTGGCAGTACCACGCTCATTCACTCAACAGGGAAGCTTCTGGAGGCCCAACTTTGAACAGTGATGGATGCTGGGTACCAGCATGTAGTCTGTCTGGTGTGGGCTGCTGATAATCAGATTCTCTGAGAAGTCTGTTTGGTTTGGGTGAACAAGCAGGTTTTCTCCCTGTTGTCTCAGTTCAGTCAGTGCTGGTCTCCAGGTCGGATCAGTTAGTAATTGCCATTTATGTTAGAGACTAGATTCAGATTGCAGATTCTCTTCAGCTTAGTGGTTGCTCTGTAAGCTTTGCTTTGGTTCTCCCTCAAAGTTGGTAACACCACCTCATTTAAGGGTGGGGCCTCCTTTGAGGCTCTCAGAGAATTTCATACAACTAAAATTTGTCCTCTGCCTTAGGTGCTGTGGCTTCTGAGTTTCGATGATGACAAAAACACACTGGCGGATGCTGTAGACAAGTACTGCATCGGTGTCCCCCCCATCCAGTGGCTGGCGTGGATCCCACAGCTGCTCACCTGCCTGGTGGGCTCTGAGGGCAAGCTGCTGCTGAACCTCATCAGCCAGGTAGGGGCCAGTGTGTGTGGGGGATGGGGCAGTGTCTTCTGGTCTGTGAAGCTGCCTTCAGTGGGCTTGTCCTTAAGTTGGAGCCACTCATAACCTGAAATGGTTTGTGCACGACCCCATGACTAATGGAGACACAGGGAATCTCATTGGTTAAGATCTGGGGTCAGTGTTTCTTGCTTTTCTCGGATTTACTGAAGGGAATGGAGTATGGTATCTGCCATGAATGATTGGTAGCCAGGTAGAATTGATAAGATGCGTGTGATCTGTTGGGGTTTTAAAAAAGCTGTTTCATTGGTCAACAACTTTATATATCAGTTACTTGGTGTTGGCTGCTTTGACCCAAATGCACAATAAAAACCCATTCACTGCTTGCATACAGTTGCTCTCCCTACAAATTGTCCACCACCCAGAAGTATACTTCGGAGCAGTGCAGTTGACCCCTTGCTGTCTCTGAGCAGGTTGGACGAGTGTATCCCCAAGCCGTCTACTTTCCCATCCGGACTCTGTACCTGACCCTGAAGATCGAGCAGAGGGAGCGCTACAAGAGTGGTATGTCGTGGCTGGAGTGGCTGGTGGGGGCTGAGAGGGCTCTTGTAGGGTACCCTAAGTCACCACATGACAGGCATACCCCCTGCCCACAGCTCCCCTCCCCTATGTAGTCAGTCGTCTTTTTGATCAGGGCCAGAGGAGAAAGACTAATGACTGAATAGAGTTTGTGGCAGGGGGTGGGTGTTCATGAAGGCGACTTATTGGAGACAGAATACAGTCAGTGAGAGGTCCCTGCTATGGGAAATTAGAGAGTTCTTTCTCTTCCTCAACAACCAAGACGTCAGGGAGCCATGACACTTGCCTACTTGGACTCTCGGGTGGTAGGCAGTCTGTTTGCACACACACTAGCTTTTCCCTGGACCACCTGTATTCAGGGCAGAACTAACTCTGCTCTCCACTCCTCAGTCAAGTGGGACAGCTCTTCTTAGAACCAGGGCTTCTTTACCCTGTCCCTGGGGAGGAAAGGTCTTGTCCCACCATGGCAGGAACCGGCGTTCTTGTGGCCAGTGGGTCCTGTAACATGCTGAGGTGCCATCAGTGGGTCTTGCGCTGACATTGGCGTTGTGTGTGTTGCTCTCAGATTCTGGACAACAGCAGCCCAGTTCAGTGGGTAACCAGTCCCATTCTGCATCAGATCCAGGGCCCATAAGAGCAACAGCGCCCATGTGGCGCTGCAGCCGAATCATGCACATGCAGAGGGAGCTTCACCCCACCCTCCTGTCTTCCCTGGAAGGCATCGTCGACCAGATGGTCTGGTTCAGAGAGAACTGGCACGAAGAGGTAGGTCGTCCTGATTCTGCAGCCGCTGCCTCTAGGAGAGGAAGTGCATGGTGTCAGAGGTGGCTGCAGACATGCTGTGTTCAGGCTGGGGAGTCTGGTCAGCACAGCTCTTTACAGTTGAATGTAACCCTGGACCAGGTAAATAGTTGTTCTCCAGACACCAGTACAGCTTCGAGTCATTGAAACCTGAGGGCTGAGGGTGTTGTAGCACTCTCAGTTGGTAGAGTGCTTGCCCGGAATACACAAAGCCCTGGGTTTTATCCCAGCACCTCATAAGCCATAGTGGTCCCCACTTGCAGTCCTGGAACTCAGGAGATAAGGGCAGGAAGATCAGGAGTTCCAGGTTAGCCTGTGCTCCATGTGATAATGAGAAGGAAATGGAGTTAAGGCTCCTGGCTAACATACACACTTCCGTGGCCTCCAGTACTTTCTGACTGGCTGTTGGTGGCTACTGTATGAGGGAAGGGCTGTGGCTGTGGCATAGATAGTGTGTGGGTTTCGATTTTCAGCCTTATCTCCACTCTTGCTATCTTCTGAAGGGTGGTCACTTGAGCTGGGATAAAATACAACTCCCTTTCCTGCCCAGCAGTGTCTTGCAGGGCTCTGGGCCAGTTCCTTGTGGCTATGAGAGTTTGTAGGTAACACCAGGTGCCGAGTGTTGGTAACATGACCTACAGTGAATGGTCCTAACATGGCATGGACAGCCTCGCTGCTCTTTGACTGATGGTCTTTGTCTTTTCTGTTAGGTGCTCAGGCAACTCCAGCAGGGCCTGGCAAAATGTTACTCTGTTGCCTTTGAAAAGAGCGGTGCTGTATCAGATGCCAAGATCACCCCTCACACTCTTAACTTTGTCAAGAAGCTGGTGAGCACTTTCGGGGTAGGTCTGGAGAATGTGTCGAACGTCTCAACCATGTTCTCCAGCGCAGCCTCCGAGTCTCTGGCCCGCCGGGCACAAGCTACAGCCCAGGACCCTGTCTTCCAGAAGCTGAAGGGCCAGTTCACCACAGGTGAGTCTTGTACTGGGCACATACTGGCTAGACTTTCTTAAAACATAACCTCCTTTCTTAAAATATAACCTCAGGCCAATGTGTTGGTTGGCACTTTGTATCCCAGCACTCAGGAGGCAGAGGCAGACAGATCTCTGTAAGCTCCAGGACAGTCTGAACATATCAAGTTCCAGGACAGCCAGGGCTCCACAATGAGACCTTGTCTCAGTACTCAAACATGAGGAAGCCATGACTATTGGCAGTCTAATTTCATCATCTCTTAGTTTTCACTGAAGGGCTAGAGTGTGGCCTTCAGAGATAGGGGTTAGAAAAGGAAAAGTTTTCAACCCAAACCCTTGCCTTCCCTTGCTTGGTTTTGGGGGAAAGTGTTACGTTGAAGTGGAGAATTTTAAAGGTTAAGGTGCAGGCCTCAAAGCGACAAGTAGGGTGTAAACTTGCAGGAGCTGGGATGATGGGGGACTGTTCTGCGTCACTTGCCTGAGGATCAGGTGAAGACATTCCTAGAAGTCCTCCCCAGGCTTCTCCTGCCTTCTCTGAGGGAATGTCACCGCTCCCTAGCTCGCATGAGTGTGTGTGTGTGACACAGTGCCTCCTACACTGTTGAGAGCAGCTGACCCCAAACAGATCTTTAACTGTCTGAGTGTCCTGTAGGCATAGGAACACGATTTGCCTCAGTTTCTCAAAATTGAAACAGTGAAACATTTTTGCTTACAGTTTTTGTAATTGTCTAAAGACATCCTTTATTCACGGATATATACTAAAACCATAGGGAGCTTGTGGAGCATTCCTCTCTTTCTGTCTCTCTCAAGCTGGCTAAGTATTTAACCAGTAAGCCACCTCCCCACCCCACCCCGACTCTAAAACTGCAGTAATTTTTAAAGCCTTACTATTTTTTAAGGGTGCAATTAAAACTGTGTATTGTGTGTGTACCTATAGTAGATACCTGTTAATTATGCAAGATGCTCTATGGTTTCAGCTTCAGCCTCCTGTGACTCCACCTGGCATGCAGGTGTAACCCTGTCACTGCACAGATAGTATGGGAACACTTGGGCTGCTGTTTGTGAACTATAAGGTGCTTGAGGGTAATGGCCTGCCTTGGCTGTTAAATAGCATGCAGGGATGTGCATGTGAGCCTGTAACCCTGCACTCAGTGTGGTCTGTTCACACACACACAGAGACATCCACCTCTACAGAAATAGAAGTAATAAGAAAAGAAAAAGAATTGTGGCTCTGCCCTCTTTTTCACCAAGAGCTGTTAGCTCCTGTTAGCTAAGATGCTTGCCTCTGACGTCTGCATCGCCGTTGCCCTGTTGGAGAGGGACGCCCGTGAGATCGGTGCTTTTACTCTCACAGTTTACTTGGACACTGAGGATCAGTCTGCTTTTATAACTGATTTAGCCTCTGTGTCTTTATCCCAAATGTGAAAGAGAATCCGACATAGACTCAAGCAGTTGTGTGGCTCCGTGTTTACCGTTGCTACCATTGGGGTGCTGGGCTTGCAGAATGCCAACACCTCCTCATTGGAAGTGGAAGGCAGCCTAAAATGGGGACCCCAGCCTGGGTGAGAAACGACGCAGGCAGGGGCGAGGCTGCAGCTCCCAAACTGCCAGGCACCCAGACACTGATGTTGAGGAGCTGGGAATGGGGGTGTGTGTGGGGAATCCAGCTTAGTGCAAGGGTGAGGGGCCTTCGGCAGGAGACTTAGGTGTGGTAACAAAGGCTTCTCCCCACAGAAGTTCTTGATGGGAGAGACAGTCCTTGCTTGTCCAAACTGTTTATTCATACCGGGAGCCAGCCCTGGCTTGGTGGGAGGAGAAGGTGATCTTCTTTCTTCTCCTCCGGTTGGTTCTTCTTGAGGCAGCCTAGGGGGATGGGAATTGGAAGAGCATCGGCAGGGGTAAGACTTGGTCTTAGGAGATTCTGGGTAAAGCCTAGGGCTTTACGAGATATTTAAGGTTGCTGTATATAATAAGGTTTACTTCTCTACATTACTAAAGTTTACTTACTAGGCTACTGTAGCTGACCTGCTATCTGTTTGATCCTCTGAGGCCAGAAACTGTAGTTTCTGGCACTTAACACCTCAGCCCAGGGACAGCAGAGAATAGGCAAATAACCTCTCTGCAGGTGCTGCTCGGCTCTAACTTAGGTCTGTTAGTTTGAGGTCGCAGGAAGAAAAGACACTTTAAAAAGTTATTATAGTTTATTACTAGTGTAAAAAGTTTCCTATGAAAGCTAGCTAAGAGACAAAGTAGGGAAAGGTAAAAAATTCTAACAAAGGGAAAATTCTGAGTGGAGAGAATCTAAGCAGGGAAGGAAGAAGAAGGGAGAGAGAGGAGAGAGAGGAAGTGAGAGAGAGAAAGTGAAGTGACTGCTAACGAACATCCCTTTGTCTTATACGTCATTCGGAGTACCTGATCACATGTTACAAGTTCACACCAAAATTCAAATCATAAATTGAAATAGAAGTTTACAACAGAGAATGATTACATGCATATCCATTAGGAGTAATTATCTGACTAAACATCCATCACCTGTCTAGCTCCACAGGTTCACTGAAGGTTTAAAGCTATAACTAAGAAATTAGTGAAGTTTTATACAGATAAACCCAAGCAATATTTTCTCTTCTGTCCTAGCACCTATAATAAATCGTGAGTTCCCTTTTAGTGACCTTTGGTTAATTGTTTTACAGCCACCTTGGAATGTGCTCTGAGCAGGAGAGAGTCTGGTTACTATCTAAGGGCAATTAACTGATGACACTTGGGAGACTGGCAGAGTTCTCACAGCAGTTTTGACTATCAGAAAGGGACTTAATAGCAGTCCCACTATAAAAGAGCTTAATAATCATTGATATAATTTTAGGAATTCTTATAGGATCATCATTAAGACTTAAGAAGTCATCTATTTGTCTATATAGCATCACTACAAGACAGTACATCTTCATGGGTCTGCAGAGATCTGCTCCAAAGGGGTATGCTATTGCTTAGTGATTGTTACGTATATTTAATAATAATAATAGGAAAAGCATATTAATAGCAGGATCTTTCCTAAAATAAGTTCGGCGTTGCTGATGGGGCCCACTTGTCGCAAATTATGTAATAATCCGAGGCAAGCATTTCAGGATGATCAACTGCTAATTATTAGCTTGTCCCATTATGGCTCCTGACATATTCATAGTGGAAAATGGATTCATACAACTTACTCAGAGTGGACCAGAGATTAAATACCTGTTTTTAGAAGGGAGTGTCCTGGAAGGGAAGTTTATTGGCTAAACCCTTGGGCGGTCCATCTAAATACCTCATTAGCATGGAGAACTCTGGGCTGTGGTCTTAGTGGGGTGTGGTGGTCACTGGCTCCAGGACAGGAACCATTCTCAATTATGAGATTTGCCAGGGTTTCTTAATCTGCTCAGCCTTACCAGTTTTCTGTTTGGTGACACAGTTCCACTTGACCCACACACTTGGATCTCAGTGTAAAAGTTGCAAAACCAATTCAAAAAAAGTTAAAATCACAAGGTTTCTTCAGCTCCCCGCCAGAGTTGAGTGAGCACCGTTGAGCTGTCCCGGGAAGCTTGTGTGTGTGTGTGAGGAGCTTGTCTCCACTGGTGGCCTACAGAGAAAGGAGAGCAGCACGGTGTGCATGCATGCTCATTGCTGACACAGACCAGAAAGCACACAGGTTCTCTTCAGGGGACAGAGAGCAGAGTCGAGTGTCATTCATGCCAACTGAGCAGTGAGAGGGAGTTCCTGGTGCACTCTTCATCTGGGATGAGCCTCAGAGGCTCAGAGAGTTGTGGTGCTGAGGAATGGACGCCAGACTTGTGTGAGCTAGGCAGACACTCTACCACGGAGCTACATGCCCAGCCCTTGTGAGGAACTCAGTGGGATTCAGTGACAGGGCATAAAGTGCAGTTCCCTGATAGTGTGCTTATCTCAGTCATCATGTGAAAAGTCTAATAGCCAACCAGATAGAGGTCATTAAAAGAAAGAAAATACATTGATTAACCAGGAACAGACTGGGTACATTGCAGTGAAGTTCATGCAAGTGCTGTTAGATGGGACAGCCAAAGGCAGTGAGTGTGTACAGTCTCCTTTAACCCTCGCCTCAGCACCATCCCTGGATGGAACCCAGGACTTCCTCTGTGCTCAGCAGGCACTGAAACCAACCCGGTTGTATTCTACTCAGCCCCTGCAGTTTGTTTTAATCATGTTCATTTTATCTGCAGATTTCGACTTCAGTGTCCCAGGATCCATGAAGCTTCATAATCTGATCTCTAAGTTGAAAAAGTGGATCAAGATCCTTGAGGCTAAAACCAAGCAGCTTCCCAAATTCTTCCTCATAGAAGAAAAATGTCGATTCTTGAGCAATTTCTCAGCTCAGACAGCTGAGGTGGAGATCCCTGGGGAATTTTTGATGCCTAAGCCAACACATTACTATATCAAGATCGCTCGGTGAGTGCACAGGGCCTAGCAATGCAGAGGGCTTCGGGCTGGCCTTGGGGTGCCGCCTCTGCTGGTTCCTCCGTGTGAGATGTACAGCTCTGTTGTTGGTTCATCCAGGACCTGACCTGACTGTGGGATTAATGTCCTAAGAGAAGGCCAGGTTTATTTGCAGAAACCTTTTGAGAATCACTGTAGAGCTTGACAAACCAAACTATGCCAGCTGCTTATTACAGTCTTAGCGTGCAGTATTAAAAGCATAACGAGGCTCAGGTGTGGTCACGCCCATCTGTAAGGCCTGGACTCGGAATGTTAAGGCAGGAAGATGGTTCTGAGTTAGAGCTACTCTGGGTTTTACAGCAAGTACTAGGCCAGGCAGGTCTGGTAGGACCTTATCCAGAACAGCAGAAAAGGAGCCAGCAAACGGCTTAGTGAGTAAAGAAGCCTACCACCAAGCCTGATGATCCAAGTTCGATACCTGGAATCCACATGGTAGGAAGAGAGAACTCACTCTGACTGCATTAGTACGCTATATATGCAAATAAAAATGTAATTGGGAAAAACCCAAAATGAGTAAATAAAAGTGGAGTCGGAGTTGGCAGCTGTAGAGTTCACTGTGTTGAATCCCACTGAAGATGTGAGCAGCATGTGGGAGAGGCTGCCTCCAGCAACCAGCATGCTCCTCATTTCTTATTTCTGAATTGGCTCTGCCTTTCCACATGGCCAGACTTGTTCCCTTTCCTCCGCGTCCCCCTTCCTCCATGTCTTCCATCTGTCCTCAGTACGTCCTAGATTACCATGGCTGCTGTACGCCCTGCCTGTTTGTCTGCAACAGTTCTTAAGGTTGTTTTCCCCATTGAAGTGCTGCTTCATACCTTCCCCTCTGCTGCTCCTGTAGCTTCATGCCCCGTGTGGAGATTGTGCAGAAGCACAACACGGCAGCCCGCAGGCTGTACATCCGAGGGCACAACGGCAAGATCTACCCGTACCTAGTCATGAACGATGCCTGCCTCACAGAGTCACGCAGGGAGGAACGAGTGCTGCAGCTGCTTCGCCTGCTGAACCCTTGCCTGGAGAAGAGGAAGGAGACCACCAAGAGGCACTTGTTCTTCACAGGTATGAGAGCCATACCTCAGGGACAGGGCAGTCAGCATGCGCTGTCCCCGCTGGTCTCTCACCGTGGGGTAAGAGCTCACATTCAGTTGTCCCTCCTGTGATCAACTCTGCATAGTCTTGTTTGGAGGGCAGCAAGAAATGCTATCAGGTAGTACTGAGTGCAGTCTCTCTCCCCTGGGTTACTGGCATTTCAGTATGTGATCTCTGAAGTTGGCCTCTTACACTCCAGTTCTATATGAACAGTCTTCTAACAGCAAAGATGTAACCAATCCCCCCTGTCTCCCTCCCCCTTTTTGAGACAATTTCTCTGGCCTGGAACTCACTGTGTAGACAAGGCTAGCCTCAAGCTTAGAGATTGGCCTGCCTCTGCCTCCCAAGTGCTGTGAGTAAAAGGTAATCACACTGCCTAGCTTAATCTGGCTCATTTTGATGAGAGGCATCTGACCTTCAAGTTTTAATATCTCAAGATCAGTAGATTCCGGGGCTGGAGAGGGTGGCTCAGTAAATAGACCACATGCTGCTCTTGCAAGAGTTGGGTTTCCAGCACCCACAGCCTGTCACTTCAGTTCCAGAGGAACTGTGGCCACTGTGGGCAACTGCACTCACCTGCACGCATGGATACAATGTATACATATAATTACAAATAAAAATAAGGGACTAGAGAGCTCGGCATTTAAAAATGCTGGCTGCTCTTCCAGAGGCGGCTCACAAGCATCTGTGACTCTCTTCTGGTCTTTGTGAGCACCAGGCGTTCTCACAGTGCACACACATACATTCAGGCAAAACATATACGTAGAAAAAGTAAGTCTTCTTAAAAATTAAACAGTAAGAGATAAAAATGAATCTTTAGGTTTTGGAAGGTGTTCTCTCTTTCTTCCTTCCTTTCTTTCTTTCTTTTCTTTTCTTTTCTTTTTTTTTTTGTTACTTATTTTTTGTCTTCTTGAGGTAGGGCTCCACTGTGTAGTCCTAGTTGTCCTGATCTCACTATGTAGGCCAGATTGGCCTCAAACTCAAGAGATCCCCTTGCCTCTGTGTCCCTAGTGCTGGAACTAAAGATCTACACCATCATGTCTAGATGTGTATTTTGAAAAGAAATCTGAAGAAATTTGTCATGTGTCAGAAAGCTGTGTGCACTGTAACATGTATGTACCATGGTCCATGCTACTTCTCGTCACGGGGCTGGTGGTCCATCACAAGTCCAGGGTGTTAGCTTGGAATCGTGGGAATTTCTCTTAGGTGGAAGTCAGGGCAGCAAACTAGCAGCTGCAGTTTAGCTGAGGTCTCCTCAGATTACTCTGCTTGTTAGAAAACATGAGCAGCCATGATGGTTCCCGCTGGCACTGCCCATGCTTAGGGCTCAGCAGTCAGAACAGGGTGCATCAGGTTTTGCAGCCCAAGGAAATGAGTCTCAGCTGGCTCCCTCCAGCTGACTTGAGCAGACTCTCTATTCCTTACAATGGCAACTTAACTGTCAAGCTTGTTTAATCAGTGAACTGCCCCATGGGGATAATGAGCCTGAAGCCCTCACAAGTCAGTGACTGACAGCGCCATCACAAGCAGCTATGGCGTAGAGGTGGCAGGTGGCTGCCTGTCTACTGGCTGACTCTTGACTAGAGCTCAGGAGTTTAGCCTTGACAAATACCATCCCAAAATATACACTGCCCAAGAAGCCACACCTCAGTGCTCTAGTGGTCATGGGAACAGAGCCTTGGGCTGCTTTTGTGAGTGGATCTCAAGTTACAGAGAAAGATGGGGCCAGCCCTTGTAGTTGCAGGTAGACAAATGTCACAGGTGCCTTAGAGCCAGAGCAGGGTCCAGCTAGGGAAGATCTCTAAGGAGTGAGTGTGGGTGGAGTCCCTGCAAAAGGATGTGTGGAGAAAAAAAAAAAAAGTGCCGGCGCACGCCTTTAATCACAGTACTTGGGAGGCAGAGGCAGGCGGATCTCTGAGTTTGAGAGTTCGAGGCTAGTCTGGTCTACAGAGTGAGTTCCAGGACAGCCAGGGCTACACAGAGAAACCCTGTCTCGGAAAGCAACAACAACAACAAAAGGGATGTGTGGAGCACCCAGTGAGGAGTTAGCCCTACAGGTGGCGTTCTATGCGTGGGCATGTGATCTGGGCTCCTCTGGCTTTATCTGGTACATAGTTACCTGTGTGTGCTCTGGCTGGTGGTGGGAACGGGAGGAGTGCTAACCTACTCAATCTCCTTCACTGCCTCCTTCTTCCTCAGTTCCTCGGGTTGTGGCTGTGTCCCCGCAGATGCGCCTCGTGGAAGACAACCCCTCTTCACTTTCCCTCGTGGAGATCTACAAGCAGCGTTGTGCCAAGAAAGGCATTGAGCATGACAACCCCATCTCCCGTTACTATGACAGGCTGGCCACAGTGCAGGCACGGGGAACCCAGGCCAGCCACCAGGTACCAGGCAGGAGGCCAGCCACCGCCCGGGGCCTCCGTCCATGCTGCTTGGTTGCGGTGGGATGTTCCTCGAGGGACTCCAGTTCTCATGAGATGGGCAAGGTCAGATGGCTGGTGTCCATCTGTTGCAGGGGGTTTGTGGTGAGGTTCCTGACCTCAGAGAGGCCATTGCACTTACAGAAAAGTTAAGAAGTTAGGCTTTACACACCAGTGGCTGGCATGCTGCCTTGGCAGCCAGTGATTGGGTAACACACATTTAGACCCTGTAGGGTTTCTAAAATGCAAAATATGACACACCAAAACCTTTGGGACCCAGCTATTTGGGTTGTTTGGGGCAGGAGCACTGAGTGGGCCACAGGAGTCCCAACCAGCCTGTGCTCCTAGGGTGACAGAGGGCCCTCTCCTTATTTGCAGATTCCTGCCCTTGGCTGGGAAGATTTTGTCCAGGGTTGTGTGGAGCGGCAAGAGGCAGCTGTTTTGGCCCCTCCCCAGGTGCCACGGGGTCCTTCTGTGCATTACCAGGAGAGGCCACGGGGTGGAAGCCATGACCTGCCCTGTATTGCCCGGGGCTCAGTGTAGTTTCTCTGGGCCCTGCAACCTTAGGCTTTATTTAGGAAGCTAGAGCCCACAGGGCTTCCTTTCCACCTCTGCAGGGGCAGCATAAGGTGGTCCTGGCTGCAGGGTCTGAGGCAGCCCCCTGCTTCTTCATGCAGAGGGAGTGAATCTCTGTTTACTCACAGGCTTTTGGACAGCCTCCTTTGAGAACTGGTGTCTGATAGCACAGGTCACGGCTTGGTCGTTCTGTGCCCCCTTGGGCAGATGTGAGGTGTTCATGGGAGAGGCCATCGTTCTGTCTGATGGAGGAAGCCATTAGCTAAAGCTGAGTGCTTCACCAGGAACCGAGGGAGGCTCGGTGTCGGTCCAACTTGTAAGCACTGCCTGAAGAGAAACACTGGCCACCCTGAGCGACTCCAGCTCCTCGCCCTCCTCTCTGCACCTGACTGGTGTGGTTTGTGTTAGCTCTGCTCCATTTCTGTGGCTTTAATGACACTTTATTGAGATAAAACTCACATGCTGTGGAAGCCATCCTTGAAGGCATTGAGTGTCTGGCTGATTTTCAGATGTATGGCCATCACCCCCCACTCCGCATCTCTCTCCAGGCCCAGCCACAGGCGGGCCACAGGTCTGCGTTTGCCTGTCTTAGCATGCCATGAGTGGAATTAGACTTGTGTCTGAAGCCTGTGTCAGCCTGTCTGTCTGTCTGTCTGTCAGCTGATGGGCTTCTGCATGATTGATGGTCCCTTTGGTTACAGAATGAGAGCAGCTGTGGACGTTGTCACCTTGTCTGTGCGGATACATGCTCATTTCTTTTGAGTATGTATTTAATCTTTACACCTGGATGTAAAATTCCTGGGTTGATTGGTAGCTCCATGTTTAAAAGTTCAGTGAACAGTATTGCCGGGTGCCTGTGGTGTGTGCCCTAATTCCTCTGTGTCCTTCCCAGTTCGTACTGCCTGCCTTTTTTTCTTAACCATAGCCACCCTGGAAGGCATGGGGTGCTGCTAGTGCTTGACTGTAGTTGTGATGACTAGGGTTTCTCTGTGTTACTAGCTATTTATACTTTTTCCTTGCAGGGTATCTGTTCAAGGCCTGCCTGTTTTTAAATTGGACAATTTTTCTTTTTAAACTATCCATTTGGCTATTTTGCCTGAATGCATGTGTGTGCCAAAGAAGGTCAGAAGAGGGTGGCTCCCCTGGAACTAACCCAACCCAGGTCCTCTGAGAGTACCGTGCTGGTTGCGCTGTCTCTCCAGCCCCTGATCTATCTTTTATAGTAAATCCTACACATTCTTACATGACATAGTGACTTTCCTGGGCTCACTTTGTGAAGTCTGCTCTGTCACATGTAGCCATTGAAATAGCTCAGTTTGGTGGTCAGTAGATGGATGGCCTGATAGATAGATGTTCAGGCGTGTGTGCGTTTTGGCAGTGATAGGGACAGAGCGGAGGTCCTCATGTCTGGTAAACAGGCACTCTGCCATGAAAACACCCCAGCTCTTGACTTGGCAGATTTCTTAGCTGTTTGAACCAACACACCTTAACGTCTGTTTTGATGGTGTCTTATCTGTCTGTGGGACAGTGGTTTGTAGCTTTGCCTTTGCCCTCACTTCTACTGTGGCAGAGCCTCGGGATCACACTCAAACACTTGACCTTTTAAGTTCCAGGAATGTGCTAGAGCTATCAAAGCCGCTGCCCCGCCCACCCCATCTCCTGCACGGCTTTTGTCTTTGGCCAGACTCTGAGGGCTTCAGCTGGTGCTGTGGTCACTGGCACCTGCAGTGTTGAATACTTAGCCATCGGTTGTTTTAGTAATCGCTGTCATCGCTGAGTGAACATCACTGAGACAGGGACAGACCTTATCAGTGGGATTTCTGTAGGATGCTGACAGATGAGTCATCAGGGCAACTGCAGGGATGACGGTTAGCAGTCCTGGCCACCGAGGATGTAGGAAGGAGAGTGACAGAAAGACATGAAGTTGCCACCAGGCCAGCTGTTCCTGCCAGGACTCAGCCTGCTGTTCTAGATAATAACTTGTCCGACTGTTGTTAGACGCCTTCAGATTCCAGAGAGACCTGGAAAAATTGGTTTTGACCTTTCCCAGTTGGGCTAAAGCTGTCCCTGAGATTTGGTGTCTTTCAAGACAAAACTGAGGTCATACAGATGTCTCTCTCTTCTGATTAGCTTCTGGGTTGATGACATTTCCTCTATTCATGATTTAAAGAGGACATTGGTACCCAGCTGTCCTTCGTCTCTTTTGTTAGCTGGCTGTTGTGTTCAGAGCAGCAAGGGTGAAAGTAGTTTAGTGTGTTGGTTTGAGAGGCATGTTGTGCACAGCCGTGGCTTCCAGTCAGTTGCACAGGCAGTAGGGTCATCAGGCTGAGGGGAGCTCGGTCTGCAGTGTTGAGTGAGATGCTAAGTCAGTCAGCAGTTGCAGTACGAGAGCTTTCCGTCTGCTGGGGAGCACAGGCAAAGGGTCACACCGTGATGTGTTCCAGGTCCTCCGAGACATTCTCAAAGAGGTCCAGAGCAACATGGTCCCCCGAAGCATGCTGAAGGAGTGGGCCCTGCACGCTTTCCCCAACGCCACAGACTACTGGACCTTCCGGAAGATGTTCACCATCCAGTTGGCGCTCATCGGCTTCGCAGAGTTTGTCCTGCACCTAAATAGACTCAACCCTGAGATGTTACAGATTGCTCAGGTAACTGGCTATTAACAGCCAGGTCTTGTTTTGACTACTATGTCCTGCCAACATGGGCCTTAAAAATGTCTCCCTCTGAAATGTAGGACACAGGCAAGCTGAATGTGGCTTACTTCCGATTTGACATAAATGATGCAACTGGGGACTTAGATGCCAACCGTCCGGTCCCCTTCCGCCTCACGCCCAACATATCCGAGTTCCTTACCACCATTGGTGTCTCCGGCCCGCTGACTGCCTCCATGATTGCTGTTGCACGGTGCTTTGCCCAGCCTAACTTCAAGGTGGGTCTCAGCATCTTCCTGTGAGAAGGGTGGACCAATTCCTTAACTCCTCCCACCTGGGATCTCTGCCGATGGAGGCCTGTAAACAAGGAGGGAGGTGTTATAATGGAGTATTTGAAAGAGTTTGCCATGTTCATTAGCTAACGATGCAGAATGAAAGGGAGGCCACTTTGCCAAAAGGAATCTAGGGTCCTTGGTCGGTCCGCTGCTCATTGACTTCCCATAGCAATTGTGGCTCGTCTTGGCATGAGAGACTGAAGTATTTTCAGGCTTGCTGCCTGCCTTTCACGGGCTGGAGTGAGGCCTAAGCAGACACAGATACCTAGAGATAGCCTGGCTCAGTTCCATCTGTACCTCCAGTTCTAGGGAATCTGATACCCTCTTCTAACTTATGTGGGCAGTGGACACACAGCTGGTACACAAAATGTTGGCCAAAAGCATTAATATGCATAAAATAAAATTCATGTAAAATATTTAAAAATCAGTAACTAATTGATGAGCAGGCAGATAGCAAGGGGTAGTCAAGATAAAGTGCAGGTGTGGAGTGGGCACCGGGAGCATCAACAGGAGGAAGAGCTGGTTCAAGAGTGTCAAGTAGGTGGGGCTTTGGTTTGATTGACAGCCTCGAGTTTTATAAGCTTCGGTTGACTGCTCAAGAATGCCCTGTTATTCGTAGGTATAAGAGAGTAAATAGGGCATTTTTTCTCCTGGCTGTTAATTCAGAGGACAGTTTGTCGTATTGTACATACTTCTAAAACCAGTCCAACCCAAACCAGATCAGCCTGGTGTCCCTAATTTCCCAGATATGTTCCAGGACGTGTTTGCCACAGAGTGGGAGTTCCTAGGGTTGTTGGGGAGCTGTCTGACAATGATGCAGTGGCCTTATTTGGAGAGGGCTGTGTGTGGAGCTCAAGCCAAGCTGGAGCTGAGTTGATTGTCCCCCACTCTCTGCCTTACCGAGATGCCCTCAGCACCTGTTCTCTGAGTACAGTGAGAGAACACAACATTGAAGCCTGCCATTTCTGCTGTTCTCGCTGTGCCCAGGACAATGGATTCTCATTAGATTGTCCTGACATTAGACCAGAGAACAGTGCTGTGTTCAGTCCCTAGGTGGCAGCCTGGCTCTGGCTGCTCATGTTAGATGGGTCTGCACCATAAAGCTGCCCCATCACCCTCGATGGGATACAGCTATTGCCCCCTCTCCTTTGCACAGGTGGATGGCATTCTGAAAACTGTGCTCCGGGATGAGATCATTGCTTGGCACAAAAAGACACAGGAGGACACTTCCTCTCCACTGTCGGCCGCCGGGCAGCCTGAGAACATGGACAGCCAGCAGCTGGTTTCCTTAGTTCAGAAAGCTGTCACTGCCATCATGACCCGCCTGCACAACTTGGCTCAATTCGATGGTGGGGAGAGCAAGGTGAACACCCTGGTGGCTGCCGCCAACAGCCTGGACAACCTATGTCGCATGGACCCTGCCTGGCATCCATGGCTGTGACCTCAGCTGTCCCCCCACCCAGAATGTGAAATGTGCCTCTCAGCCTCTGAGCCCCTGGCTGTTGAGACCTCTCTCTGCCTTGTTACTCACTTTATTCAGTTACCTTCCCAGTAGTTTGTGTGTGGAAGAGCATGAGATTAGTCCTGGAGGGAGCCCCTGCACACAAGGATGGCCAGCCAGGCCGTTAGAGGTGGCAGAGCCCAACTCAGCAGCTTCTGAGATGCTTTTTAACTTGGGGAGTCCCTGACTGGGACTCCTTGTGGTACTCCTGTCTCAGTGTGAAGGGCAGATTGAGAATGTCCCCTACATCCCTTAACTTCCAGAAACTACACCTCAGAGCAGCTGCACGCTGTGCACAGACCTTCAACAGGGTCTAAGAAATCCACAGTGTTAGAGAAACAGGAATCGGGAACAGCCGAACAGGCTTGCTTCTCTCTGAGCACAGATTTTCACACTCTATCACTGGTTTGGAATCTCGAGAAGTCTGATGATGTGGCTCAGTGAGCCGACGCGCTGCTGGGGAAAGCTAGCTGCCCCTGGCCTCATCAGACTCCGATTCAGCTGTGCAGAAGCGGAGCTGTGGAGGGCAGCAGGCCACCCTTTCACTGTTTACTGCTGGCTTGTTGGATATCTTTTAGAAATTTACTATCATTGTACCAGAAAAAAAAAAGACAAAATCATTTTGTTTTTCCTTCCTAATTTAAAAAGAAAGCAGTGAAAGTCTCCTTCAGTCTGTTATGTTGACATTTTTATAAATCTGAGCATTGAGAACGTTCTAGCTAAATTTGTACAGTGTGATTTTTTTTTTTTTAGAATAAATATTTTATAAAAGTATTTGCTGTCCCCTATTTTGTGTTAGCATCTGTTTCCATGTGGTGCCTTTTCCAATTCAGCATCTGCTGTCCCCTCCTGGACAGAGTAAGGTGTGTCTTCTAGATGACAGTGCATTGTGCCTGTGAAGATGTGGTGGCCCGTGATTGCCCGTGGTTGCCTGTGGTCCTAGGTCCCAGGGTCAGAAGTAACCGGCCTGTGTAAAGGTGGGTCTGAGACTTGTGTAAGTGTGTGGCTATGACATCGGCCTGACACAGGATATGTAGCCCTGTTTAAGCCCAAAGGAGTGTGTCTGTCTACACACTCTCCACAGCTGCTTACCACACGCAGCATGGATCGATACAACCCCCTCTCGGCCCTGGACTCTTCATCTGCTTTCCTTTTGTTCCCAGCTTGCATAGATCATCTCCTGAGGCTAAGCATACTCTAGTGTGAGATGCCAACTCTCAGGAACGTAGCCTCTTGGATCCTTCTTTCTAAGAGGATGCTAACTGTACACTCCAACATGTAGTTACAAGCTCCTTTATGGCTGGTTGGCCCCAGTACCGGAGTCTGTATATCCCCAGACCTTGATCTCTGCAGGCCCTCAATCGAGGAGAGGCATGGCGCTACACTTTACAGAAAAGGGATTGCCTGCTCAGAGAGGGTGAGGAACCTTCCAAGGTCTCAGAGCCAATCCTGGAACAAGTGGAATTGTACTTCCAACCAGTTGAACACTATCCCACTAAACTGAACCCTGGGTTACAGACTGAGGCTGAGGAGCTGGACGGTATGCATCTGACCTGACCTGACGTTCCTGCTGGTTCTTCAAGGTTATCCATGCTCCTCGGTTTCCGAGAATTGCTCCCTTTGTGAGAATGTGTTTTAGATGCTGGAATGGTGAGAGTTGGAGGCCGAGTGACACGGAGGTCACTGTGCCACACAAGCAGCCCGTGACTATCACCTTGCTAAGCTAGTTCCGAGGCCTTCAGTGGGGAAGGCCTAAGGCTCCCTTCTGGGCTCAGCCAACCTTACAGCCATGGGCAGGACAAGAAGTCTCTCCCAGTGAGAACCTAGCAACTATGTTCCAGACTGGAGAAGAGGAGGGCCCCAGGACAGGAGATTCAGGAAGCTGTGATGTTACAAGCATGTTTCACAGCCCAGTGTGTAGGGATGTCTGGAGCTGTGCTCAAGGCTGCCCGCTTAGAAGGTAGGCACTTACTTGAGGACTACCTTTTTGAGGTAAGGTAGGTGTGTGTGTGTGTGTGTGTGTGTGTAAGAGTTCTTTTTAAAGATGGAGTCCTGCATAGGCCAGGCTGGTCTCACTTTTGCTGCGTTGCTGAGGGTAATCTTAAGTCCCGATCATCTGCTTCCACCTGCCTAGTGGTGAGAGCAGAAGCATCGCCGTGCCCTGTTTGTGATGCTCTAGAGATCAGATGCAGAGCATTGTGAATACCAGGAAAGCTCTCCAGTTCTGCACAAGCCCTCTGTTGAGTAGTTTGTTAAGACAGGGTTTTACTCTAGCTTGGACTAGCCTGGAACTTACTGTTTTTACCACCCAGGCTGACCTTAAACTTGAGGCAATCCTCCTGCCTTAGCCTCCGCATTCTGAGAATAAGTAATTTTGACATGTTTTATTTTTTATTTATTTTTTTATTTTATTTTTTATTTTTTTGGTTTTTCGAGACAAGGTTTCTCTGTGTAGCCCTGGCTGTCCTGGAACTCACTCTGTAGACCAGGCTGGCCTCGAACTCAGAAATCTTCCTGCCTCTGCCTCCCAGGTGCTGGGATTAAAGGTGTGCGCCACCACTGCCCGGCGACATGTTTTATATTTTGGGGCCATATTGAGTTAACACGTGTCTGGTGTGAGATAAGTGTACAGCTTAATTCTTTTGCATGTGTGTATTATTTTCCCAACACTATTTGCTGATGACTATTCTGTTTAAAAGGTCCTAGCAACTGACAGCTGATGGTGTGTTTGTGTGTGTGTAAACCGGGTCGATTGTACTTCATATTCACGTAAACGTTCTATTTTCTCACATTTGAACCATTAGTCATACAATGTGTAATTGTTATGCTCTTGTGACTTTTTTAGTTTCTCTGCTATAGTTTCTAGGGTTTTTCCCCATTCATGATTGGGAGACATGCCAGGGCTTCTGTGTGGGGGGACGTGCAGCATATCTGGAGGTCCGAAGACAACCTTAGGAAGTGGTTCTTTCCTTCATGTGGGAAGCTGCTCACCTCACCAGCCCATGCCTTGAGCCTTGTAACAATTTAGACTTGCTTTGTGCCCTAACATTCAGTTGACCCCAAGTACCATTTCGGGTGCCCTTGGGGGGAAAAACCATATTATGGGCTAGGGTTGTGCCTTGGTGGGAGAGCTCTGTGGGAGAGCTTGGTGGGAGTGCATGAAGCCCTGAGTTCAGTTTCCAGTGCTTCAAAAGACATTCATACACTGTGCTGCTCTGAGGTAGGCCTGATTGGCCCCTGCAGTGTGCAGGTCTTCTTTGATCTTACCTTTCTCCTAGCTGTATCTGCTGAAAACAACTGTTTCTCCTTCCATCCCACAGGTTTGCTTCTGCTGGTAAACATTTGGTGCACTTTTCTAATAGTATCTCTTGGTTAACTGACCTGATGTTACATAGTGTCCTTTGGTTCGTGTTAGTCTTGCATAGCCCACCCGGCCCACTCATACTTGTTTACCACGTAAATAGAGTCCTTTTGTTTTGCCCCGCCTGTCCTAAGGTCCAGTGTGATTTTATTGTAGACAGTACAACGACCTTGGATCCTGCTTTCTAGGTTTGTTTTTAATGCATGCTGTTAGTCTGTGTCTTTTGACCGAAGGGGTTGACACATTTACATTTACAGTAATTATGGACAGAAAGGCTTGAGGTTTGTCATCTTGATGTCTCACGGGTTTTTCATGTCTTGTCTCTTTCGTTGTAGCCTTCCCTGTGTGGTTCAGTGATTGTGTTTATAGTGACACATTTTTGAATCCTTCCTCATTTCTATTGATACAAGTTTTATGAACACTTTCTATGGATCTGTTGTCTCTTAATCTCCTAAAATTGGAACAGTCTGATTTGAATCTCTGCCAGGTTTAATCCTGTACAAGAACTTCACACTTGAGAAATTGCTAGTCTGGTCTCAAGAAGTCTCCTTTGCAGCTTGGATTGTCTGAGAGTCTTCCTTGATCCTCAGCTTCACTTCGTCTGAGAGGGACTCTTAGCTTCTATTGTTTACTCTGGCAGGGAGGGGCCTGATGAATCTGGTCAGTTTTAGGGACTTCCTGAAGCTATTTTGAATTGTTTACCTTCCTGCTTAAAGGAGCTTCCCTGCTGGATGGAATGCTTCAATCATAGAGGAAACTTAAACAATAACACAGTTTATTTTCATTTTATCTTTATTGGTGTGTACATGCCTACTTGCCTGTATGTGCATTTCATGTGTGCACGGCATGCCAGATGTCAGATCTCCTGTAACTGGAATTATAGGGTCCTCTTAACTGCAAAACCATCTGTCCAGCCCCAGGATTTCTGCTTTGACTTTGTCCCTCAACAGTCTGGTTGTATGGCTTGGGGTGGGGCTGTTGTTTCCCTTGTTCTTCTGTGGCTCCCATGATTAGTCCATGGATGCTGTCCTGTCCTTCCCTTGAACTCTCTTTACTCAATTCATTTTGTCCTTCTTCTTTTGGCCTCCCGCTTAGTAATTTCAGATAAAACTGCCAGTTTAAGTCCACAGTTGAGCCTGTCAGTCAATGGCTCAGTTCCTAGCAGCCATGTTTTTCAGTTCTAGAATATCCATGTGGTTCTCTTTTATGATTTCCATCTGATAATACCAGGATTTTGTTCATGTAATTTTTCTGATTTCCTTTAGATTTTTTTACTCCTTGTGTGCATAGCGTGTACACGCACACATATATACACACACACAAACATACTTTCAGCATCTTAAACACTCTTTTTGGTTTTAAATTTATCTTTTACATTTAATCATGTACTGTGCATGGTGTGAAGGTATCCATGGAGACAGAGTATCCCTCTGGACCTGGAGTTACAGGTGGTTATGAGCCATAGAAGTGGGTGCCAGTATCTGAACTTGGGTTCTCCTGAGAAGACGGAAGTGCTTTTCACCTCCTTGGCATCGATGGCTCCAGTTGCATCTTACGGATTTGCAAAGATTATTTGTTTTCTTTCTTTATTTTCTTTTTGGTTTTATAGTAGTCAGTTTTATTAAGTACGTGGTAAACTGAGACTAATACACTGACATGAGAGGAAATCACTTCTTCACATTGTCTCACCATCTTGGCATAGGTCATGCCAAGTGCTAGAATGTTCCTTTCTACTTGTCATAAGTATTGGGTGAAAATGGGGACAAATCTTTCCACTTTAGGAAAGTCATGTTCATGTCACAATACACCTGGTTTAAATGGAGCACCAAAATTCCAGAGGGCATTCTACCCACTTTCTCAATCTCCTTTCCCCATGAGGTCCTGACTGACTTTTCCACCAGTCAAATCTGAGATGTTCTAAACCCAAATATTTCTATTCAGTTGAGTGCAATGGGGTAGACACAGAAGATACCTTATCTCCATTTGCATCTTTGGGATTAAACAGCACTGAACAGGGTAAGTGAATTACACCCAAAATCAAGCGAAGAGTTTCAAGGAAGCTTCAATAGAAATGTTAAGAGTGACATTTCAGTTCAGATCCAGAAGTGCTATTGGGAGATACTGAGGTCTTAGCCAATATAAGGAAGGGTTGGGAATAGCCTTTCAGACGCAGCTCTGTAAGAATGCTTTGGCCAGCTGGGCGGTGGTGGCGCACGCCTTTAATCCCAGCACTTGGGAGGCAGAGGCAGGCGGATATCTGAGTTCGAGGCTAGCCTGGTCTACCGAGTGAGTTCCAGGACAGCCAGGGCTACACAGAGAAACTCTGTCTCGAAAAACCAAAAAAAACCAAACAAACAAACAAACAAGAATGCTTTGGCCAATAAAGTCTGGGTCTGCGGAACCAGATATCCCGTTGCTCCTCAGTTTGAAGAAGTGCTTAGGGCGTTTGTTCTTCTGACTGGAGAGCAAGTATGTGACCTGGATGGTTGTTGGCGACATTTCAGGTGACTAAGGTCTTTGGCTGCTGATTGGTGTTGTCTCTGAGAACTCCCAATTTGTGCTTTGACCACGGTGGCTAGCTCACTCAAGGCCTCCTGCTATCACAAGTACTCACTCTGGCCAAAGACCCTGTCCCATAGTGGGCTGTCTCGTATCCATCCAGGAGGGTATCAATGAGGGCCTTTCAAACATCCTTGAAAGGAGTGCTAGTGTTTCGCAGATCTAGCAAGTAGGAGCGGAAATTCTTACCCATTAAAGAACAGGGGTGCCGACCTACAGCATGATACGGGATCTCAGAGGCAGGGATGGCTTCTAGGGCTTTCATCCTGTATAGATAGTTGTAGCAACTTTGATTCCCCTGGGTTTCCAGCTGCAGTAATCTGGCATCATCATCTGCAAGGAGCTGGGGTTCATATTTGATATCCTGATCCCTGCATAGTCGAATATCGATCTCCTCGTTTAAGTCCTTGTCTCTTTACAAAAATAAACAGCAGTACGAATACCAGGTTCCCCGTACGCATCACAAGCACGGCATTCTCTCCAGACAGCCAGTTACTACTGATGCCATTGCCACTCTCTGGGATCACCTGCTAGGATAGTCCCACTGCACTCGCACATTAGCCCAGGGGCAGCCGAAGCCAGGGCACCTGGGTTCCCTGGAGGTCTCCGGCCATTTCCATATGGTTTTCGGTGAAAAACTAGGCTGGAGTCCATCAGAAAACATGGTGGATAAGGGCATTCAGTGAGCATAGGACAGTCAATTATTTGTTTTCATGTGGCATCAAATTAAATGTATCTGAGGCTGGAGAAGTAGCTTGGTGGTTAAGAGCATTGACTGCTGTTGGGGGGACTAGCAACCACCTCAGTGATCATTGTAACTCCAGCTCCAGGAGATCTGATCCCACAGGCCTCTGTGGGCACGTGTTCACATGTGCATACCCATGTGCAGACACACATGTATAATAAACCTTTATAAAAACACATCTATTACTGTGAAGCATGTGACTTATCAGAAGCACAGTCATTACTGAATGGATAATGTCACATTTACATTCTAGGAATGGTCTTGGTTTCCTGTTTATTTGTATGTCTTTTGATGCTCTGCAGGAAAACAGGACCTAGAAAAGCAGCCGCTTCTCCCGTTGTCTGCAGCCATGCGTCTTCCCTAGCCTGCATGCACTCTCTGATGTGCACCATTTTTTTTTTTTTGCTCATGTACTTGTATGCAGAGGCCAGGGCGGATGTCTGATGTCCTGCTCTGTCATTTTTCTATTGCCTTGAGACAAAGTCTCCTACAACTTGGAACTAGGCTGAGAGCCAGCAAGACCCAATAATCCTCTGTCTCCACCTACCAGCACACTGGGTTATGGGAACTGCCTGTCTCGTGGGTGCTGGGATTTGAACTCAGGTCCTCATGATTGTGCACCAACTGCTCTTACTGAGCCAGCTCCCTAGCCATGCAATTGCTTTTAAATGTTGAGTTTTCCCCATTACCCCAGCCTCTCCACAGGGTCCTGTGTGTGTGCACATCCCTCTCACCCCACAGTCCTCTACTTGTTACTCAGGCATGCTGACTTGTTTCCAACAGCTGAGCTGTGTGCTGCAGGCTGGCCTGAATCACACTAGAGCTCTATCTAGTTTCCTTTGCTTCTCTTCTTTCACTTCAGGAAACGGACCAGGCCAGGGAGGACTGGAGACAAGGCCATGAGAAATGAGACAATTCCTTACTATTTTTCTTTCATTTCTTTGAGGGCAGGAGGAATGCTCTTGCCATGGCATGTGAGACTCAGTGGTAATCTGTGCTAGTCAAGGTTATCTCTGCCAAGTGGGTCCTAAGAGCTAACTCTAGCCATGAGCCTTAGCAGCCGTTACCTGCTGAGCCGTCCCGTCAGCCTGCTCCTGGTACTGTACGTAGAGTCTTCCTGGTTGTGTGTCTGTGGTTGTTAAACATAGGGGAGGCGTTGGGGTCTGCTCCAGTTGGTCATGTGTGCTCCTGTCTGGGCCGTTTGAGTCTAAGATGTTGTCGTCCATCCTGTTGCCAGTGGCCTTTATTGTATATGTGTGTGTTTGGGGAGCAAGAACACAGATGTGGTACATGTGCACATGTAGGCCGGAAGACAGCATTGGGTGTCACCCTCAGGTGTCACCCTCAGGAATGCCACCCACCTCAACACAGGTCTTCTCACTGGCTTGGGATTCACCAAGTAGGCTAGACTGCCTGGCCAGTGAGCCCCAGAGATCTGCGTGTCCCAGCCTCCTCGGTGTTGGCAGTAGAAGCACATGCTGCCATGGCCTGCATTGTTATGTAGGCCATAGGGATTAAACCCAGGTCCTCATGCTTGGGAGGCAGCCGCTCGTCTAACTAAGCCATCTCCTCAGGCTAGACGTATTCTTTTTAACGTATCGTTCTCTTCATGAAGTTACAATTTGCAAGAGCATACATTTTTAAAAAGTAATTCGATTTATTTCACATATGTGAGTGTTTTGCCTGCATGTATGTACACTCACCACATGTGTGCCTGTTGCCTGCAGAGGTCAGAAGAGGTAGTTGGGTCCTGGAACTGGAGTGCTTGTGGACCATTCATGACGGGGCTGGGAACTGAACCCTACTCTTTTGGAAGAGGAACAAGTATTCTTAAACTCCAAGCCATCTCTCCAGCCCCAAAGTATACATTTTTAAATGACAAACTACATTTTATTTAAGTAAGTATATGTGCCATAAAAGTAGACTGAATCCAGCCTTGGTCTCACAGAGATAAACTGCAGGGAAACTGTCAGAGTCCAGCTGAGGGCGGAGGCACCAGGGACCAGCAATGGCCTCCCATCCTTCTAGCCAAGAAAAAGAGGAAAAATCACCTCATAAAATTCCCTTTTAAGTCAAGTGTATTTGTAAAGTGAGCCCCAAAGAATTGTAACTTGCTCGGTTGAGCCTTTGGATAAGAACTTCGCTGCCCACATTAAACTAAATGAGGAAAATAATCAAAACCCTCTAAGAAGAGAGACAGGAAATCGCTGTTTCTAGGCTAAGAGAAAGAAGTCATGAAGTAGCAAACCAAAAGAGCTGTTTTTGCCGCTGCCAGCAGTTGGAGACGATAGAAATCCATTCCTATTTTAAAAACTTACCATATGGTCTGAGCTACAGTGCTGGTGCTGACACCAGTAAAACCCAGGGAGGACAAAAGCCATGTAACTGTTGAATATAAGAAATTATGCTGGGCGGTGGTGGCGCACACCTTTAATCCCAGCACTTGGGAGGCAGAGGCAGGCGGATTTCTGAGTTCGAGGCCAGCCTGGTCTACAGAGTGAGTTCCAGGACAGCCAGGGCTACACAGAGAAACCCTGTCTCGAAAAAAAGAAAAAAAAAAAGAAAAAGAAATTTTTAGGAGTGATGGCTCAGTGGTTAAGAGCACTTCCAGAGGTCCTGAGTTCAATTCCCAGCAACCATATGGTGGCTCACAACTATCTGTAATGGGATCCGATGCCCTCTTTTGGTGTCTGAAGACAGCTACAGTGTACTCACATACATACAATAAATAAATCTTTAAAAAAAAATAAAGAGAGAAATGATGAGGGAGCTTGTGAGGCAGCTCAGTGGGTAAAGGTGCATGATGCACAAGCTGGCCAACCTGGGTTTGATTCCCAGAATCCCAGTGGAAGGAGAGAACCGACTGCAAAAAGTTGTCCTCTGACCTCCCCGTGTATGCTGTGGTACACCCTGCACTCCACATACATACACAATAATCCGTTTTTAAAAGACCTTCCTTAGTGACTGGAGAAGTGGCTGAGAGGTTAAGGAGTGCTTGTAGCATGGCAGAGGGCTGGGTTTGGTTCCTAGCACCCACATAATGGCACACAACAATTTGTAACTCTAATTCCAGGGGATCCAATGGCTTCTTAGCACACATACATACTTGCAGGCGAAACATTCATACCCATAAAGTAAATAAATATATATTTAAAGACAGCCATTATTAGGGCTGAGGATGTGGTGGAAGTCTTGCCTAACATACATGAAACCCTGGGTTCCATCTCCTGCTCCTTCACACACACACCCCAAAAATATATGTGGTGTCATATAATTTCATATATGTGGGCTTATAATCCCAGTACGAAGGCAGAGGCAGGACCAGAAGTTTAAGGCCAGTCCTGACCGAACAGCAAATTTGAGGTGTATAAGAACCACTCTGATAAAAGAAATCATTGTTGTATATATGGACTATTTTGCTTTTACACACACACACAGACACACACATATACATATGCCATGCACATTCAGTACCTGCTTAGGCCAGCAGGGGGCATCGGGCCCCTGGACCAGGACTAGGCAGTTGTGAGCCACTCAGAGTGCCAGAAACTGAACAGAGCAAGAGCAGCAAGTGCTTTGAGCACTGAGCCATCTTTCTCCAGCCCCTCTACAGACTATTTTAGAGAACCCCAAATTGAGTATTAACACTGCCTAGCAAGAGAATGGAATGGCAGTCAGTAACTTATTAGCATAAGAGGCATACACTGTTCCAATGTTCATCATTCATTTAGCAAGGTCTGAACTTGAACCATGGCACCATCTGAACTATACAGTAGAAACGATAGTCACAGCAGAGGGAACAGTTCCTGTCTGGGATTCTGGATCTTACAACCCAGATGTATGGACAGGCTCTGCCTGGGGCTGTGTGGACAGCAGGTAGAACTCAGATCCTGGGTACAGATATCTCCCCGGCCAGTACATGGTGTTCTGGACCAGCAGAGTCCCTTGGAGGAGAGAGCTCTCCAGAGCACTATCCTCAGTTCATAGACTGGGAGGCAGGACTGGGCTGTCAGGCTGGCCCTGTGTCCTCTAGGACTCCCTGCAGGCCTCGGTAATGTCAGGAATATTCGTGGAACGTCCTGTAGCTTTAGCTGCAGTCTATGCATTTTGTCCTCAACTGTGTATACACTTGTCTCGGGGGGTTGGGGGGGAAACGGGCTGGCCTTCAGAACGGCTATGAAACTGCTCATCTGGCTCACAGGGTGCATGGATGACCTTTGACCTCTCTCCAGGTGGCCTCCTTTTCTCACAGGATGTTTGCTCCCAGTTGAAGCAGAAATCTCTTTCTTGTGTGTGTACACGTGCATGCTTGTGCACGTGCATGCTTGTGCACGTGGAGGCCAGAACCCAAAGTCAGGGGTCCTCTTTACACCCTTGTGGCAGTGTCACCACCGAGCCTCAGGGAACCCCCCATCATTGCAGGGACACACCCCTGCACTTGGCTTATCACGTGGGATCTAGGGATCAGACTCAGGTCCTCACACTTGTGCAGCAAGCATGTTATCAACGTGCATGTGTGTGTCCGTGTGGGCATGTATGTGTGTGAATCCCGAGATTTGTGTCTCATGGTCGGCCTGTGTAGTCAGATAATCTCAAGTATTGAGACAGTTTCCTGCTGGCTGCTGCAGATGACAGCTAAGCTAGCCCACAAAAATCCCAGCATTCTCCTGTCTCCACCTCTTAGGGAGCACCTTGAGTGCTCGGGTCCTCACACTTGCTGGCTTGCCCTTTGCCCACTGAGTCATCTCCCCAGCCTGCAACCTCTGCTTCCTTAGTGACATCATTTCTGCTGGGACTTTTCATTTTCTACCGTTGTTGGTATTTTGGGTGGTTTTTTTTTTTTTTTTTACTGTGGCCAAATTATTTTTTTCCCTGTGTGATTGGTGTGTGTGTCCCCATCATACCTACCTGCTTGCTTGCCTGCCTGCCGTGTGTGTGTGTGTGTGTGTGTGTGTCCATCCGTCCACAGAGGCCAGATACCCTGGAGATGGACTTAGAGGTGAGCTTGGATCCTCTGAGCCATCTCTCCAGACTGAGAAGTTTTAAAAACACACTTGAAGGCTACTGACGACTCTACCCTTCTTTGGCCTTTGATACATACTTACTTTCTCTACTTTGTTAACATGGGGTCTAGATGCTTAGCCCGGAATGGCCTGGCCTTCACTGTGCAGCTCAGGCTGCCCTCAGACTTCAGTCCTCTTGTGCAAGCCTCAAGGGCTGGAATCGTAGGCAAGGGGCATCGTGCTCTGACTGGTTTTAGCCTGTTTAGTGCAACCATAATGATCTCTTCAGAGCTCCCTTCCCTCACATAGCTGCTGCCTCCTGGGCAAGTTCCCATGGCCAGTCCTGTCTTCTCCAAAGACCCCCTTGTCCTCCCTGGGCCCTGCACTAGGCTGTCTGCATTTCAGCTGACCCCAGTGTGGCTCAGCTCTCAGGATTCAACCTGATTGACATGGTCATCCACACGTGTCTCCTCCCCCTCTGCTTTTGAAAGCAGCTGCTTCCCTGAGACCAGAATCTGGTCCAGACCCTTTAGAGATATTATCTGAAGTTATTAGACCTTCCAAAGTGTTCTAAGTCAGGAACTGAGCTCCTGGGTGGCTCTCGCCTCCATCCTTCTTATTGGACTTTTCAGACAGGGTTTTGCTATCTAGCCCAAGGTAGCTTTGTTTTTTGTTTTTTGTTTTGAGACTCTCACAATGTAGCTCAGGCTAGCTAGCCTAGTACTCATGTATATAGTTTAGGCTGGCCTCAGACTCCTTCTGAGATTAAAGGTATGCACCACCGGGTGTCTTTGTGTTCAAGGGTGTGTGCAGAGGTCAGAGAACTGTGTGAGTCTGTTCTCTCCTTCTACTGTGGGCCTACTGTAAATGCCTCAGGGCTATTTATTTTACAATTACTACTGTAGCGTGTGCGTGTGCGTGTGCGTGTGCACACGTGGAGAGCAGAGGGCAGTTTCCAGGAGTCTGTTTTCTGTTCTTTCCTTCTCCTGAGGTGTCTGCGATTGAACTCAGGTGGTCAGACTGAGCTGCAAAGCACTTTACCCACAGCCATCTTGCTGGCCCAACACTTGGTTTTCTTTTTTCTTTTGAGATAGTGTCATATAACCCAGGCTAGCCCAAAATTCCACATGAACCTAAGGATAATCTTGAATTCCTGACCCTCCTGCCTCCACTTCTCTCAGGCTGGGATAATCTGAATGCTACTGTTTCTGTAAGAACTAATTGGTGTCATTTTCTTCTCTCCACAACAGACATATCTGAAAATTCAAAAGTGACCCTTCCACAGCTATATGAGGGAACTGGGCCTGGGCCTGCTGGAGCACCCAGTGCTGTGACCACCCGAAGCTTGGTCCTGTGACCAGAGTGATGTGCAGCAGCAAGGTGGCCAGGCAGGTAAGGACATTGTCACTACTGAGCAAGGACAGGCCATTGTGGGTAGAGGTGGCAGTCTGGGGTCGGGTCTCCCAACCTGTCCCTTCCTGTGGTAGCAGAAGAGTCCAGTGAGTAGAACAGAGTGGTGAAGTGGGAAGGGAGCAGGCTACATTGTGGGGTTGCTTGGATGGGCGGGGCCTAGTCACCCAGCCTGCTGACACCAAGTGGGACTTCAGGACTCTAGAGCCACTCCAGGACGTTCCAGGAGAGGACTGAGGGAGGCAGCTATGGGACCCACAGTGTCCAGGAGCTGGCCCAGCCTAGCGTGAGAGTAAAATTCTGCATGCAACTGACTATTCTGAGTGGAGGGTGTCCTTCCTCAAGACACCCACCCTGTCCCTGCATTAGGCCGAGGCAGTAAGAAAGCCTGGATGTGTAGCCTGCATCCAGGTTTGCCCTAAGCTTGGGGATGAGAGTCAACGACAGTCACCTGGTTTTCACCACATCATCTCTAGCTGTCAATTGCAGGCCCACAGCTACGCCAGCTGGGGACACTGCCCTCTGCACTCCCTGGCAGGTGGGAGAACAGGTGTAGAGATGGCAAGTGGTGAGTGACACCAGCCTGCTAGTCTCTGGGATGCTCTGCACAAGCAAGAGCCTGAGGCTGTGGTTTCTGTGTCCCCCCCTTCCCCTCCCCCCTCTTAATTCCTGCATCAAAGCTCCAGACAATGGCCCCAGGAGGTGACTGGGTATGAAGTAGAACTTCAAGACCTCAGGATTCCTCCCCCTGCTGCTTCGATGGTAGGGGTGGGGCTGCCACCAGAGACAGAATCTGTTAGCACCTGACCTTGAACCCCTCAGTAGGACAACCCTGAGTGAAGTCGGCTGAGCTCAAGCCAGTCTATTTGCTCACAGATGGAAGAGACCAAGACCAAGAAAGGAGCAGAGCTTAGTGTCCTGACTAAAGAAGCTCTAACCCACACAGCACTTCCTGTGTGAGAGCCCTGTGAGGAGGCGTGGCATCCTATCGTTGGTGATGTACTATTGTTAGGAGACGCCTCTGCAGTAGGAAGGATCCACAAAAAGTTCACACAGGGTGCGCTGACCCAGCAGTTGTGACCTGGATTCCAACAGAGTTGTGTACACTTGTACTGTGGGCAGCTGGAGTGGCAGGTGGAGCCCCAGAGAAGGCCCAAGGCTGCCCCAAGAGCCTGATGTGGTGGGGACAGGCTGAATATACTAATATAGTTACTGTGTCTGCTTAGCACTGGTATCTTCATTTGTCTTCTCCAACGTTCTAGATTGTCTTCATTTCCTTGGAGGGTGGACTTTATTGCTTGTAAAAGTAAATACACCATAATCTTGTTTCCACAAGAAAGTAACAGACATACCAAAAAGAAAAAAACAAAAGAAAAAAAAAGAAAAAAGAAAAGAAAAAAAAAGGAAAAAAAAGAAAAACATAAAGTTGTGAGTTTATTGCATATGTAACAAAATGAACCTGACCTCCCGGGTCCAGCCTGCTCTACAGTCAACATTTTGTGTTTCCAGCTGGTTCCACAACTGCATTAAATAGAACTAGCATTTCTTTAAATACTTTCAATTCTGACATAAAACAGAACATTAGTGTACAACTGTCACAGGAAAATGGGCAGTAAAAACTGGGGGAGGACTAGGGGTAGCAGCAGCACTTCCAACAGGACCTTACAAAATAAATTAGAATACATTAGAAACACAGTTTAAAAACCCACACCGTTTCAGAAGGCTGCCACGTGGCCTCCCAGACTGCAGTAGGGTGGGGCGTGTTCTCTGCAGACGGTCAGTCCAGCGTCCACCTGACCTGACTGACCCAGACCTGACCGTGCGGCCAAGCCAGGGCAGGGGTCAGCAGCCCTCCCTGTGCAGATTCTCCTAACAGAAAGCACAAGACTGCAACCTGCTGCCACCCGACTGCTGCAGCCTGGCCCATCCTTGCTGAAGCACTGTGGAGCAGAGTGGTGTTGGCTGCGTCCCTGAGTGTGGCCGCCGGCCGCTGGTGAGGGAGCCTGGAGAGCTGGGCTCCTGAAGTGTCTGGGTGATGTGGGGGCCACCAGGAGGGCTGACAATCGAGATCTTACAGGAAAAGGCTTCACCCAGACCCAGGCAGGGCAACCAGGAGCTGTGCTGTGGGCCAGCCACGCAGTGTCACTTGAGGAGCATCAGAAGGACCTAGTCATGGTAGACAGACAAGGAAGTGCAGCGCTACCGAAGAAGGACAGCGCTGGGCATGAACGGACCTGGGGAAGCTGTGACACTTAGAACTGGCAATGAGGGACCGCAGGCAATGCAGGCACGACGGCTGTTAGAAGCCTTAGTGGGTGGTGTACCAACCAGTCAGCTCCTCAGAGGGCATCTGACACGGGACTCCTAAGGCTTGTCCCCTATCACTCCCGCGGCATGAACAGTGTGACCTGACACTCCTGCAGCACGTCCCAGAAGCACAGGACCCTGGTTTCCTTCATCACTGCAGACTGGGCCAGTGTGCAAAGGCAACAGGCAGGGTTTCCGGTCTCCAGGAGGAGTGTCACTGCGGGGCTGGCTGCTTCCTACGGACTGGCTGAGACTTAGGGCACAGGCTTCCTTGTACCTTTTAAATCCGCGAGTCATGAGGGAGCTAGGCTTTAGAACACCCTCGGACATGTGAAGGTAGGTGAAGTACAGAAGCCCTACTGGGGCAAGGCAGAGCTGAGAGACTAGTAAGGCCCCAGTCTGGCCTGGGAGGTGGGGCAGGTTCGGTCCTTGTGCAGTGAGGTCTGTCTAGCATCCTTTCTGTTCCCAAACCTGGCAACCCAGAGTGCAGCTGACTCATGCTCTATAGTGCCAGTGGCCAAGCTGGACACACCTCGTGGGTTAGGGGTGTATGTGACCTATGAATCCACCTCCCGCATCACCTCACCAATGCTTCCAGACCACACTGGACAGAAGCAGCAGGAACAGAAGGGAAGACTTCCCTATCCCCAGTCTAAGGGGAAGCAACAGAAAGAACAAAAGCTGGTATCCCCACAGGACCTTCCCGATCATGCCCCACACAACTGAACTCGCGGCTGAACCCGAACCCTGGTACCAATGAAATGTCTTGCTAATGAATTACCCTGTTCTCACTCCCACCACAAACAAAAACAACAAAACTACAAATGGAAACCTGGCAGCTGCTCTGCCTGAATCCAGCAGCTCTGCTGCAAGAGTCCCGCCTGTGAACCCTTGTGCAGACTGGAGGTGGCGCTAGAGATGCTAGGCTGGCTTTGGCGTTGCTCATCAGAAGACAAAAACTGAGCAAGTTGAGTCCAACTGTCAGCATCACGGCTGCTACTGGGGAGGAGGGCCATGAGGGAGGTAAAGCCCCCACCCTGTTGCCACGTGCTCCATCACACCCTGCTTTGTGCACAGCACCAACCCTGGGGCGCTGCCTAGGGGGACCCCAGGTCAGCGGCCTCTGCTGCTGTTCCATCCAGTGGCTGTGGTGACAAAATTGTTCTGTTAGTTTAGCTCTTAGCAATCCCCATATAAAAGTCCATTTCAAGACAGGCAGGAGCCTTCTGGATCCCCAGGCACAGGAGCAGAGCTGGACCCGGGGGGTCTGAGGCTGGTGTTGGTTATTCTTTGCTTCAAACTGGGTAGAGAACACAGCAAATTGTACTTTTAAAGATTTTCCCCCCCTGTGCAAACCTCCTTTTCAGCCAGGATACTGTGAAAAAAGCCCCCGGGCTTCCAGTGAAGGCTGCTGCAATTCCTTTCCCTCTCAAGGGGACCATTTTGCCTCGTGTGTCCTGCCATGGTGGAGCTCCAGCAAGCATACTCTGTGCCTTTATCTCCTGCTTAGAAATCCACCTGAACTGCTGCTACCTGAACAGGCCCGAGCCTGTGACGCCTCTGGAATTTGAGCTCAGTAAGCTATCGGCAGTTGCTGAACCTGAAAAGGGGCTTTGAGGCTACAATCAGAGGGGAGGCTCGTACAGAGACCACACAAACCCCCTCAGGGCCCACTTGGTCCTGACCATGGGCCGATGCTCCTGGAGAACCACAGCCTCCCCACCATGCCAAGGAGGCTGAGGGCAAACCCGGCTGCGTTTTATTGGATGGGTGATGGAGGGGTGGGTGAACTATAATAAAGGAGAAATAAATTGGTGGGAGCCACCTATCAAAGTCCCCTGGTCTGCCCTCTCCAAAGGAGGAGGGAGACGAGCCTTTTCCCTCGGTTTCTGGAATCTCAGGCCTCAGCCCGCCATGCGGGAGGCGTGCAGACGCCATATGCTTTGGGTCTGGTGGTTGTGAGCGACTCTGTGGCCACTGGCTGCTCTTCACTCCACGGCAAAGCCACAGGTCTCCTCCACCGCTGTCAGCAGCTTCTCATAGAGCTTCTCATAGGACTCATAGGGCGGGATGTCGATCCGATTAAAGCTAGAGGAGAACAAAGGAGCCAGGGTCACTGCGGGCCACCCAGCCCTCAGACACACTGCGGGGGCAGGGCGGCTCCTCTGCCCTTGGGAAGGTGCACAAGCACTTCAGCTTTCAACACAGGTTCTGTTTGCTGTGTGTATTTCCTCCAGTCAACCCACAGTGAAAATGTCCAGATGTACACAACCAACACGTAAGCCTGTACACTCGCTGTTCGCTGTTCTATCTCTGGGTGTCACTTTTCCACACTGGGAAGAACCCTGGCCTGTCTGTAAAGTGCACTGGTGACCACCTACTGAGGGTCAGTCAATCCCTACTACAGCATGCTGGGGCTCAAAAGTAAGACAACACCAAGCCCTAGAAAGATGGATGTGTGCCAACCTTCCTGGGAGCTCAAGATTTCCAGAGGGAATCTCCTTTCAAGCATTTGTGAAAAAAGACACATCTATTGTCTCACAGTGACTTAAAAGCCAACAAACGGAGAAGCACCAGCCTGTGAGTCTCAGGCGGGGCAGTCTGCAATGGTGTGGAGACTGGGTGAAGGCTGTACTGTTCTCTCTGTCCCTCCCTCCCTCCCTCCCTCCCTCCCTCCCTCCCTCCCTCCCTCTGTCCCTCTCCCATTTAGATCAGAGATGCTAAGTCACTGAAGGACAGAAGCCTTCTGAAGGGACACAGTGCCATGTGTCACCACCACACGCCTATTCTGTAGAGACACAAGCCGTACCATGCTGAGGCAGCCTTGGGGTCTTACATACACGGTCCTGGGAATGGATGCATTAGCCCATCTTGCAGATGTGAACAACAGTTGGGATATATTAAAATCATTCATCTCAAACCTCTTCATTAGGTCACAGCCAGCATTTAAACCTTCTGTCCCACCATGCAGCATCTCAACAACCTTGGGGACTAGACCCCTCAAGGAAAGGTAATGATCCTGAGACAGAATCTTTCCATAAAGTTCTGAGAAGGCAAATGTGGAGGTGCACATCAGACAGACAATCGCTGCCCCTTTCTGCCAGGCACATGCGCACATGCACACAACCAAGGAGCACCCATGAGCCTTCAGGTTACAGTCCCCAGTGTTGGAACTGTACCCTTAACTGCTGTACATCACACAAAATCAGATCCCCAAAGCAGGACCCAGTGGGACCTGCTGACTCCAGGCCTGTCTCACTTGACCCTAGGGTGTGATCTAGGGTTATATTGAAGACACAAAGGCCGTATGACCCCACAGAGGCAGAGCTTACCAGGTATGGGCCTTGGGTAGGTTGTCTGTATTGGCGTCTATCAGGTGGATGGTGAACAGTCGGGGCCCTGCCGCGCCTGTAGAGCCTTACAAGACAACATTCTAGTTACTGCACTTCAGAGACAGAGCATGGGAGTATGGGGCCCTGTGGCAGTTTGGCATGCTTGAAGCCCGGGAGCTTAGAGCCCCTAGATATGGCTTGCCCAGGAACCTCTTCTTGGGGTAGCTGAGGCATAGACTAGTTTGTCCCCATGCTTTACTTGACAGAAAGCCACCAGCCATTGACAGTTCTCTAGTCTGCTCTTCCTGGATGCTTGTGGCTTTTCCTAGCCACCTGCTGCTGAAGCTAAAGAAGCCAGTCTGTTGTACTGATGGGTGTGTTACACACTCCTATCCATAAGACAAAGGCTGGCAGTACGGGGGGTGGTGGTGGTGGTGGTGGTAGGGAGAGGGCTCCTGGAGGGGCAGTCTGGCCGCCTCCTTGGCCATGATGTCAGAGGGGCCACACACCCTGCTCTGCCCACCCCCTCAGTGTTGGGAGAAGCAGCAGGCCCAGGTTTCCTGTTAGCCTGGGCTGGGAGAAGGTGGAGATGCCAGCGGTCAGGGTGCTGGGCGAAGCGGTCAGGGTGCTGGGTGAGGGACCCATCACTCCTGCAGTCTCCAGTCCTGCATCACTACGGAATACGGGGGGCTCAGTGTCTCGAAGCCAGTGGCCAGCGAAACTGAAGTTCGGGAGTATTTAACCTCTAGCACCTTCTACCCGACTCCACCTCCCCATAGGCTGGGGTTAGGCTGTTGGTTTAAGAAGGGTAAGGGGACACACATCTTAGGCTGTGTATACCAGAAGCTACCAGTAGCCCCTGCTGCTCCTGGATTTTAAAAGAGCACATGGGATCCATAGGCCCATGGGGGGCTCCAGTGTGAGCCACACCTGCCAGGCACCCCACTGCTAAGCATCTGTGGTGAGAACACTGGCCACCCTCATTCTCTAGTGGGACGGACCACATTCCAAGTCTTGCTGTTCACCACCTCAGGAATGGCCCTGACTCCACGTCAGTCACCTTGCAGAGCCTTGAAGCCTTGGAGAGGAACTCTTGTGGATCCTGTCACAAACTGCAGAAGTCTGGCTCTCCTCTCCTCATCGAAGGTCTCCACTGCCTGCCAGAACCACCTGACGATGTTGCTGTCTGCCACACAGTGCTTCAGCCTCGTGTTGGACTTCCAGTCATTCAGGTCTATCTTGTCCAGCCCACCTATTATCAACTGGGGAAGGGCACCAGGCTGGGTGTTACCATAAAATGCCCGAGACACTGCCACCACCCCCTCCTCTAATACTCCGGATGCTCAAGAAACATTGACAGTACAACTCCCAAAACCAAGCAGACCCCTCTGGGCTGTAGTCAGTCACACAGCTACCTGTAGGCTGACACTCTGAATCTGGAGTGTGAGTTTGCTGTGCACCAGGAAAGAGTGACTGGGAACAGCTAACAGAACTCAACAGGCCATGTGGAATGAGGAGGCTTAGAGCACGCTGTCCACTTGTTTAAAAGCTTGCTCCAGACTCACTGCCCCGCACAGAGAGGCTCTACTCCAAAGCCCTGTCTCAGAGTGGGCAGAAGGCTATGAGAACAATCTGGAAGGCTCAGGCCACTTGGCACCAGGCAGAGCTGGCAAGGGATGAATGAGTCACTGTCTAAGGCCATGACGGTATGTTCTTAGTCTATGAATAGCCAGAGTGGAGAGCAGAGAACTGGCTGGGGAAGCCTGGTCCGAGGCAAGGGTTACCATAAGCCCAAGGCACAGACACCTGGGACTATGCCTGCAGAGTCAGTAACTGCTGGCAAGGAGACAGACACTTCTCAGCCTGAGACAAGGTTATCCAGGTGCCCTCAGTCTCCTTCCCCACCACGCTTACTACACAGAGGGTTGCCAGGAGCCGCACTGTCCGAGGTCCCTAGGATGCCTGGCACTTACCTCTAGTTCCTTCTGGTCAAAGGGCTTCAGTAAGTGCTGGGGAATGAGCTCGTTAAAGCCTTTCTGAAGCGCTAAAAACTGGGCTTCAATTCCTCTCATAAACCTCCAGTTCACATACAGCCTGAAAGGGAGAGCCGAGGGTTGCAGGTAATTGGGAAGGGACCTTGAAAGCACTGTGTCCCCACAGTGGCTGTGACAGCATAAATGAAGTTAATACAGAACCTGCCAATGGTTCTATATTACACTAGCCTGCGCCCACCCTCCCTAGTAGCTTTCAGTTTGCAGGTCTGGTCTTATCCTTAATTATTACTGCAATTTAATCACTATTATTTTAAGCGTATGCATGCTTTCTCTGCATCTGCCTGGTGCCTGTGGAGGCAGAAGGGGGTGCTGGTCCCCTGAAGCAGCACGAGCTCAGCCACTGAGTCGTCACTTCGCCCTTTCTACTCTCTTTCTGAGACAAGGTTCCATGTACCCCAGGCTGGTCTTGAACTTGTTTTCATAGAGGTCCATGCCGTCCCACCTGGCTTTATCCATCTCATGTGTTCTCCTCTCCCCATCCAGAGAAAGGGTCTGGGAAGCCCAGGCTGGGGTTAGCTCACTATGTAGCCTAGAATGGCCTAGAACTCTCCTATGTCAGCCTCCCAAGTGCTGGACTCACAGCGTGCACCACGACCATGCTACACCCAGCCTTTATAGCAAGTTAGAAGGGAACCACTTCTGCCATTCTGGTTTTCCACTAAAAAGCAGGAGGCCTTGATGAGACCTTCCAGAACTGCCAAGATTTCAAATGGGTCTGCAGAGCATGTGTGACCGTATGACCCACCCACAGTTCAGATTGCCAGTATGCATAAGTCCCTCAGGTTGGCACTGGGATGCTGTCATGGCCTCCTTGGACACACTGGCAGCCACATGGAGTGTCTACATCAGGTGCCCCTGACAGCACCAGCTCCCTCCATTTCGCCACTGAAGCCAGCCCTGCATATTACCGGACATATTCCTTCTTGTTCTCCTCAGTGACGGGCACATTTCTGCCATTGGGTTTCAGTTCATGCTGAAGAATCCGCCCAAAAGCATTGTGCTCCACACAGAAGGTATGATCCAGCACTGGCGTGATGTCGTTCTCTCTGTAGACACAGGTGAAGGCTGGTTAGGCCTATGCCAGGGAGTCCTAAGGGGGCTGAAGAGGGCAGTGCAGACAGCTGGCAGGTCAAAGTTCTGTCCCTGACTTTATGATGACCACTCATGGGGGTATCACTCAGCCATCCTGTGACACCAGGGGACATGAAGCCAGCTACATCTGCGAGGAGGCCTATGAAGTGGCAGCTAAATCAAAAGGACACAAGCCAGGACAAAGAGGCTTCTCTCCTCTTAAGGCAGCCTTTCAAAGGCTACCATTCCTACAAAAAGCACTGGAGATGTCAGGCTGACTCTTTATCTGCCCTACTTCTTGACAAGTGTTTCCCCACAGGAAAGCCCCTACTCCCCACGGCCCTGTACAGTGGAACAAGCGAGGCCAAGGAGGAACACCCCTCCGCATCCCTGTCTCAGGCCAAACTCCACACAGCAGCATCCTCAACCTGTGAGGGCCTGGGTCTTCCAGAGGTACACAGGTTTACCCTGTTTCTGCCACCCTGCAAAGCATTTTGGTTAACTCTAAAACAAAGGTAACTAAACATGAATTTTGTTTTGAAACTTTCTCTTGCCTTCTGCAGATCTCCTGAGAAACAATATGGGTGCATGTCCAACCCCCCCACCCCCACAAACCAAGAAAAGTTACTGGCTGGCATTTGTAATCAAACCTAATAACAAGCCAAACAAGCTTTCGAAAAGAATACAAGTCAATTAAATGATCACATCTGCTTTGTTCATTTGTAATCGCAGCCCAATGTTTGATGTTTTATAGTTAATTCTGTTACTCTCTTTAGTTTCACACCTATCCCCCAAAACAATGTGCACACAGCAGCAGCATGAACTCTGGGGCTGTGGGACAGGATGGTGACACTTACAGAATCCACACCAAGCTCTTATGCAGCTCTGGGTCCACTGACTCCAGGTCCGACAGCTGGATGGGTTTTCCCAGGAGCTGCTTGTAGAATGGAACTGTGAAGCCCCCGTTTATGTAGTGTCCGTGGAACACAGCCAGACCCATGATGCGACCCACAAAGTGGAAGTAAGACAGATGGTCCTATAGGGGGCGCCAGAGAACGGCAAGCCATTAGGAAGATGACCAGCAGGCATGGAGACCCACCTCCCACAGGCTTTCCGCTAATCTAGGCCTAACAGGACATACACTCAGCTGCCCATCACCTACCCGTGACCAGACAGGATAAGCTGCCATTGACTCCAGCTTCACTCACGTCTAACTCCAGTGGGATTGGTACTTCCATATTCCTTCTGCCTCAGCCTTCAGACTGGGATGACAGCTGTGCACTTCCACACCCTGGCCTAATACTCTGTATGTGTGGGTCCACTATCTCTTCCTGAGAACTCTTAGTTAACTTGCAAGGGCCTGGTACAAAATAAAAATGTGGAGACCTCAACAGTTAAGAAGGGTGTGTTTCTTCTTCCTCAACTGGAGGGGTTCTGGTGTTTCTGAAAATGTGTCAGGATTCAGTTTCCAGGCTGGGTAAAGGTTTATTCACACTGTGTGTGTGCATGTGTGCTATGTGTGAAGGTCACCTTCATCGCTCAGGCGCTGCCTAATTTTTTGAGCCAGTATCTCTAGGAATCACCCAATTATACACACACACACACACACACACACACACACACACACACACACACAC
>NW_021620917.1:581575-613283 GCF_004785775.1 Grammomys surdaster | reverse complement strand
ACACACACACACACACACACACACACACACACACACACACACACACCTACCACACCTGGCTTCTGGGTTTTTGTTGTTTGTTTGGTGTTTTAAGACATGGTCTTTCTACATAGCTCTGACTATTCTTGATATCACTACGGCTGGCCTTTAACTCAGAAATCAGCCTGCTTCTGCCTTCCGAGAGCTGGAATTAAAGCCTGTCCCACCGTGCCCAGCCATATCTGGCTTTCTGTGTGGGTTCTGCAGTCTGACACAGGTCTTTATGCTTGAGTGGCCTTTTTCCCCAACCACAAGTTCATTTGTATTCCAGTTCTCTAGTAGAGATAGTCCCTCATTTCAACTCTGTGACACTGGATGTGGTCCCACAGAAGTCCTCTACGGTTTTAGCTTTCCCTTAGGTGTCCCTTAATCCTACCACATTCGGCATGCTCGCATCTGTGTCCCAAGAGAGCTGATTATGGAACTTTTCCAATTTTGATCAGTTATGGACTTGGTAACTTAGCTCTTAAGATGACATTCAAAAAACCATGATGTACCATCATACCAGAGTCCCCTCGGCACTCAGGCACAGAGCACCTCAGACCCACAGACCTCCCCTGCAGACAGCACAGCACGTTCCTGATCTAAAGCTAACTGGAATCTGTTCCAGACAGTCAGTACTCCCTGCCCTTGCTCTAAGTCTCCAGTAACTGGGGGGAGAGAGGGAACGGCCCAGGTTTGCCTTAGAAACTGCAGCTGGCTTTCTCAGTTCCTCACTGTAATACTCACAGGGTTGATAGAAGAGTCGGGGTTGATTTGCAGTGTGTAAATATTGTCCGTGGAATACTGGAAGAGTCCATAATACGGATTCAGCATTTCATGGCACAACAAATACAGCCACTCCCTGGAACAGTAACAACACCATGCACATGTGCTAACAGCATCACTCTCAGACTTTTTTTTTAAGGCGTGTGTGAATGTATATCCCATGCATGCAGTTCCCAAGCAGGCCAGAAGAGGGCATCAGATGCCCTGGAGCTCAAGTTACAGGAGGTTGTGAACTGCATTGTGGATGCTGGGAACCAAGGTCAGGTCCTTTTCGAGAGCAGGACATGCTCTTAACTGCTGACCACCTTTCCAGGGCCAGCTTATTTATTTATTTTTGATTCTTTCAAGATAGGGTTTTTCTGTCTAGTCCTGAGTGTGTATTGGAATTTCCCTCTGTAGACCAGGCTGGTCTACTCAGAGATCTGCCTCCCTCTGTCTCCCACGTGCCTGGATTAAAGGCACACACCACCACTGCCAGTTAGAGTTTCTAAGCATTCTATAATAAGAGTTTGGTAGGTGAACATTTCAAGCTCCAGGGAAACAAAGAATTTATGAACAACTATGCTCTTCTAACTGCCGGTTGATTTCTTACTGTAGACCATAAGCACAGAGCACTTTCATCTTCTACATTTTTTGTATTGTGTGCATGTGTGTGAGCGTGCGAAGGGCAGAGGTTGCCTCGTTGACTTCCTTAATTGCTCTCAGCTTATTTTTGGAGGCAGGCTGGCCAGCGAGCCCCAAGATCCTCCTATCTCACCTCCCAGCTCCAAGATTATGGCATAAGCCTGGTGCTGGGCTTTTAGTTGGGGTCTGAGGTTTGAACTTGGGTCCTCATGCTTTCAGGGCAAGCACTTTCCAGACTGAGCCAATTCCTCAGCCCATTCATCACTGTGCAACGTAAAGAAAACTTAGATGAATCTAAAAAATATTACAGAGGTTTTGGCAGGAATACATTGGTTAACTTAGTTTCTAAATTCCTTTAATGCTTAAAATCACTTTACTCTTTAAAAAAAGAAGAAAAAAAAAAGAAAAAAACTAAAACCAGCCAAACACAATAACCACTTCTGCTGGCAACTGAATTGGGGGAAGACACCCTACTGTGGGATGAGCTCAATCCAGAAGGCAGGGGCACAGCACCTTCAAATGGACAGACCTGGAGACAACAGGCTTAGATTTCAGTCTCTGACTCTTCAAACAGAAAGGAGGTAGGTCAGTTAGGAGAGGGTAGCACAGACCAAAGTCATCTGTGTGTCCATGAAAGGATGCAAGTATACAACAGACACACAGATGCATCCGACCAAAACAAGCTCGGGGCTCCCACCCGTACCTCTGTCAAGCATCCTTTAAGGACCAGGAACCTCCTAGCTGTGTCTAGCAGATGTGTGCTTCCCTGCTGCCTGTGCAATTCAGAGTACAAGAGACTGGAGCTGAGAGCACACAATGTGCACCTGCACCCACACCGAGGTCACTCCAGGTCCCCAGACCTGGTGACTAGTGAGGAAATGCAGTCCCTACCCAACACACAGGGGGTTGATGGGAGGCTCTCCAGCGAGAGGATTTAATTATGCCTTAGATGTATTCAATTCTTCGTTTTATACTTGATTACAGTGGAATTCAATAATTAGTGTGTTATATAGTAACTTAGAACAGCAGCCGGCTGCAGGCACTAGAAGATGAGGTGAGGAAACCCTGCAGAAAGCAGAGAAGGACAGAGATGGGAAATACTGTACAAGACTAGGCAGGAGCGGGAGGAGGGCTGCAAGCTCCTGCGCACAGCAGCTATTTCCAAAGCTGAGAGCTTGGCGTCAGAGCTGTTCTAGAACTGGGAATCTGGCCATGAACTAACCCAAGCTCCTCATCACACAGCTACTGTTAGGGGCACAGACAGAAGAAAAAGTACACCAAACAACTGTTCTGCAAGGGAGAAACCAAGAATGAGGAGGCTAGGGTGACAGTGTCTAGGGTCTGCTCCACAAACAGAGGAGGCTGATGCTGATGCCCAGGATGGTCCAGACAGAGCAGGTCTCTAAGGAGACTGCTGCAAAGTGCTGTCCTGGGGCTTCTTCAAGTTTATGGGGGCAAGGAAGACAATACCTGGTTTTAAATAGAAGCTAGGCATGGTGGTTCATATCTTTAATTCCAGGACTCAAGAGGCTGAGGCAGGAGGATTACTCTTGTTTTATATCAGTCTATGCTATGTAGTGAGTTCTGGGACAGGGAAATGAGAAGGAATAGGTAGGGAAGAGAAAAAAATAGAATGCAGAGACAAATTCTAAAGGGCTAAATAGTATCCATTGATTTAAACGTACAGGGCTGGATCGATGGCTCAGTGGTAAGAGCACTCGCTGCTCCTGCAGGCTACCTGGGTTTGAGTCCCAGCACCCATGTGGTAGCTCACAACCCACTAGAACTCCAGTCTCAGGGGAGTCCAATGCCCTCTTCTGGCCTCTGTGGGTACTGCATGCTCATGGTGCATGGCCACACATGCAGTCAGCCCACACATAAAGTGAAGTAAGTCTTTAAAAGAAAAGTTTCAGAGGTGCTTGAGTGGTAAACGCGGAGAACTGAAGGGAGCCCAGTCTGAGAGCAGAGGGGTAGCCCTCCCCGACTGCTGCTTGGAGTCCTTGTCTGTGACCTGGTTCCTAAATCAGGAGGTAGCAGCCTGAACTTGGCCACCTGAATGATACCAGATGCCCCTTAGAACAAACAGCAACAGTTAAGACACCTTGTCTCTAAACTGAAAATAAATGGGCAGGAAAGAGGCTTCTCACGGCTCATCTTAGATTTACTTTAACTATTCTAACCAGAATGGTGGCATTTTGTAAGATCCCCTGGAAACAACAAACACATGCATACAACAAATACATACCCAACACAGCTGCCTGTTTTAACTTCAGGAGCAGCCCTGGGAGTTTTGTTTTCAGACACATGAGATGAGGGAGTGTGAAAGTTTAATCCTGACTACGACAAATTAAAAAGTGGTGTCATACATTTTCTAACTGGTGATGTTATCGGGAGAAGCCTCGGTGCCCCGTGGAGATTCTGGCACAGTGGAGCAGGGTATGCTCCACTGTGACACTCGGGAAGTCGGCAGCTACCACCGCCTGCCACTCATGTGGGGAAGAGGGATGAATTAGCAACTCACCGAGCCACTCCACCATAGTCCAAACCTTCCTCCCCTCGGAACTTCACCATCAGGCGCTTCTTCAGGTCTTTTGGCCGCATCTTCATGATCTGGCGATAAGACTCCTACACATCAAAACCACAGGTTCACAAAAAAGTATTTCAGAGTGCAGAGGATGGAACCCAGGTACTGCAACATACTAAAAGTGCTGCAAGTGAACCACATCCCAGCCCCTCACTGGGGGATTCTAGGCAGGGGCTCTACCACTGAGCCACACCCCGGCCCCTCACTGGGGGATTCTAGGCAGGGGCTCTACCACTGAGCCACACCCTGGCCCCTCACTGGGGGATTCTAGGCAGGGGCTCTACCACTGAGCCACACCCCAGCCCCTCACTGGGGGATTCTAGGCAGGGGCTCTACCACTGAGCCACACCCCAGCCCCTCACTGGGGGAATCTAGGCAGGGGCTCTACCACTGAGCCACACCCCAGCCCCTCACTGGGGGATTCTAGGCAGGGGCTCTACCACTGAGCCACACCCCAGCCCCTCACTGGGGGATTCTAGGCAGGGGCTCTACCACTGAGCCACACCCTAGCCCCTCACTGGGGACTCACTTTTCTTCCTCTTCCCAGAAACAAGGCCAGGGCCAAATAGCCATGCACTGTCTCTGAGAAGGAAGTGCCCCAGCAGAAACTCTGAAGGAATGAGTGGGTGTGAGAAGCACCCGGAGGCTGAGGAATGAGCTACAAGCTTGAGGGTCAGCTGGGGTCCCAGTCCTGAGTCACCAGCTTCTGCAGAGAAAACCCCTGAGCACTGAAACCTGTTGTCAAGAGACAAAAACACAGTTCCTCTGAGCTTCAGCCTAGGTCCTGGCAAACCGTGCATCTCACTAACAGCAAAATTGATCCGTCAGGGGAGAAGAGTCTTTGCTAGCAATACTAATCGCATAAGACTCATATATTCACTACAGAGACTCCATGGAGACTCCATGTCACCAGTTAAGAAAACAGTAAGTACTGTGGAGAGTGTGGACAGAGGGATGCCTTACACAGCAGTGTGAGTGTAAAGTAGTCCAGCCACCACGGAAGTCAGTCTGGAGGTCTCTCAACAAACTACAGCTACATCTACAGCATGCCATGTATATACTTCAGAGCACCTAGTGGACTCTGTGATAAGTCATCACAGCTCATTCAATAGCTGTTATGGAGCCAACCTAGGTGTCTGACAACAGGGGAGTGGACAAAGAATGTGTGGTGTGGGTAGACACTGGGATTCTTGTATCCATAGAATCAAGCTCTATCTTTTGAAGGAAAATGGAAGCAAACGGAGATAATCACAGTGAGTTAAACCTGTTGTAGAAGACAAGTACTGTGCTGTGTCTCATAATCAAAATTCCTAAGTTTTATAGATACATAAAATCATATACATCTGTGGAAGCTTAGGAAAACACAAGGGGCTGTAAGGGGAGAGAGCGGAGGCTGGGGCTGGGAGAGAGGCAGAGCCAACAGGATGAAATGTTCCTGGGTAACACTATTTGTATAATAAATATCCACAATGAAATAAAAAAGATTTTTGAGACAAGGTCTCATTGTGTAGCCCTGGCTGTCCTAGAACTCACTATATAAAACAGGCTAGCCTCAGACTCATAGAGATCCACCTGCCCCTGGCTCCCTAGTACTGGGATAAAAACCAAGTGCTACTACACCCAGCTATAATAAAAATGAAACAACAGAAACATCAGGAAAACTGATCCTTCGAATACCAAGCAGAAAGCAGAGTCCACCAAGATGGCAAATGCAGCTCATTCAACACAAACCTCCCTACTGTTTCCCCAAGGGGCTATATTTAGAAAGACATAATTCTTTACCTCAAATATTTCTTCTCTGGAAACTTCTATGCGACAATGACCAGCTTGGGGCTGCTGAAGAGAGAGCTCATGTCTGAGAACTTTAAGCTTCTGGACTAAGTCTCTCTCATATCTCTGGGCAGGAAGCTCCTCGTCCTCCACGGAGCCCTCACTGGGCAACTGCAGCGGCTGGCTGGGCTCCTTGAGTTGGCACTGGTGACTGCAGAGAGGAGAGATGGCTGTCACTGGGCAGGCTAGAGAGTCGCAGGGGTGCTGCAGCACACACTGCTGGCAGCAGGCTCTGCTAATGACAGGGCTGCTCAGGTGAATGACAACAGCCCGGTGCAGGTCTTGGGTACAATAAAGAAGATGTCACTTATCTGCATGGTGGGTCATCCTGGTTGTCAACCTGACTACACCTAGAATGAACTAAACCCAAATGGCTGGACACACTGTGGGGTTTTGTTTCACCTTTTAATTAAGTCATTTGAAGTGGGGAAGACCCATTTCAAATCTGGATCTTTAAAGTGGGAAGATAAAAACTTTAATCCAGATCTTTTAAAGTGGGCAGACCCATCTTTAATCTGGCCACACCTTTGTTGGCAGTCTAGATGCAGGACATGGAAGAAGGAAGTTTGTTCTCTCTTTGCCTGCTTCCTCTCGTTCTGGCAAGTGTATTTCCTTCACTGGTATTGGAGTCTACTTCAGGATTCAAGAGCATACTGAGTATATACTGAGACAGCCGCATGGACAGAATAGACAGCCACCATTGGACTAGCTGTACCACAGCCTGTAAGTTTGTGAGTGTGTGAGTGTGTGTGTGCGCGCGTGTGTATTTCTATGACTTTTCTTCCTCTAATACAGTCTGCTCTATTATTACTGAACACCACAACAGAAACCGTCACCGTGTCATACATTTGCATGTGTCATCAGTACCAACTGATACACTATTGGAAGGGCCTATGAGAAGCGACTCCCCGTGACATCCAGTGGCACCCACTCTTCCTTTTCATCAAGATTCCAAGCCCAGTTCACTAAGAACAAAGACCAGGAACAGGACGTGGGCCACTAGGGACAATGTGGCATTTGCAGCATTGGAGTTGCCACTTATGCAAGCTGCACAGAGCTCTGTGTGAGGCTGCCTGTGGGTTACTGACTGTGGGCGACACAAAAGATCACACCCACTTCAAAGGCAGAAATGCCCAGCATAGAAAAACCCCAGCAAGAAGCAGCGGCAGCAGCAGTAGCAATGGCCCTTACAGAACGTGCTGTGAAGGCAGGTTTTGCTGGCAATCCCCTTCCTGCCATCATCTCAGAGCCCTTCACTCAGGCTGCCTGACAGAAAAGGGCACCAGCCTTAGTAATTAATGGTCATGCTAGTCTCCAGGTTTCAACGATGTCCCTGTCCATCACATCACACCTTATGTGCTGTGCCCACTTTCGAGCACACACCATAGTGGGTGTGTAAGGAAACGGTTAGTGTGGGGCTAAGGGATGGCTCAGGGAGCCAAGTGCTTGCTGTGCAAGCGAGCAAGCGAGCAAGCGAGCGATCATGAGGACTGGCATGCAGATCCCCTGCACCCAAGTGCTGGGGACAGAGCCAGAGAAGTCAAGTGAGTTCCAGGCCATGCTGCTCAAGACTTAGGGTAGACAGTGACAGAGGAAGGACTCACACTGGCGTATGGTCTCTGCACATATCCACAGCACTGCTGAGTTGTCACACCATCCCCACAAACACATGCACACGCACACATGCGTGCACCAATGCTGGTATAAGGAAGAAGCATCCAATTATAAAGAGGCCAGCAAGGATATTAAGGTCTTACTTCATGATGTGGTGAAGCCGTGGATCTGTAAACTGGGTGGTCCTATTATTGTGATCTACAAAATAGATTCTTCCCGACACTGTGCTTCTGACTTCCCAGCCTGGAGGTAGTGGCCCGAGTTCATCGCAGTTCACACTGTTAAGGTCTCTAGCAAAATGGAACATACAGAGAGCTTTATCCCACTGAGAACCAAGGAGCAAGACCAACCTCAGTGCTGGCAGCCACAGGGGTGTCCTAGAAAGGTCTCCATGTCCCCTCACACTGCAATTCGTGCTGACTCCACTAAGTCCAAGCCTCTGGCCTACCAACGGCAGCCACACATGGCAGGTAAAAGGCACACCTCTGGAGAGTCTATGTCCACCATGAGGAACAGGGGCTACCCCAGGAACATCGTTCCTTACACAACAGGGGGACAGACTAGAAGGAAGCACCTGACTTCTGTCAGCAAGCTCTTGGGAATCACAAATCAAACAAACCAGATACTTGCTGTAGCAAAGATTTCCTCTACTGAAAGTCCCATACTTTCCAGTCTTGTGGGGACAGAGCACATAATGGCATGACAGCCATAAGGCACCCCCATGTTCAGCAAGTGTTTTCACTCTGACCCCTTAATAACTTAACTTCGATCCAGTCAGCAGGGACCAGTATGCCTGCTCAAGACACTTTAGGGATTAACACAGACGCCTGTCATTTCTACGATGCATACCAAGAGGCGCCTCATTCATTTCCAGGTAATATTCCCAGGCAAATGACAGACCCTGATCTGTAAATTTAACACCAAAGGCGGGAAGCTGCTTGGGGGCTGGGGGATCCTAGTTGAATAAAAAGGAAAGGAGCATTACCCAAGGTCTCTTAGGCAGTAATGCTACTGTAAGAGGAAAGCAGAGAAAAGAAAAACAGCAAAGAAAGAAAGAAACTTAACTCTGGCACGGGGTGGGTGGGGCGGGCGGGGGTCTCTCTGACCTGGGCTCGGTTGTATGGCCTTGTAGAAGGAATTCGTATAGAAAAGCTTCATCTCCCCCCGGAATGGTCCCCAAGGGACTGAGGCAAGAGGGGCAGTAAAGCAGAAGAGAGAAAGGGTAACAGAGTCTTTATCTTTCCTGTTTAACTTTTTATCATGGAAAATTTTATGCATTTACAAAAAAGTCCAGAGAGACCACAGTAGATGGCCATGTGACCCATTTCAACAACTACGGAGGCCCACCGTATTTCCGGTCTTCCTCCCCTTCCCAATACACACACACACACACACACACACACACACACACACACGAAAAACACACACACACACACACACACACACACACACACACACACGCCCCTGTCCAGCAAGTCCCAGGGCACTGTTAGCTTCCATGAGAGGGGCTGGCTCTTCGGGCTGGGGAGACCTACCTGGGGATCCTGGGGTCGTGCCATGTGCTGACTCCAGTCTGTGTGTGCAAAAAGTAAACTTGTCCCTGCACTGTTGTCCTTTGCTCTGTAGGAGGAAGGGGCTTTGAGTGAGTGGCGTTAGTCTTCCACTCTAATCCTCCTTTCAGACTCTTAAGCTTTTATTTTAGTTTGCTTGCTTGCTTGCTTATTTATATTGGTGTTTTGACACAGGTCTTGTGATGTGCCCCAAACTGGCCTTGAACTCATGATTCTCCTGTCTCAGCATCCTCAGTGGTATAAAGTTGTGCACCGTGCCCTTGTCTTAGCATCCTCAGTGGTGTGACCACTGGTGTGCACACTGCCCCTGTCTCATCATCCTCAGTGGTATGACCGCTGGTGTGCACACTGTCCCTGGTTCTTTCAAAACTCTTTATGATCCCAGAAAAAAGAATTACAAGGCTGTGGCTGGCTTCCTCAACTCTATACTGTCCCCATATCTGGGCAGAACCCATTTCTCCTAGGCCTTGCCTCACTGAGCCACCCTGGAGTGTGGATCTACCCTTTCTACCACAGACACAACCTTTGAGTATCGTCTCCCAGTGTGCCTGCATCTGGGTGACCTGCTGATGTGAACGACAAACCTTCTCGGTCCTTCTCTCCACTGAAGCCACATGGCTCTGCTCACTCCATCCCCGTGATGTCCCTTCTCGTCTCACACCTCAGACCCCAGCCAGTCTCCTCGATTTCCTCATACTGCCTTATCTCTCTGGTATGCGTGAGAAAAGGGATGCCTGCCTCAGAGTTCATTACAACTTTCCCATCCATATGTGGCCCAGGTCATCCAATGCCACGGCCATGGAGGGCACAGCTAGGCCATTAGCAGCTGTGCACAGGACATAGGGGCACAGGGCACATCTCTTGCTGTCCTGACTGGTTTTCTGTTACTTGATAGAAGCTAGAGTTATTTGGGAAAACAGAGTCTTCACCAAGAAAACGCTTCCCTCAGACTGGCCTATAGGCAAGTCTGTGAGACACTTTATTGATTAGTTATTAATTTGGGATAGCCCAGCCCACTGGGCAGGTGGTCCCAGATGGCATAAAAAAGCAAGATGAGCCTGGGCATAGTAGCATATGTCTGTCCTTAGTGCCAGCCCTCAAGAGACAGAGGCAGACGGATCTCTGAGTTCAAGGCCAGACTGGTCTATAGAGTAAGTTCCAAACCAGTCAGGGCTTCAGACTGAGATCTGTCTCAAAAAAGCAAGCAGGCAAGCAGGCTGAGCAAGCAGTGGGCCACACTCCCCCATAGCCCCTGCTTCAATTCCGGCCTCCAGGTTCCTGCCTCCAGCTCCTACCCTGACTCCCCTCAGGGACACACTATAATGTATAAGCCTAATAAACCCTATTCTCCACAACCTACTTCTAGTCTTAGTGTTTACCATAGCCACAGGGAGGGAACTTTACACGCACCGTAACCTTCAGGCAGCTCCGGTGACTGGTGGCCATGTGGTCGGTTCTGGGGCGTCTGGAGGGACCCTCGAACCTCAGGATTTCGGAGTCGCTGTACCAGGAGTCTCTGATCTTGACTTGGAGACTCCACAAACCTGCAGTTCCCACCTCCCGCGGCTGCACCGGTACCATCTGTATACGGGGCAGGTTCCTCCATGAGGCAGCTGAGTGGCCTTCCAGGACCCGAGTCTTCATACACTGTTCTGGAAGGCACAGGGCAGAGCAGGCGTGGAAACATCATGCAAGTGTCACAAAACCCACACACGCCAAGGCCACATGCATTTGCTCTGCATCCCTTCACAAGTGACAGTGTTCCCACAGCAGAGTTTCACGACATTCAGAGGGTCTCCAAAGACCCCCCCAGGGTAGAGCTGCCTGATGGGGCAGAAGGGGTTCTTGACACTCCACCTTCTTTGTTATTTTACTCCAGGATGAAATTCTTGGTTCCATAAAATACTGACTCTTAAGTGCTTTTAGAGATTCTCTCCCTCTCTCAGAGCAGTGTGAGAAACAATTTGCCTTAATGAGTCACTTCCCCTTACCATCATATACTTTTTAAACCTCATATTGAAAAATTTCAATGCCTGCACCCACCATGAAGGACCAGAAGGCCTCTCCCAGAAAGCAGCAGGCAGTCACAGTGGGTGCCAGACTGCCCTCCACTCCTCCCCACCAAGGGGCGAGTCAGTCCAATCCCTGCATTTACTATTCTACCTGTAGGTGTTTTAGCATGGGCCACTTTGCTGTTGTTTTTAAAGTCAATGACTTTGCCATTATTGTTGCTGAACCAAAATAATAATAATAAAATCATCATCAAACACCAGTCAATGTTCAAATTTCTCTAATTATCTTATAAATCATGATTAAGACAAAGTCCATGGCCTGGGTCTCTGGGGAAGTGCTTCCCACACGAGCAAGGAGAACCTGACTCAAAGCCCAACCAGGGTGGTGGAGTGTGCTAACAATCAGCACAGAGGAAAAGGAGGCAAGTAATCCTGGGGCTTACTGGTTGGGCAACCTGGGTTAACTGGTGAGTCCTAAGCCAATGAAAGAGCCTGTCTAGAGAGCCCAGGTTGATGACTCCTAGGGAAGGACATTAAGGTTGACTTACACAAACACTGGCTGTTTCTTGGGCTTCTTTGTTTTTTTGTTTTTGTTCTTTTTATACCTCAGGCTGGCCCAGAACTCAGGATCCTTCTGCCTCTGTCTCCTTAGTGTTGACATTACAGGCATACACCATCGTTCCCAGCTAAACTGTCACCTCTAATTGGTAGGAGCTTCTCTGTGTTGGTTCCTGGGTTAATTACACCTTCCTTCATAAACTAGTATGGTAGCTTGGAGCAGTTCTATCCCACACAGCAGTATACAATTGACACTTCTTCCCTACAGGGCAAGAGAACATGGCCGGTACCGCAGTAGACACCACGGTAGATACCACGGTAGGCACCATGGCAGGCATCATGGCTAGCACCACTGTAGGTACCACAGTGGCACCATGACAGGCACCAGAATAGACACCGCAGCAGGCACCACGGCAGGCGTTATGGTAAGCATCATAGCTGGCATCACGCAGTGCCACCGTACGCATACGTACCCTTCGTTTTCCAGCAGTCCTCTGCAGTCCACCACCGACCCTCCACCGCCTATTCTGTCTCGGGTCTGTAAACTGACTACAACACAAAAGAAGAGCCTGCATTAACAACCCGGGCTGCTCTAGACCCCTGCAGCACAGTGAGCCACTGACACTCGGTAACATACATCCAGTATCATAAAAAGGAAGTAAGTTTACAGCCCTCCCCCACTGGTGTTTTCAGTGTGAAGCACCTCAGGCCAACAGCTGCACATACCACATAACCATTTGACCAGTCCTTGAAAGCAGAGCACAGGAAAGGTACTGAGTTTCTCATGCCCATCCCCATAAAACTGAACAACACAATATTTCATTCCAAGTTATTCCATCTTAAGAAGATTTGGTTTATGTCTAGTGAAGTTACCAACAAATACCTTCAATCTAAAAAACCCATTTATGTTCTAGTCTCACTGGTGGAGACAAGAAAGATGCTTTACTCCTAGACTTTCGGTTGTTTGGCTTCTGCCCTGACACATTCTCCCACAAAGAGAAGGAATCCCAAGTGGGACACAGTCATGAGACCTTTATCCTCAAACTGCTTCTGGGCAGATGCACCGCTCACTGTCGTGGGACCTGAGGCATCTGGAGTCTCAGAGACTGAGTCGGTGACTCAGTGGGGCTGCTGCCCCACTGACTCCGTGCAGAACACACAGCCAGCATGTGCTTTCCCCTAACACACTGCCAAGAACAGGGTGGGCTAGGGGACAGTGACTCAGAGAGGTCACTCCATCGGAATGCCTACAGGCAGTGCAGCAAGCACGCTTCAACCTTTCTCTCCACACAATGGGAGTCCTCTGACTGTGAGTCACGTTACACAAAACTTGTCTCACACTGTCTTTGTTTTTGCATTGGATGGGGCTTCCCAGAAAAGCCATACACTCCAGCTCCTGCCCATGTGGCCTCAGCTCTTATCACCCCCACCAAGACAAAGGTCAAGTGTCCACTCCTGTGCTGAGTAGCATAACACTTATAAACCACAACCTCCCATCTCCACTGGAGTCACAGTAACTCCGTTTCAATGACAGGATGAAGAGAACCAGAGAAAAGAGTGAAACCACACAAGAGGAGGGAAGGCTTAGTACTGGAGAGATGGCCCGATGCGCCTGCCCCGGAAGCCTGCCCCGTCAGCACTGGGAGCAGGACACGGGCTCCATCCAAGCCCCTTTACGCAGATGAGAAAATTCTTACCCACTATTTGGCCACGAACTGCATCAGTATCTGAGGGGTTTAGTTTGCATAGATCCAAACGCTGGTCTGCAAACAAACAATTCAAAACTTAACCCAAAAAAACGTTAACTAGGGAGGAAGGCAGGAATTCTGTATTCAGCATTCAAATAAAAGTAAGAAAAGGGTGCCTCCTAAGCCTTCTGTGGATGCACTGAGGGGCAGAGAGCATTTGGTTCTTACAGCCAGTATCCTTCAATCTGCTGATGGCGTTGGAGAGCAGGCGCACGCAGCCCAGGAAGCCAGCGCCCTGCTTCTTGTGGATCTTCTTGTGGTTCCACACACTGATGGTTATAGAGTCGGTTTTCCCAACGTACCTGTGAGAGCACACCACTTGTTCAGGTACCCATCTGAACTTCATTGTATCATTGCCCTCAACAACATGCATCTGGTTGACTCAGAACTCTAGCTGTGAGGGCAGAGCTGGCTCTATCTCACTAGGCATGAGTTACAGAAGCATCGAGTGCAAATAACCATGTGCAGGTAGCCATGTTGTAATAAGCATCTTTAAATTTATTTTTCCTTTATTCATCTAATTACTGTACTAAAGACTGAACCAAGGGTCTCACAGAGGCCAAAGCAAGCCCTCTGCCACTGAGCCACACTCTTGATCCCGCACTGGCAAGTGTTCTACCTGATGTGAAGAAAAACAGGCAGGTGTTCTAGACCTAAGCCACACACCCAATACCTAATCCCATCTCACCCTACTTCAAAAGAAAAACACAAATAAAAAACCCAAAAACAAAACAAACAAACAACAACAAAAAGCAACTTTTTTATTCTGAGATGGAGTTTAAGTTTCCCAGGCTAATGGTATGAAGCAATTTCCTTGGAATTGAAATACTCTACACCAGAAGGATACTTATTGAGATTTGGGAAATTCTAAAGGAATCTCACTAAAACACAGGAAGCAAGCAACTCACAAGTCTCAGGAAGTCCTGAAATTTACCAGATTCACCAGGTCTCTCCCTCCCACCCCTCCCAGAGCTATATGGTAGGGACTGCTGAGGAGAGAAGACTCTCTAAGCTACTGAGCTGCCTGCAAGTCCTACAGAGAACAGGGCCCAGCTTTTGGAGGGCTTTGCTGATGCTGGGGTGGGCTTTCAGAACTGCAGCTGCTCCTCTAAGTCTGCCCTCACCCGCACCCCTGTAAGCAAGCCCAGTGAGCTCATCAAGTCACTAAGTGGACTATTGTCATTACCTCAGTCTGTATCTATTTACATCTCCCCACATAAGAGCCAGATTGAATTGGCTCTGTAAACTAGGCAGGCCTTTGGCTTGTAATGCTCCTACCTCAGCCTCCCAAAGTGCCAGCACTACAGGCCTATACCACCAGCCCCAGTGCATGATAAGATCATTTAAAGAGATTGACTATGCTCTCACACTCTGGAAGGCCTTACAAAGAACACTGAGGCCACTTAAAATTTTACTGTCAATTCAAAATCCACAAAGGTACATGGGATAATAACCTTACTCAATCCTAGGGCACGTGCACAGAGAGAACTATCAGGACAAACAACAACTACATTCCAAGCCATGTGACGAAAATAACAAAATAAGTGCTACTAAAAAAACCCACCACGCCTATGCATGCAGCACGTTCATGTTAATAATCGTGCAGGGACATGTGTCCATGTAAAAACATGGCCCTAAATTTGGAATGAGTATACACAACTGGATGCTGGGTTGTTTTTTGGTTGTAAACATGGTTTCACTAAAACAAAACAATGTAGCACATTGGGGCAGGGATCATAGCTCCTGTTTGGTTGGTTGGTTTTCTGCTAACATGACAAGGGGGTTGACATGTCCAAGATCACAGTGACACTGTGGTAAGGACCAAATCATGAAAACCCATGAGAACAAATGCCAAGATATCCGAGGATGTTGACTGGGAAGTCTGCAACATGCGTTTGCTTTCTCAAGTCTTTGGTTTTCACTAAGTCAACCATCTTTTCTCTTTCTCTAAGTGTCTCCTCCAAGTCTGATAGCCGCTCTTCTGCAGCCCCAGGGCCTCACAGGGAGGGGTCTGACTCACAGGTCATAGTGCTGGTTCCACTTTGGGTCCAGGGTGTTTTTCACCGTGTCGGTTGAGTGGCACTGCCCGGAGCCGTCCACAACAATCTTGGCGAAGGGGTCAGGGAGTCCTGGGGAAAGAGCAGACATACCTGGATACAGTGACAGTCTACCTGGAGGCACAGTGGCTGCCTACAGGAGACAGTGGCAGATCGCCCCTTGGGATAAGGCCTGCACATGTCACGACTCACTGTCTCTCTTTGAAGGTTATCTCCATTAGTAAAGAGAGTTCTGACCCGCACATCACACCTTCACCCTTGGATAAGCAGAAAAGCATGAAAACAGGCTCAGATCCAAATGTCCGTCTCTGGCGAGTTTTACATTTTAAAAGTTGCTTTTGTTTATGTGTGTCTGTCTGTGTACATGTATGCACATGTGTGTGAGTACAAAGTGTATGTGTCTGTGTAAATGCACGCACAGTGTGTGGGTACTGCAAAGGCTTACAAGTGTCAGATTTCCTGGAGCTAGACTTGCAGGTGGTGACAAATACTGGACACACACACTGACTGCTCTGTCTGTCTGTTCAGCCAGCCTATCTCTGATCATCATTAAAGTGACTAAATGTAGAGACACGATCTATCAAGTAAATTTCTCAATAGTCACAGTCCCCAGAAACGTTACTGATCTTTGGCCTGTGTCAGCTGTGGCATGACAGCACCAGTCCCCAAGTCACATGTGAATGCAACAGGTTTGATGCCAGACAAGGAGCAAGGCAGGAGGCTTTGGAGAGAGACCAGGCTGTGAGCCACCACTTTGGAGTTTCCTGGCCACTTGGATAAAGTCTTTGGGCCTATGTCTCTTTATCCTGAAAGTGTAGATGATGCCACTTAGGCAGCAAGCCCATGGGATGGGGCCGTGGGGGTTTTCAGGGCTGGAGGCACTGACTTCACGGTGGGTGAGGCACATTCAGGGGTGCAGTCCTCAGCACTTTACAGTTCCGCCCTTGCAGACGTTTTAAAATGGAATTTATTTTGTAAAACTGGGTTGGCAATTTTAGCCATACCACTTACATCATAAATGCCTCGCTTGTTTTGGAGCAGAGAGCAGGGTCCTACTGGCTACCAGATCAGGAAGGGGGTGTGAACATGGCTGCAATGCGGAGAAACCCACGCTGTGGGCAGTTGGGAGATGCTGGTCAAGCTCTGGACTCCTAGACTCTTGAAAGCCTGCACACAATGGGGTTTTTCTGTTGTTGCTGTTGTTGTTGTTGTTTTGTTTGTTTTAGTTAAATGTCAGAGGCCAAAAAGATCTAAATTCAATCCCTGGTAGCAATATGGTGGGAGGGGAGAACTTCCTGCAAGTTGTCCTCTGACTTCACACGAATGCTATGGGAAACACACACACACACACACACACACACACACACACACACACGCGCACACACACACACACACTAATTTTCAGAAGTACATAAAGTGTATTATACAACGGGAAGCTGGGTGTACTTACTGAAGAAGTCTTTCTTTGCAAGGTTCTTGGCACACAGTACTGAAAACAAGCAGACACTGGAGTTAACACTGATAGAGTGACCGTCCCGCACACTTAGTGTTTGTAATGGGAGAGGAAAACAATCACAGAAGTTAGTGTGCCAACCATCTCTCAAACTGTGTCACGACAGACAAACACCCCTAGCAACTATCTAAAAGTATCTTTCCTCAATTTGGGGAATCAACAAATTTAAACACTGTAATTTAAGCCTAAAACATTAAATGCACAAACACAGGGATGAGATTACTGGGATGTTTTAAAGCTATATAAACACCAGCCTTTAAAAAGAGCTGGTGCATTTACCTTTACAGAGCTCCTAACAACAAAGGGAGCTCTGTACTCTGGGTATTCTGATAAATCACACAGAGTGATGGGGGGGGAGGGCTTTTGCAAGTATAAACTTTGGTACACTGGAGACTCAAAAACAGAAAAGAATAGTAGAAAATACAGAGCTTTTAGCTGAGTGTTGTGGGAAAAAGTAATAGGCTGCATATTCAGAGGTTGTACAGAGCCGGGCGGTGGTGGCACACGCCTTTAATCTTGGCACTCTGGAGGCAGAGGCAGGCAGATCTCTGTTTGAGGTCAGCCTGGTCTGTAGAGCCAATTCCAGGACAGCTAGGGCTACACAGAGAAACCCTGTCTCAAAAAACAAAACAAAACAACAACAACAAAATGCAGAAGGGAAGGAGGTGGCTGTAAAGGGCTGGCAAGAAGGCTCAGCAGGTAAAGGGGCTTTCCACCAAGCCTGATAACCTGAGTTCAATCACCAGGACCACAGATAGAGAGAACAAACTCCTGCAAATTGTGTGAGCTCCCCTGCACCATCCCTACATAAATAAATAATGTAACTTTAAAGAAGGTAAACAGTATTGGCAGACAGCAAGAATGTAACTGATAGTATCACCACCACCATCACCACCACCACCACCACCACCATCATCATCATCATGATCATCATCATCACCGTGAGGCCTCACACTTGTACTCACAGCCATCATGAAGTGAGGCAGGAAGACCATGAGTTCAAGGACAACCTGGGCTAGATAATGAGTTCCAGGCCAGCCTGAGCTCCACGGCCAGGCCCTGCCTCAGACAGACAGATGGACAGATGGATGATAGGTGAATAGATGATATATCTTGTCACACACCTGTCACACGGCGGGAGGGAGCACAGAGGAGAGACACAATGCCCTGTCCTGTTGGGCTGTTTCACCAGTTTTGCTGGTTTTCACGGATGTAGTGTTGGTTCTGTGCTCATGCTGCACTGTACACATTTTCACTTCGCTCTTAAAAACATCCGTAGGGACATCACCCACACACAACACAATTCCTCCACTTAAACAGCACATGACTGAGGGTTTCTTGTGCATTTGTGGGGCTACCTGTCACCACAATCAATTTTCGAGTGTTTTCATGGCCCCCAAAGAAGCGTGTTCCCATTTGCAGTCCTCTCCATCACCTCAAACTCTCCACCCCGAGGCAACAGCCTGTCTGTTCCTGGCTCTGATAATCTGCCTGATTCCAAGAACTTCTGATGGCTGGAACCACAAGTTGTATGGTAGCTGAAGGCTGATACTGTGTTAGCTGTGCAAACAGAAACTTGTCCCACGAACACTGAAAGCCCTGGGTTTGATCCCAGCACTAAGTACGTAAGCCAGGTGCAGATGCACACACCCATAATCTAGCACCCGGGAGGTGGAGGCAGGAGGATCAGGAGTTAAAGGTCATCCTCAGCTACACAGTGAGTTCCAGGAGAGCCTGGGCTACATAAGATTTTGTCAATAAATAAGTCTGCTCCAGTGGCTTCCCCTTTCACACTCTGAACGGAGCACACCGTGACCTCTAACTCCACATCTCTTGCCAAGGCTGGCCCCAGTTCTCCGAGGCACTGCAATCCAGAGACTTCTTAATGGAGTAATTCTGATCTCATTTTTTAAAAATAAGAATCATCATTCATATTCACAAAGCTACTGATGTTTTCATTTAGAGCTCATTCCAGTGGAATTTGGTTACATCATAAAGTGGTCTTGGCAATGTTAGTGTGAAGAAAACCTTGCCTGGATTTGTGTACAGGTCACTGAGGGGCACTAAAGTCTACTTTAAAGAGACAGAATTGCTTCTGCTAAAATAATGTTTGCCAATTTGCAATCTCCGTCCTCTCTTGATCCACTGCCTCCACAGGAAATACAGGATAACGGAAGTTCACTCTTCCTACAGTGCAAAATGCTACCGTACTGACAGTGGTAAAGGTCAGTACCTTTACCACAGGACAACCATGTTGCTCCAGCCTGCCTGGAACTTGGTATGGAGATCAGACTGACCTCCAACTCACAGAGATCCTTCTGCCCCATCCCCCACCCCGGGCTGGGATTAAATGATTTCACCACCATGCCTGGCTCTACCCCTTGTTAAACAAACCCGCTTATGCCCTAATTACATGTGGGGTTCTTGGGACATAGCAATGAGTAAAGGACATTTCCTCAGACTGGGGTTGGCAGAGCGCTTGTCTAGCATGCACAAAGCCTGGGTTTGATCCTCGAACTTCATAAGCCCTGGGTGGTACTGCAGGCCTGCAAAGGAAGCACGAGGAAGTAGAAGCAGAAGGATCAAGTGTTCAAAGTTACTCTTAACTATGTCATGAGATACAGGCCAGGTTGGGCTACAGGAGAACTGGTAATTTTAAAGTACAAAAGTAAAGACAAAGAAAAGCTAGGAAATGGACAGACAGACAACTCAGCTTCTTTTCCAGGGCCGCACAGTGCAGCACTGCGGTGCTGCCGGTCAGTTGTTTTGGTTTTCATGGAGACTGGGTGTCCAGTGGCCCAAGCTAGCTTTGAACCCATTATACAGCTGGGGGCAACTCTGGACTCTGGGGCCTCCCACTTTCACCTCCTCAATGCTGGAATTCCTACTCCCAGTTCCCACCGTTGCTTATTCTCCCCCTCCCCCACAGGTGTGCATCGCCAAGCAAGGCTTCCCACCAACTCACAACTGACCCTTGACCTTGGCCAAGTCCCGCTCCTGAATCCCATGGTTTCCTAAGACACTCCGCTGCTCTCCCAAGTAGTGGCCCTGGTAAGAGTAGTAACACCACATTCCCTGAGCCATAAAATCAGGAGAGCGTTCTTATGTACTCTGTGTGTGTGTGTGTGTGTGTATGCACACACACATGTGCAAAACACATGCAGAAGCCAGAGGCTAATGTCAGTGTTTTCTTCAATCCCTTAATTTTTTAAATGTTCATTAATCAGTGTGTATATATATTATTGTGTGTTTATGTGTGTGTTTACACACAGGTGTGCAAATCACAGCAAGTGTGTAAAGTTAGTTCTCTTTTCCACCCTTCCGTGAGATCTGGGAATCAAACTCATGTCATCTGGACTTGCAAGACAAGTACCTTCCCAATGAGCTATCTCACTGGATCCCTGGGTCTGCTGCTGTTGTTTGTCTGGTTTTTGACAGGGTTTCTCACTGAATCTACAGCTCAATACTTTGGCTGGACCAGGTAGCAGCAGCCCAAAGATCTGCCAACACCTTTCCATGTCCCCAGCCTGGTATTACATGTGTGTACCGCTGCATCAAGTTGTTCATGAGCATCACCAAATAGTCTCACCATGCAGGCCAGGCTGGCCTGGAACTATGTAACGTGTCTCATCATGAACTTGCCATCCTCCGGCCTCATTCCCCAGGCGCTAGGATTACAGGTATGTACCATCATGCCTGGCTGCAGGCCCACCTTGTGAAACATCACTTTCATGTTTCAATGATGCGTGTGTATTATTTCACACTGCACGCCAGACTTCTCCCTGTGTTCTGAGGTGTCCATCCGTCATGTTACATGTCTTCCCCCCTAGTCCTTATTCCCTACTCCTGGACACCCTAGAACTGAGTCTGGTTGCTCACATCAGTTGCTAGGAACTTCCCCCACAAAGCCTCACTGAGGACAGGAGTCCCACAGCGCCCTCAGTAACACTTTCATCAGCCCCAAAGAGCAGTCTAGACAAAACCCAACTAGTCTCTTAAACGGCTTTGCCACGTTCTGATCTTTGGCTTTTGTCATTTTTGTATCTTAAAACATTCTTTAATTAAATGAGACAACAAAACTCTGAGATCGTTAACTTCACACCCCAGCCATGCTGTGTGAATACGAACATTGACATACCCATCTTGACTGACCCGGTCACCTATTCTCTCCTAACCCCATTTTGAGAAGCACATGATTGAAGGGGCATGGTGGCACAGGCATGGTGTGGAGGCAGGAGGATCAAGAGTCATAGGCCTCCCTGGTCTGACATCTTGCCTCTAAAAGGAAAAAGAAAAAAGAACTACATGGCTTGAACATTCATAATATAGGTGGCCTTACTACCCCAGTGAGGTGGGGTTTTCCTGAAGTAAAAGGCATCTGTCCTTAGAATGGTCTAACTGGGCAACAGCTAGCACTCACTCACAGACAAGAGCAACAGTTACAGCACCAACTCACAGACTGGGCAACGGCTACAGCACACACAAACAGACAGGGGCAACAGCTACAGTACACACAAACAGGGGCTTGTGAAAAAGAAGCAAAAGGGGAGGGGGGAAGAAGAAAAAAAAAAAAAAAGAAAACAGTGCCAAAAACTCCCATTGCAAAGCTTACAACCTTTTCCTAAGGTTGTTAGAGAACATGGGATGTGGCTCAGGTGCTAGGGAGAGTGTGGGGTGCAGGGAGCCCTAGCTTCATCCCCAGCCCCACACTAGTCACCCATGCCTGTAATCCCAAACATGTAAGAGGGGGAGGCAGGAGGATTCTGAGTTTCAGGACAGCCTAGGTGACATGGTGAGTCCATGTCTCACAAATCAAAAAATAAATAGTCTTTAAGCGTCAGGGTGGGCTGGAGAGATGGCTCAGTGGTTAAGAGCACTGACGGCTCTTCCAGAGGTCCTGAGTTCAATTTCCAGCAGACACATGGTGGCTCAAAACCATCTGTAATGGGATCTGATGTCCTCTTTTGGTGTGTCTGAAGACAGCAACAGTGTACTCATATGAATAAAATAAATAAACAAATCTTAAAAAAAAAAAAGTGACAGGAGCCAGTAAGCAAGCTGCCCCAGGCAGCATGAGGCTAGTGTCCCAAAGCCACTGACCTGTGAACCTTCATACAAACTCAGGAAATCCCAAACCTGTGTTAAGTGGCAAAAATGAGAGCTGCAGAGACAGCTTCATGGCCAAGAGCACACAACGGTCCTCCAACCTGAGTCTGCTTTTTAGCATGGATGACAGGCAGGCCACATGGCTTACTGTAATGCTGGCAGGCTCTAGGAATCCAACCAACCAGGAGCCTCCAAGATCATTTGCACTCCTGTGTGTGCACACAATGAAATACAAATGGTTTTGTTTATTTGGTTTTTTTTTTTTTTGGTTTTGGTTTTTTGAGACAGGGTTTTTCTGTATAGTTCTGGCTGTCCAGGAACTCTCTGAAGACCAAGCTGGGCTCAAACTCAGAGATCCACCTGCCTCTGCCTCCTGAGTGTTGGGATTAAAGATGTGCCACCACCACCCAGCAATTCTTAAAAAACAATAACAACAACAAAACCAATTTTTTTTAAAGAGGAAAAAGTAAGTTAACAAGTAAATACATACACCACGGCGTTGCAGCTTTCATCTGAATAGACTAAGCAGCAGCTCAGTAGGGATGCCACACTACAGACATGGCAGAGCTGACCCTACTGCTTGAGCAACTACCAAAACACTTCACCCTGGCCCTCAGCAACTTCCCACACTAACATGACCGTTCCATGACATGGAAAACACTTGTGCTCTTCTTGCGTCATGTTACAAAGGGACAGAAACACTGTGAACTAGGGCCACAGGGGTGTGGGTGCCCAGATGCACTTAGTGCCCCAGAACCTGCAAGGTGGGCGAGGCTGCTGTAGGGGGACCACCTGGGCTCTGTGCAGGGCTTGTGGTATCTGCCCTTGCCTGTCCCCACCCCCCACCCACTGCTGCCACCTGTGAACACATCACTTAATCACTATGTCACTTTGGGCTTAGGAGGTGGCTCAGCTAGTAAGACACCTGCCAGCAAGCCTGACAAACTGAATTCAAACCCCAGGCCCCCTACGAGGGAAGATGGCTGACCTCCGGAAGTTGTTGTCTTTATAAAGCCCTTCTACTTGCTCTCATAGGATGTGGCAGCACAAGTCCTGGGCAGGGTTCCTTTTCTAACTTCATGGGTTGAAGAGTCTGACTCAGCGGCTGCGTGCTAGTTTCTACCCTTGTACAAGGAAGCCAATCCCACAGGACCCAGAAATTCACCTATTCCATTTTACCACCAGGTACCACTGCTTTCCTCAGAGACTGAAACCTACTGCGTGTAACCAGCTAGACATCCACCTGCACCGGAAAGAACGCTGGGACTTGCTTCTTCACCGCTCTGTCCCCATGGTCCAGAGTAATACTTGCTACACAAAGGGATTTTACAGACAGCTGCTCAACAGATTATTGCTCAACAGGCAATAACCTAGTAAAGCTTCCTGTAACTGCGTACCTAACCACCAAACAGACACGCTAGAGTGCAGAGACTGTCTTCTGAGCACAGCGCAGGGCCTAGTGTAAACTAGTGATCAATAAATGTTGAGAAGAATCAAACAGTTGCTTGGTTGGCTGAATGAAAGAGGGCGAGATCTGTGAGAACCTCCACAGAGATGTACCTGGAGCCCATGACCACTTCCCCAAGACAGGAGTTCAAAGCACACTGGCCCTGTATCCTGCCATCCAACGACGTTCATTCTTCAGAGTAAGCTGCCATTCCGTAAGGTACCATTAGTGACAAAAGTTTGCCAGTAGCAGAAGAATGTTCTATAGTTTCAACCATTACAAGAGGAGAGAAAGTTCGTAACAAAAAGGATACAATAAAATCCCAAGGACTATGGAACTTTTAAGAACGTATCAAGAGCCATTTAAGGGATGTTCTCTAAGGATTTATTTGTTAGAATATTAAGTTCTAAGAAACTTATAATTGAGCTATGTGGTTTCTAAATTTTACTTTTTGCAAGGCCTTGTACATGGCAGACAAGCCTTCTACCTGAGCCATACCCTGGGGGATTCTAGGTAGGGGCTCTACCACTGAGCCACACCCCAGCCCCTCACTGGGGGATTCTAGGCAGGGGCTCTACCACTGAGCCAAGACCCCAGTCCCCTACTGGGGGATTCTAGGCAGGTAGGTGCTCTATAGTTGAGCCACGCCCCAGCCCCTCCCTAAGGATCCTAGGAAAGCACACTATTGCTGAATTTATGTACCAACCCCTAAATGCTTTTTAATCCCCTGGATCAGCCCCCTTGAAACAGGATAGCTCTTTTCTGGGGAAAGTTGGCCTCATAGGACACAATTTGCAGGGCTCCAGTTTCTCTTTCATTTCTTCTCAACTATCACTTGCTATACCCCATAGCTTTGGAAGATAAGAAATCAGTTTCACCTAGAGCCTGTCTCAATAGAATAATTCCCATCCTTGGTGGTTTGAATGAGAGTGTGAGAATGGCCCCCGTTGGCTCATATATTTGAATGCTTGCTCTATAGTTGGTTGGACTGTTTGAAAAAGATTAGGAGGTGTGCCACTGGGGTGTACTTTGGGATTTCCAGTTAGTGTTTGCTTGCGCTCAAGCTCGTTCTCTCTCTTTTCTCTCCTCCTTCCCTCCCTTCCTCCCTCCCCCCTTCCCTCTCTCCTCTCTCCCTCTGCTCACTACATGTTTGTGGATCTGTGTAAGCTCTCAGCTCCTTCTCCAGCATCATACACACCTCCCTGCTACCATGTTCCTGCCAAGATGGACTCCGACCCCCTGAAACCATGAGCCCTAAATTAAACACTTTTTTTTTATGTTAGTTGCCTTGGACATGATATTTTGTCACAGCAATTAAAAAAAAAAAAACAACTAAAACACTATCCCAGGTCCTGTCTTTCTCTCCTATTGAGTTTCAACAGGGTGTTTCTCAACTATGGTCAACAAAACCAGAATATTTATAGGTAAAAACAGATTTCCTTGCCTTGGATTAATGAAAGACCTATGTTTTATCAGTGAAAGTTTTAACTAAATACTATAACACAGAAGTATTCAGAGATCAGTCAGATGTTGAATGCTGTCTCCAGATAATTGTTTATTTCTTCTTTTCAATGTCAGTAATTCAAATGTCACATGTAGGACCACGCTCGTGACTCCCAAGGACAGTGTCCACAATCATTAACTGTCTCCCATCTCCTAAGAAGCTCAGGGTAATTCTACAACCAGGAGCTTATGAACAGTTTGTAAAGTGAATGCTTCTAACACCACCCTAGGGGAACAGACTGTCACCCAGACAACCATCTGACCCATTCGTGCCCCCGACAGAAGCACTCAATGAAATCTGTCAATGGAATGTGCTGGGCTGTTGGCACATCCTGTTATGTGAGAATTTAAAAATACAATCTACGTCCCTTCGGTGGAGCTAGTTGCAGTAGATAAGACGGGTTAGCTGCTTACAGGGTAAGCAGGCCCTGCCAGTGCAACACATCTACCCATGGTACCTACTCTACAGTCATTCAACTGATCACAGAAAAGGAAGGCTTAAGAGCTCAAACCTCAGGCTGGGGATGCATCTGCTGGAATGAGTGCCCAGCACACAGGCAGCTCCGTGGTCCACCCCAGCATCATGTAAGCCAAGTGTGATGGTGCATGCCTGAACTGACAGCACTTGGGAGGGGAGGCTGAAAGGTCAGAAGTTCAAGGTCAGATATATGCAGTGAGCTGGAAGCTAGCCTAGGCCATGTGAGACCTTGGTGAGAGAGAGAAAGACAGTTAGGAAGAGTTGTGTGTTCTGAGCAGCAATGTATTTTTACATTTAATCAACACGTTACTGGTGGTAGACCACACACCAAGGTCTGATGGGAGCTCTGAGAACATGGGCACCAAGAAAAACAAAGGCTACTTGTCCTCGCCAGACCCCAAAGGCTTGACTTTCAGGCAGAGTGAACTAAGATCACTCTCAGGTTTTTTTGTGTTTTACAACTGCTTAAAACTGACTTCTCGCTGGGCGGTGGTGGCGCACGCCTTTAATCCCAGCACTTGAGAGGCAGAGGCAGGCGGATTTCTGAGTTCGAGGCCAGCCTGGTCTACAGAGTGAGTTCCAGGACAGCCAGGGCTATACAGAGAAACCCTGTCTCGAAAAACCAAAAAAAAAAAAAAAAAAAACAAAGCAAAACTGACTTCTCAGGGTTGGGCTGGCTAAAACAAAATCTTCCAGAAGAGTGAAGAGCTTTAAACCCCAGTTGTATCTCAATATTCAAAACAGATTTCATCATCACACTAGAAGAAAAACCATTAATTCATTAATTCCATAGCCTGGAAGTGTCTGTCCTGTGTTATCAGGAAGAAGAGTCTCTCTTGAACCCAAACTTCCTGGCCTCACTCTTGGTTTTGCTTCTTAAAACAAAACAAACAACGTCTATTTGGCCCAGGCTGGCTCCCAGCCTCCAGGGTGCCAGGACGACCGGCATGTACCACACACTGGCTCCTGACGACTGTCCATTCACGTACGCCATGGCTTTCTTTTGATGCGGCTGCTAAGAGTAAAGGGGGAGAGTGTGATTTCACAGATAAAAGCTGAGTAAATTGGTCTCTAATTCCATCATCAGACCAGACTAGAAAACAAAACAAACAACAAACAAACAAACAAAAACGGGGCTGAGGAAGAGCCATAGTAAATAATAAACAGCAAGAAACATCTCTGTCAGAATTCTCTCTTTTGGCTGCTGTCCCATCTCACCAGCCCAAGTACTACATTAATAAATTTGCATGTAGAAGGTTGAGAACTGCACTGGAGCGGCCCAGGCTCGGGGGTGTGACAAGCCATGGAAGCACACACGGACCAACCCCAGAGTCCACCATCTTCTAGCTCAAGCTCCTCTAGCCTGTCTTTCCTGCACAGTACTCAGGGCTATCTTGTACACTGTTTACTTAGCTAGCCATTATTCACACCATAGCATAAGTCAGGTAGAATAAATCACAGTGGACAGAGATCAACACCACCGCTCAAGATGATCCGGCAGAGGGGATAACTGATGAACATTCATCGGTCTGGGGCCATGGCTCAGCAGGTGACAAAGCCACCAAGCTAGAGGACCTGAGTTCCATCCCCAGGATCCACAAGGTGAAAGAAGAAATCCCACTCCTGCCTGCTGTCCTCTAACATCCATAAGCACATGTGGCACGAGTATCCCTCCACAATAAGGAAATGCACGAAGGAAAAAAAAAAGTTTTTTTAAACTGATCTACCGCATGAGGGAAAGCCACACTAGGTCACTGAAGTCTGCTGCAGCACAGTCAGAACTCAGAATGGGGCCATGTGTCACATTAGCTGATCATGAGCCAGCAATTCCACCCCGTCGTATGCAGTCACTGGAAGGGCACATATGAGGTAGGCACATAGAACATGCTCACAATATTCGAGGGTCATAGCTCAACAAATGAGAGACGAGGCCTAGGAGCCGCTGAGATGTGTCTAGGTGCACAAAGCTACTGGGGAGACCGAGTTGGGAGGTCCACTTAGACACAGGAGGTAAGGGCCAGCCTGGGCAACACAACAAAACAATCTCTCAAAAAAAGAGATCAATGGGCTCAAAAGATGGCTCAGCAGTTAGAACACCCACTGCTCTTCCAGAGGACCTGGGTTCAATTCCCCACACCCTCTCCTGGCCTCTGTAGGTCACATGGTGCATAGGTGTATGTGGAGACCAAATACTCATACATGTAAAACAGTAAAACTTTCAAATTTTGTTCTAAAGGGAGATCACCCTACAGTGGTAGAATCATGCTAAAGAGTGGAGGAATTACCAGCTCGTAAGGACCAGCCTGGAGCATTCTACACAATGAGACTACTGTCATTGTCCATGAGACAGTCATACTGATATGACTAAATGAGGAGTAAGGCAGTAACCTGGAAAGAAGACACCCCAGGGTACAGGGGTACCCCATATCAATGAGACTGGTTCCGCCTTCAGGAACTGCATAACTGCCTGCCTTCAAAGCAGGGCCACAAGTGGAAGGAGCAGAACAGTCAGCCTTCACAGTGGGAGGGATCAAATCAATACACCTAACCATAGCCAGGAGGCCACATGGGGGTCGGGGTGGGTGGGAGGGGACAGGCTGTTAAGTCCCATTGCAAGTACACCCTGTGACTGGCAGTTGATAATGGCGTCCCAGGGGTCTGCCTCCTTCAGACCCTAAGTGAGAAAGACATCCAACAAACTCCAGCTGCGTTAAGTCTACAAAACAGCCAACTCATTCTTCTATAAACTGCCCAGGCCTCCAAACAAAAGGCTGAGAGGCTGTCCCCAGAGAGGAGCCCAAGCAGTGAAAAAGAGCACTCTTCAAACCTAGGGAGACCTGAGGACTCCAGCCAGCAGTAGCTGAGAGAGCTCTTGTTCACTGTGACCTGGGGAAGCTCCCAGGCCTGTGTGTGGAAGGGGCTCGGTTATCTTCCTAGTAACTTGTAGGCACTAAAACCATTCCTTAAAAGTCAATTTGTTGAGTAAAACAAACAAACAAGAAAGGATAAAAACCAAACAGGTCGTCTAGTGTGACCCTGCTCTGGAGGACAGACTGCCCCTGTGTGATAGCAGTATTACTACACCCTGGAGTCCAGACAGCGGAGTGAATCCTTAGCACTGCGTAAGTCTGGATGGAGTCCAGCATGACACTGGACAGAGGAGAATTACAAGTTCAAGGTCCTTTCTGCCATCTTCCCTCGCCGGCACTGTGGTGCGAGCGAGTGAATGTTCTGGCAGATGCGCTCAAGAGCGTCAACAACACCGAAAAGAGAGGACAATGCCAGGTCCTCATCAGGCTGTATCGTTCGGTTCTTAACTGTGATGATGAAGCATGGTCACATCGGAGAATTCGAGATCACTGATGATCACAGAGCTCGGAAGATCGTGGTGAACCTCACAGGCAGGTTCAACAAGTGTGGTGTTATAAGCCCTAGATTTGATTCAACTCAAAGACCTAGAAAAACGGCAGAACAACGATCTGTTCCCATCACGCCAGATTGGTTCCATTGTGTTGACAACCTCTGCTGGCATCAAGGACCTCGAAGAGGCAAGACAAAAACACACCGGAGGGAAAATCCTGCCATCCTTTTTTAAAATGTAAAGCATAAATAAAAAGCCTTGTGGACTGTAAAAAAAAAAAAAAAAAAGAAGTTCAAGGTCATCCTTGGTGATGTGATGTTGAGTCTAGCCTGGGCTATGAGAAACATTGGAAACACTGCATCAAGAAAGGGGAGTGGGGGAGTGCTGGAGGTTAAAGGTGCTGGCTGTTCTTCCAGAGGACCTAAGTTCAAATCCTAGGAACCACATGGTGGCTCACAACCATTTGTAATGAGATCTGCTGCCGCTTCTGGTGTATTTGAGGACAGTGTACTCATATATACTCATATACATAAAATAAATAAATCTCTTTTGAAAAAAAATGAAAAGGGGAGCCAGTGAAATAGCTTAGTGAGTAAAGGCATCTGCCACTAACTCTGAGGACCTGAGTTCAAAACCTGAGGCCTCCACAAGCACAGGCCAGCAAGTGTGTGAGTACACGGACAGGACACAATAGCTTTTGGCTGGGCGCAGTGGCACACACCTTTAATCCCAGTGCCCAGTCAGGAGGCAGAGGCTGCTGGTCCTTTACACACTGTAGGCCAGCCTGGTCTACATGAGTTCTAGGCCAGCTAGGGCTACAGAGTGAGACCTTGTCTCAAAAACAAAAGCAAAAACCCACATCTGGACACAAGGGCACAAACTTATGACCCCAGTAGAAGTAAAAGTATTGGCAGTTCAAGGTTAACCTCAGCTACACAGCATTCAAGGAGAGCATGGGCTACATAAAGTTGTTTGTAAAAAGTTGAGAATAACATTAAGTAATATGGCATAGTTTTCTTACTTTGTTTCAGGCTGTAATTTTCAAATTTCCTTCAAAATGACTATGAAAAACATTCATGAGGAAAATATTATTTTTCAAATTATTAGTGACTTTGTAGAAGAGAGGGGAGGGCCAGGAGCCAGTGTCGGCTTCTCAGCCGTCGTCAGTGCTGTGCCAGCTCACCCTATGCAGCCTCTGCTCAGGCTATTAATACGCCATTTATGATTCTCCCATCAGCCAGCTCAAAAGGCTGACCATGGCACTGCTCCAAGTCAGTGCACAAATGCATCAGGAGAGGACAAGGCAACTCAAAGAGATGAGGTTCAATTCAGCAAAAAATACAGAGCACCCAAGACTATCCTCGCTACAGACTCTTTCAAAAACTGATTCACAAAACAGTTTGCAAAGGGCCCTGAGAATGTCCCCTTTTTTTTTTTTTCATTTAAAAAGGCAGAGGGTGAGAATGCGTGCCTCTCTCTCTCTCTCTCTCTCTCTCTCTCACACACACACACACACACACACACACACTCACACACAGCCCTCGTTGAACCCCAGCACCAAGAGGACACAGCGAGGCTGTGGCCACGCCGGCATCCCAAGTTCCCACTTCCTACTGAGTTGGGGGTCACATGAGGAGGGGGAGGCTGACAGGCTGCCCACGTGCTGCCACCTCCTCACTGGATAATAAAGGCAGCAGGACAGAGGTTCCTCCACACATTCCCAGAGCTCCACTCATGGGCAACATTCCTAGCATGCCCGTATGGGTATGTGGGAAGGAGAGGTCCCAGGAGGGATGGTAGGGGACACAGGACAAAGTCCGGAGTGACTGAAAGAGCATCAAGCAAACATCTCTGTGTCACATCCCCACCTCCTCCTGCCTCTTATGCATTTGACTGAGGCAGGAGATCCCAGCTGCAGAACTAGGAACTGCCAAAGTCTCCCACGGCAGTCACGGCATACAGGAAAAACACCAACTCCACCAGCTACCACCAACCCGCACGGCACAAGATTGTTTAAAGTTTTAGAACAGCTCTCAGATTAAAAAAGAAAGAAAGGCGACGTGGGACTGAGAGCCGTGGAACACGAGAACAAAATCCTACCTCAAAGTGCAGAGGCAAATTGCATTTGTGAGACATCAGCAAGGAAGCAAGTGTCTGTCACATAACAGTCAGGACCAGAGGTCAGAAATGTGTGGTGGTCATGGCAGCCAGCCTGTAATGCCTACCTCTGAAGGTAAAGCACAGGGAACCACAGACCAAAGTGCCCACGTTTAAGTGAGCTCTGGGCTTGCTTCAGATCCTGCCTCAGTGAATAAGGCAGACGAGAGAGAAGTTCATTCCAGACATCAACCTTGGGCCTCCACATGCCTGTGCACACATATGGATGGACACACAACCACACACACACAAAGATATGCAAAACCACGCCTACACACATTGCGGGGGGCGGGGGGAACAGCCATAGCTGCAGGGGCAGGAAGAGGAGGGTAGTACATGTCTATAATACCAGCACTCAGGAGGCCACAGGAGAATCAGAGTTTAAAGCCAGCCTGGACTAAATAATAAGACAGTGTCTCAAACAACCAAACCAAACCAAACCAAACCAAACCAAACCAAACCCAAAGACTGTAAACAAATGATAAAGCCAAGAAACAATCCACACTATCTTTTTTTTTTTTTTTTTTTTGGCTTTTCGAGACAGGGTTTCTCTGTGTAGCCCTGACTGTATTGGAACTCACTCTGTAGACCAGGCTAGCCTCGAACTCTCAAACTCAGAAATCCACCTGCCTCCCAAGTGCTGGAATTAAAGGCGTGCGTCACCACTGCCCGGCTCAATCCACACTATCTTGAAGGAAGGAAGGAAGGAAGGAAGGAAGGAAGGAAGGAAGGAAGGAA
>NW_021620917.1:557713-581565 GCF_004785775.1 Grammomys surdaster | reverse complement strand
GAAGGAAGGAAGGAAGGAAGGAAGGAAGGAAGGAAGGAAGGAAGGAAGGAAGGAAGGAAGACTATAGTAGTATTAACCATCAAAGCAGACACCAGATCCTGATATAAAAGGTTAGGCTAGCCAGGTGTGATAGTATGCTCCTTTATCCCAGAACTCAGGAGATCTCTAGGGGTTGGGTCCAAAGTCGTCCTGGTCTACACAGTGAGTTTCAGGACAGCTAGAGCTACAGCAATCCTGTATCAAAAACCCAAAAGGAAGATAGGGGATGGCAGACAACTCACTGTGAAGATAACCACCACAAAGCCTGGTGTCCGGAGCTCAGCATCTAGGATCCACACAGGGGAGGGCAGACACAACACACCTGTCCGTTATCCTCCAACCACCACAGTCAGGATCCTGCCTCAGCACATCCGCAGTCTCACACACTAAAAAGAATAAAAGCCAAAGAAGAACTTCGACAAACAACAAGACTTCCAGGGAGCTCGAGGGCACGGGCTGGAAGAGAAGGACAGTGGAGCCAATGGAAGTAGGCAAGGCTCCTCTAGGAGGGAGGGAAACTCTATAGTTAACCGTGGTGGTGGTGGTTTCAGGATACACTACAACCACCAACTAGTATACTAAAAAGTGACATATTGTGGTATATAGTATTTATATCACAATTAAAATGCTACCAACACAGAGCAGCCAGTACCCTCCTGAGTACTGAGGTTAACACACTGTGCCATGCATTTACTTCAGCATGACACTGTGAAAGACACACTGTTACAACAACAGAGATTTACTCTGGAACTTTTTAGTTTCTGAGACAAAGTCTTGCTTGGTCCTTAGCATGAATCCAGGGACTAGGATCAGACTAGGACAGTGAGGGACAACAGACAAACAGACAGACTGATGGACATACAGAAAAGCTGGGATCTGGTGGACTAGGCTCTCTGGAGGAAAAGGCTGCATTACTACAGCTAGACAAGGAGGCTGGGTCCATACATACCACCGCAACAGGAAGCAGGGTTAGCTAATCTCAGGAGGAGCCATCTCTGCAGGGGAGTAGCCTTCAGGCAGGAAACCCCCAGGAGCAGAAAGCAATGGTGGACATGTTCTGCTCACTCTCTCAACAGACACACATGGACCAGAAGGGAAGACTGCCATTTTCCCATGGTCTGAGGCTAGGGTCCTTGACATGTTCGTGCCTGTGTCAACAGCACCCTCCCACTCAGGGCTTCACACACTCAGGGCTTCCTCTGATCCCCAGCGTCTCACGGACCCCAGGTTGGCACAAACTCTTATGTACCTGAGAGGACCTTGAGCTCGTGTCCTCCTGCCTCCACTCCTGAGTGTTGGCATTACAGGAAAGAGCCACTTTGCTGGCTTCTACTCAGAAACAGTCATTTCTGTTGACCCAGTCTGTTATCAAGATTTAAGGTAACTGGCCAGGATACTTAAGCACCCAAAGAGGAGAGCAAGCCTCTGCTGATTGCTTTTGCCAATTATTAAATGGAATGTTGACCAAGTAACACTTCAGACTGACAGATAAATAGTCTGCCCACTAAATAAACCGACTCAAGTCCTGGACATTGATTCATACCCTGCTACCGGCACCAAATTCTTCAACACTAGCAAAATCCTCCACATTCCCAAGAGTTCCTACGGCCTAAAAACTGCTTCCTGCAGAGTTCAGGGGCAAGACCCTCGGGGGGCACTGCTGGCCTCTGAGGCCCACTGTGATTTGTCCTCTAAGCGCACACATCTGGACATGCACACCCAGGGAGCACATGCTCAGGTTCGAGGGTCAGAGGAGAGTCCTGAGTGTGAGTCCCAGAGGCTACCCGCTCACTGTTTGAAGCAGTGCCCAGCAGCCTGCAGCTTTGCCACCTGGGCCAGCCTCTCACCTCCTAGCACTGGGTTACAAGTGCTACTATACCTGGCTCTTTACGTCTGTCCTGGGATTCAAACTTGGGCTCTTCATGAGCACCTTCCAAACTCAGCCGCTTCCCAAGCCAGTGACCCTGAATTTCTCAGTTTCGGGATCAAACAACAACTGAGGGGAGGATCGGGGAGCAGAAACCATTCATGTGCCCACCATGTGATTGGGCAAAACTCAAATGTGACAAGTCTGTCATAGAATATCGCTTAGTAGCAAAAAGGGAAGGGATCTCCCATGGGTGGTGATGAACAGCTGGAATCCCAGCACTCAGAGACTGAGGCAGCAGGATCAATAGTCCAGGCTCAAGACCCCATCTCAAAAAAAAAAAAACAAAAAAAAACAATCAAACAAAAGCATGGGACGGATACTAACATGACAAATGAATACAAAATCACGGGTTCACCTTCAGCAGACTGCGTGGACTCTGAAACACTAGAAGCAGCTGACTGACGTACATTATTATAATTCACTCATAAGAAATATCCCAAACGGGCAAGCAAAAACTAAGGATAGGTGAGGTAGACTAGCGGCTGCCAGTGGTTCCACATGAAGAACAGGAAAGGGCTCTGCTCTCATTAAAAACCTGAATTTGGGGCTGGAGTGATAGCTCAGAGGTTAAGAGAACATACTGTTCTTGCAGAGACCTGGGTTCCATTTCCATCTCCCACAATGGGTAGCTCCAATTCCACCTCCCTGGACACATACTCACATATACATTAACAACTAAAAAGTAAAACTGGAAAGACTCCTGTAAAATTACTGAAATAAACTTCAAGGTGTGAAGTTTACCTCAGTTCTCAGAAGCGTATGGTCCAACTATATTTTGGCAAAAATTCAGACATGGGGCTGGGGCCACAGCATGAACAAAACCCTGGGTCCCATCCTCAGCAGCATATAAATCAGGTATGGTAGTGCATGACTATATCCCAGCATCCAGGAGATGGGAGCAGAAGAATCAGGAATTCAAGAATCAGGATTCCAGACCAACCTGGACCAAAGGAGCCCTGTCTTAAAAATAAAAAGCAAACATAACCATGGTTCAGGAATTACAGTCAATAGTATTTGCTTCTTTTGAGGCAAGCCCTTCAGTCTCAGGGCACTGTGCTGATGTGCACTGCAGATGGCGTTGGCTAGCTGCACAGAACCCCTCACCGGGTCCTCTCAATTCACCATTGTGACAGCTTTCAGTTGCCTGTCCTCCTTAGCCCCAGGCAACTCTCCGTAGGGATCACCACAACAGGCCCTGGCACCTCTCTGCTCTGATTCATTTCCAACATGAAATCATGATTTGTCGTTGAAGTGAATAATGCACTCCATTATACAACATCCAGGACAGCTAGGGTTAGCACCGCCCACAAAACAACGTAAATGTAAAAAATGACAATACTGTAAATCAAGTCTAATCACCCTGCATTCAGCACCCGCTTCCCCCATGATCACATCACCCCAGCTTCCCCCACGCCAGATTCACACACCCACTTGTACGGATGTATGTATGCTACACACTGTGTGAGCACACTGTCATGGACACGCATGCAAACACTGCTGTGTGCATATATGTCCAGGTCCCCAGAGCTGGCACGCAGCCCTCCCACGTGCTCCTCTCTCCTCCTCTGTCTAGACCTTGCTCCTGGAGCTCCCTCAAGCCTCCCATCCCGTCAGTTGTCCTGTATGGCTCTATAAAGCTCCTTGTGTCTTTGTTAGTTCCAAGCAGAGTTTTTAACTCCCTTGATGCAGAACCTGCAGCAGGAAGGGGTCAATCTAAGGTAATGAACAACGTCCCTCTGACAAGTGTGAAGAACCTTCAGAGTGAGCTACAAGCAGAAGACAGGGACTCAGAAGAACCCCGTCTGGGGCTATAGCTGAGCCTAGCAGGCATAAACTGGGTGTGGCAGTGCCCACCTGCAGTCCCAGCACTAGGGAGGAGGATAAGGACAATCAAGAATTCAAGCCTTGATGAGTATGAGATCTGTCTCAGGACAAAACAAAGAGCTGAGTCTGCTTTGGTCTGGGGCTGTTTCTGTGGAAGTGAGACTGCTGTCTGCTAGGGTGGATGCAGAACAGGCTTAGAGGATGCGGTATGAAGAAAATCAGACACGGTGGGCGGATCCCAGGACTCACCTGCCCATTTCTTGGACATTGTGAAGTAGGTGACAGTTACAGTCTTGAGACATCGTCAGTGTGGCCCCAGGGATAGTGCTTGCCCAGCATCTGAAAGCTTCAAGTACAATCCCCAGCAACCCCTCCAAATAATAAAGCAACAGGACCAAAGACGGCTCAGTGAAAACAAGATGATGCTAGCACACCTCATGCATCTGTCTGATCCTCAGAACCCACTAAGTAGGTGAGCCCCAACATCCCAAAAGCAGTGAAGATTAGAACCTTCACAAGTGTATGCCTCCCCCACCCTACCACAATATAAATATAAAATAAATGTATAAATGTAAGTTAATAACTTTTTTTTAAAAGATACAACTGATTGGCGTTTTTGTGATTTTGTTTTTAATTTTTTCTGATGCCTTTAAAAGCTTTCCTGTCAGGACCAGTCCATAGGAAGCAAAAGACACACACTTGGCAGCTCAGTCTGCTCCAACCGTCAAAGCTCAAAGTCTCTCTGCTACCTAAGGCAAGCTCTTCTGCAAACCCAGACACGTTCATCTCACTGCTACATGCACACAGCCTGTCGCTGATGTCTACTGACTGAAAACCAAGTAGCCACGGGCTCCAGCCTGCCCCTCCCCTACAGCAGAGGGAGGCTGAGGCCTTGTTGGAGGAGATCCCTTGTCTTTCCTGCTGCATGAACTGACAACCTCGGACAACTAACTCCCAGCCCACCACAGGGACAGAACAGGGAAGGGAAGAGACCAAGAAAGGGGAACACACAAGACCTGGGGGCGGGGTAGGGGAGAGGACAACAGTCAGAGGGACACCAAAACAAACACCTACTTTCCATTCTAAAGAGTAATCTCCCACATCTGAGGTCTTGTTTCCCAAGGTTTCAGAGTCAGCTACAGTCTGAAACCACTAAATAGAGAGCCAGGAGTGCTGGGTCATTGCTGTAATCCCAGAACTCAAGAAGATGAGCCAAAAGGACCATAGCAGAATCCAGGCCAGTCTGGGCTACAGAGTCAGACCTTGCCTAAAACAAAAAACTAAGGGTGCGTGTGTCTACTTGTGTGTGTACTTATGGATAGCAGGACAGATGGACACACAGACAGACAGACAGACAGACAGACAATAGAAAACTCCTTGTTTTGAGAGGCCATATCCTCTAACTTTTCACAACCACATGAAACTCCAGCTCCATGAGCCCAATGCTCTCTTTTGGATTCGGCAGCAGGCACCTGCTCTTACATGCACATACTCACACACAGACACACAATTTAAACATCTGAAAAGTAAACCTTAAAGAAAAAGAAAACAATACCGAATGACTTGAATGGTTTAGTATTAGGGCCTTTTTCTGCAAGTTCAGAAATACCTTTCTGAAATGGTGTGCCTCTGTGGCCTGCACGTAGGTCTCAGCAAGAGTTTAACCCTACAGAGAAGTACCTGGCTGCTCTGATCTATGCCTGTTGCTAAACTGTGCCAGGTTTTAGATGTAAAATTTCGCTGGCACCAAGCCACAGTCAGGAGCTTGCTTGGTATCTATGGCTACAACACCAGAATCAAGTAGCTGCAATAGTGACTACCAAACCCAATATTTACCATCTAGACATTTCAGGAGTTTGTAATGCAAACCCCAAGAATCTTAGAGAAACACATTCCCAAAATACCGCACCAGCTTTTGGGTACTTATTTGTTTCTTTACATGACTCTGAAACACGAAATTTGGAGAAGTTTATACAATGTGTATCCACCAAACTTTGACCAGCTGTAGAAACGATACAGTCGGGCCATATAGGCAGCTTAGGAAGGAAGCATTGCTCTCAGGCCGCTATATTGGCATCTACTAAGAAATATCTGCAGGATAATGGATAATTCTCCCTGAGAATTTGAGCTCCTACAAATGTGCTTGGCCTGGACTCAGAACTTCTTTTTGAGAATGCTGGGAGGGAGAGGAGAGGGAAGCATTTTTTTTGAGGCCTCACACACTCAAAAAGCTGGGGCTACACAGAAAATGGGATAACCCTAAGCCATTCCACACACAAACCCCAGCTGCGCCAGTATTCAGGACCACTCCGGGAAAGGACCTCTCTGTGACACAGGCTGAGCCACACAGTGAGAGCCCAGCAACCCTCCCATGTCAGCTGTCTGCAGGAGCGGAATGTCTACAGACTAAGGACATGCCAAGATCAGGAGCCACCCAGGCCAGTAACTATGCAACTTTAGGTATGGGACAGCTAGGAAGGTGGCCCAACCAAGGAAGCTCAAAGTCACAACCTACTCCAAATGTAGCTCATGCCCTGCCAGGTTCCTTTCCCAGATATCCCCAGTCAAAGCCACCATTGTCTTTCTAGGCTCCATAGCTTGGACCCCAGACTAAATTATGGGTTTTCTGTCTTTGCCTCCCAGGAGGGGTCACTGAGCTTAGTTACTGGTCATATGTCACAAATTCCACTACATACCCCTTCCCTAAGTGTGTGTGAAGACCCCAAAGTCAACTACAGAAACCCAGAGCCATGCAGCATCTTTCTCCATTACAGCAGGCCAATAGACAGGCGAGGGTTTTAGAAGTGCTAACAAGTTCAAAATTCACACTTCAGCTCTTTATCAGATAGGCGCCAGGAGGGAAATTGCTTAACTTCTCCAGACCTTAACCTTCCACCTGCACCACAAGGATGCTAGCACTGCACTCAAACTGCAAAAAGCTACAGTCATTGGAGTGCGCTCCCGGCTGAGGTCAGATGAGGTGCCACTCTGCAGGCCTCCCTACCATAAACAAGCTGTCTTTCACAGTCTGCCTGGTGTCAAGTTTTTTACAGATTCCTGCTTTGTTGGTGTTTAAAACAATCCCCAAAGGTGATAACAAAGTGCTGGGTAGTATTTCCAAGCATGGATGCAAGGCTGAACCATCTCTCCAGCCCCTTGACATGTATGTCTTTTTTTTTTTTTTTTAAGTATGGCTATGAGGCACTATGCGGGTCCTCCGTCAGGCAGTAAGGCAGTAAGTACTCTACCTCTGACCCTCCTCCAGCCCTAGACATACATCTCAATAGGGAAGAAAAACAAAACAAAACACCAGCTGAACTTGAACTGAGACAAGAAGCCAAGTCTTCAGTTATGAATTAATCATCTACACCCTACTACAGTTAAAGGCTTGAGGCTGTGGATGTGACTTGGTGGATGCTTGCCTAACAGACACAAAGTTTTGTCTGGACCTGGGTTTACGGAGTGGTTAGCCAAGAGTTCAACCATCACAAATCAGCAACCAGAAGCAGTGTCCATTAAACTAAGCTGTCTGTCAGGCAGCTAGCTGGTGATAGAGGCTGGCAAGAAACAAACTCTGCATTGGTTCCTCCAGGAGCTCCAACTTGGTGCTCACTAACTCACTGTCCTCAGAGGTACTGTGGATGGATCTTAAGGACTGCGAATAATTAGACCAACCCCCTCCCGCATCTCTCTTTCATCTCAGAGCTGGCTCTATTCCCATCAGGTAATGTATAAGATGCCGGTGACACTCCCTCCCCCGACCACGCATCACCCACATGACACACAGATGGAAGAACAAACAGGACACAGTCAGGAGACTGTAGACAGAGCATCCACAGTCAACCTGCAGGGAGTGACAGAGAACTCAGCTGCACACTCAGAACACACTGCTACTCTGCCCACTCCTTCCAGGATGTATAAGCAGCTTTGGTGTTCCTGAAACATATTTAGGAAATGTTCCCCCAGAATGAATTACGAATCAATCTAATTAAAAGCTGCCTTCAGCTCGGCTCCCACGTCAGAGCCCCTCACCCAGTGTGCCACCTTTAGTTACAGAAATCAAGTGAGAACATGCATAGCAGTTATCACCATAGCGAAGTGTGCAGCCCTACCTGGGAGAATAGTGTCAAAATGTCAACAAACACACAAGCCACTGCCTCCATAAGGACAACGAATCACTGTGAGTTCTGAGTCTTCTAAAAACGGCACCCAACTCCTCAGCGATTCTGCCATTTCATGCCTACAATTTTCACACAGAAGTTATTGCGTGCCAAGTTAAGTACACTTCACGAGTACACTCCACTCATACTGGAGAGTTCACTCAAGAAACCTGGCCAGAAAAACTGGCCCCACTCTAAAATACATATGCTGAATACTTTTTTTCTGTATGTTTTTTAAAGACTAACTTTTACTACTCCTAGTATTTGTCTGTGCGTGTCTGTGTCTGAGTGTGGACACATGGATTCCAGTGATGGTGGAGTCAGAAAGAGGGAGGGCATGGAATCCCTTGCAGCTGAGTCATAGGAAGTGGTGAGCCACCCATCGTGGGTACTGGGGACCTGAGAGGTTCTCTGGCAGAGCAGCAAGTGTCCCAGAAGCTGAGGCTTCCTTCCCTGATACATACAACGACGGGAGAAAACTACCTAGCCCAGGTTGACTAGAGTAAGAAGCGAAGTCTCAGTTATGGAATAATTATAAATAAATTTGCTACACGACAAAGCTTTAGGAGCTGGAGATGTGGCTCGTGTGGTAGAGTGCCTGCCTGGTTGCCTTACAGGCAGAGACCCAGGTTCTATCCCTCCCCCATCACATAATGCTGAGTATGAGACACACCTAGAATGCCAACACTCAGGGAGAGGAGGCAGAAGGGCCAGAAGATAAAGATCACTTTGTTACACAACCTGGGCTGTATCAGTTCTCATCTCAAACACACAGAACCCCATAACGATCATGAATAGCTCAACTGAAATTTATGCACAAAATCAACACAACTATAAGAACCTTAAAGATGGCAGTCACAAAAACTGTTTGTTTGTTTCTGGGACAGGGTTTCTCTGTGTAGTCCTGGCTGTCCTGGAACTCGCTCTGCAGACCAGGCTGGCCTCGAATTCAGAGATCTGCCTCCTCTGTCTCCCTAATGTTGGGATTAAAGGCCCAAGTCACCACCACGCGACACAAGAGTTGTTCTTAAACTGACTGCTGCCTGACAATGGGTCTTAAATATTTCAGGGCTACAAACTCCAAGTATTAGAAATTCACTGAGACCCCAGCTAAAGCTTCATTAATAGCGCCTTCTATAAGACATGGACCAACAGGAACAGTGGCCTTATTACCACAGAAAGGCAGGCTCCTGTTAAATGGAAATAGTGTTGGAACACAAAACCAAACTCAAAAAGCTCAGGTGGTGTAGATCACTTTAATTTTAAAATAATTCCACAGATAATTTCAAACTACAGTTTCCACTCTGGAGAGTTTAACAAGTCAGTTGGACAGGAGGCCAGAAGGTCTAAGAAATGCAAAGCAGGGTTCACTACACCCTCTGAGATGTTTCCATGATGCACACATACACAGGTTTGATCGGCAGGTGACCATGATACCATGAATCATTTTGATTCAGCTGTGAGCTTTCCCACGTCCTAAGTGGTGCTGAGAGTGCAGTCAGAGTCTCACGCATGGACTCTGTCACACATACTAAGTCCTAGGTTTGACTCTGAGCACTGTACAATGAAAGGGAATGAATGAATGAATGAATGAATGAATGAGCGAGCGAGCGAGCGAGAGAGCGAATGAATGTCTTAGGCAAGGAAGAAGCAAGCCCTTTCTAAGTAGGCCTCAACATGAATCCTATCTTCAGGCTAGGCATCGAAGCCAAGCCGAGGGCTCACCGAGCACTGGCTGCTGTTGTTACTTACAGCGAACCATCGCCCCAAACACCACCATGCATGTATTACTCAAAAGCATTGCCAGGGTTCCCACTCTGCATGGCTGGGTACTTTAGCTCAGTTGGTAGAGTGCTCAAAGCCTTCAGTCTGATCCTCAGCATCACACAAACGAAGCATGGTGGTACACACTTGTAATCCCAGCACTCAGGAAGTGGAGACAGGAGGTCCTAGACATTCATGGCTAAACAGAAAGTTGAGGTTAGCCTGAGCCACACGAGTCCTTACCTCAAAAAACATACTAGGCCCAGATCCACAGCAGTAGCAGAGACAAGGACCCCAAGGGTCCACTCTTGAGCCCAGCACTGTCCTACAGACCAGTGCTTTTAGAACCTTCAGGATGAGCGGTGTGGTCCTCTAAGCACTAAGGCAGGGGTCCCTGGATCAACTCTCAAGATGACAGTACCTGGGAGTAGTGTTCAGACAGCAGCCTGCCTTGGATCAGGGTTCTGTGTAACAGTGGATGGCTTTCGAATACAAATGGCTGGCCTGAACCGTGTGGGGAGCACCGGCCCAGGTGCCAGCCAGGAGAGCACGAAGTAGCTAACAAACAGGGACAGAAGCACTGCAGAGGCTCTAAAGATAGCTCGAAGAGGGAAGGCACCACAGAGCTGGTTACAGTGCGAGCCCTGAGCTGGGCAGTAAGCAGCAGCACTCCTACAGTATCTAGTCACAGGACACTGGATCTTACTACATAAAGCTCAAAAGGGTGGGACTGGAGAGACAGTTTAAGAACACCAGTTGCCTTCCCAAAGGGTTCGATTCTCAGCAATGACACGGTGACTCACAGCCTTCTGTAACCCCAGTTCCGGGGCATCCAACACATACTCTCTGACATCCCTGGGCACTGCAAGCACATGGTACATAGACATACATGCAGGCAAAATATCTTTTATAAAAAGTGCCGAAGTATGACCCTGGTTGGTACACAGCATATGAATAACCATGGCAATCTCTGCTCAAAGAGGCAGAAAAAGGTGGACTGTATAAAAAATAACCATAGAAAGGCTAGAGCAGCTCCATTCATACACCCCAAGTAGACCTCAGACAAAGGAAATTAGGAGGGATAAAGAAGAACATCGCGTAATGACAAACGGATCAGTTCACCAGAGATTTTCAATTTTATCCATGTCGGTGCCTAAATCCTCAAAATACACAAAGCAACACATGACAGAACTTCAAGAGAAACAGAGAAGCCTAGAACAGCAGCTGGAGATGTCAACTTTGTAATCGACAGAACTGAAACCCTGCAGCGTCCGTTCTCTGGTCACGGAGTTAGACTAGGAAGCAACATGCGAAGACAGGAAACTCTTCAACCCTTGGACGGCTTGGTGTGTGGAGGTCGAAGATAACTTTTGGAGCTCCATTTTTGTCTTCCACCGCTAAGGTATGAACTCTCTGTGACAATCTGTATGGTCCAGGCTAGCTGGCCCTTGAACTGCCGGGCAACTCTTCTTCCTCTACCTTCTGTCTCACCATAGAAACGCTGGAGTTACATGTGTGTACCACCATATCTGCTTTCCTATAAGGGCTCGAACTCAGGCACACAATGTTAGCATTCTGTCTAAACTCCACCCCTACAGTTACCTGGCAATAGCCAGGTAAGGGACCCATTATAAAAGGGACTGCTTTGTCCCTCCTCTCTCTCTTGCACTCTTACTCTCTCTTGATCTCCTGCTCTCTTGCCTCTTGCTTCTCCCTTCCCCTCTCTCCACGTGGTTATGGCCCAGCCTCTGCTTTTCTACTCTCTGTTTCTACCATAGTGTGGCTGGTGCCTCAGGCGGAAGGGACGCCTCCACAGGAGCCTGCTGAGACATCCCCTTCCCCCATACCTTACCACACCCCCATAGAGCATATTCCATATCTCTTTATCTTTTTATAAACATATCACACACAACACACACTTTTACCTGCTGAGCCATCTTGCTGCCCACCTCTTTATAAGAGAAAAAAAATAAGATTAAATGTCTTTATTGGAAAAGAAGAAAAGCCATAAATCAAAAGTCTGAGCTTATACCTCAAGAAACAGAAAAACAGAGCTGGGCATGGCAGCACAGCCTTTAATCCCAGCTCTCGGAAGTAGAGGCAGGCAGATCTCTGTGAGTTCAAGGCCAGCCTGGCTTACCCAGAGAATTCCAGGACAGCTGGGGCCACTCAAAAGAAACCCTGTCTTGGAAAAAAACAAAACAAACAACAAAAAACAAACAAACAAACAAACAAAAAACCCAGAAAATCAAACTGAACTCACGCAGTAAGAAGCTCTAAATTGAGCTTAAGTGTAATCTCAGAAAAGAGAGGAGGAAAGGGGGCTGGGACAGCAATGGAGGAATCTGTGGCTGGGAATCTTCGAGAAGTATTAAAGCAGGCCCAGTGTCCACCATCCCTGAGACTGGCCTTCATCAAGTAATAAAAGAGGGAGCTGGGGAGGTGGCTCCACCTGAAGAATACTCTTCCCAAGTACAGCTAACCAACTTCCCATGAGCCTCTGAAGGCAGTACTGCAGATTCAAATTTTCTCCAACGCACACCAGTTCTCCAGAATGAAGAGGACCCCAGTAAAGACGTTTCACCCCAATTCTAAACTAGCCATCGGCAAGTGTTCACTATGACTCCCTGAGACTTTTATCTGAAGCACAGATAGGAGTCACAGGCAACACAGCAGCTTCCCTGGAGACCAGTGACAGACTAGGTAAGTTGCCCTGCCCTGCTAGAACAACCACAGTTAACTAAAGTCAGCGCCTGGACGTCAACAGTGGAAACGCGCTATTAATAGTCAAGCTGAGGTTGGAAATAGACGACTAGAAAGGAAGAGTTCATGGCTCCAGTAAGGAGGAACTGAGACGCATCTATGCCCTGGGAAGCAACAGGAACATACAGAGCCAGAGAGGCAAGGCCATCCTTCCAGAGTTATCCAGAGATGTCCAGATGTGAACATACCCTGCACACTGTGCACACTAACATGATCTTGAGGCTCTCGAATGTGTCAGCCTGGGAGTGTGCGTGTGTGTGTGCGTGCGCGCACACGTGATCAGAGACTTATGTGCTAGTGTCTTCAGGAATCCATTCTCCATCTTACTGTTTTGAGATGGACCTCTCACTGAACCTAGAGCTTGCCCTTCAGCTGGGCTAGCTGGCTCGTGAGTGCCCTGGATCTGCCCATCGCCAACCACCCCAGCACACGGAGGATGAAGGGCCGAAGGCTTGACAAGCAGAGTGTTCCTGCTCATGTTTGGATCACAGGTTTAAACACCACAAGACAGTGTATACTCACACTCCAAACCAGACAAAATACATACACATATTAAACATGTGCAATCCATCTTGTAAGCATAACTGACATTTCAAGTCCAAGCTAACCAAAAAATAAGCAAAAAAATACTCAATTCAGATTTTCTTTTTTTATTGTCACATATGTATTTACAAGCTCAAAGACCTTAACATGATATTATAATGAATATTTGAATTTTTTTAAAAAAGGTGATGAGGCTGGAGAGATGGCTCAGTGATTAAGCACACTCTGTACTCTGGCAGAGACCCAAACTTGATTCCCAGCACCCCAATCAAGTGGCTCACAACTGTAACTCCAGCTCCAGATCTAAGTGCTTCTTCTAGCCTCTGCAAGCACCAGAATTCAGGAGCAACACACACACACACACACACACACACACACACACACACTTAAAATAAAAACCAAGTGACTCTTTCAATAATACCACGGGATCAAATACAGCAGGCATGGTAGTGCCTGCCTTTGATCCCAGCACTTGGGAGACAGAGACAGGAGGTGTCAGCCTGCCTGGTCTGTATAGTAAATTCCAGACCAGCCAAAGCTACAGAGTGAGTCCCCATCTCAAAAACCCAAAACAAACAAAAAATAAAAGAAAGCCTTGCCAGTATTTAATTTCTACTATTTTTTCTCTTTGAATATGATCTTAAAATTGCATGTCATTAACTTTATTGTTGGAATATGTTACACACACACACACTCACACACCTCAAAGAAGCCAGACAAGAACATTATATCCCCCGGAGCTGGAACAAGCAGTTGCGAGCTGCCCAGGATGGGTGCTGGCTTCAGGTCATGGCTGCAGAGCATCCGTGTGACTTTAGATTTGAGCTGAGACAATGAAGAGCAGCGAGCAGAGTTCTTGCTCCAGTGACCTCTGTACACAGCAGTCACAGAACAATCTACCATGTGTGCCCTTGTGGGCCCCTTTCCTAAGATTCCTGTGAAATCAAACACTAATTTCACTCCAATACAGTAATTTCTCAAAAGATATAATGACACAGAAGAGTACTTACAAGTGCTGCTGTACCAGCTGGCTGTGTTTGACACGAATTATTGTAGTAAGCACATGGCCCTAGTGTTAGAACATGACAAAGCAGAAATCTTCACAGGTAGATATTATGTCAGGCACCAATTCCAACCCATGACTTAGGGTACCTTAAATATATGTATAGAAACCACATTCTGTTCATACCCAGACTTTATAGGTAAACAGATGCCAAGATTTGACAGACGACATTTTCCAAAGCTGTGCACAGACATTTAAGGCAATGACAATCTCACCTGTGCCTAACTTGACGGTAATTGCTCTCACAGACTCTGATAAACACTGAATGACACCCAAGCTCAAAGATGAAAGCCCTGTTAATGTGGAAGATGGCTGGAAATGAGGTTCAGTTTTTTTTCCTATGTAGCCCAGGCTATCCTCAAATTGACAAGGTTCCTCCAGCCTCAGCCTCCCAAGTGCTGGAATTACAGGTATGAGCCATCACACTTGGCTCACGAGATTTCTTGTTACATATAAAAGGAATTTCTAGAGAAGGCAAGACAGCTCAGGTGGTAAAGGCACTTGCTATCAAGGCTGGAGACCTGAATTCAATTCCCAGGACCCATACGGTTAGGGGAAGAAAACAGACTTTGCAAGTTGTCCTGTGACCTCCACATGTAGGCCGAGGCAAAAGCATGTGCCACGGGAGACATACTTACATATGTGTATGCAAACACACACACACACATATACACATACTTTTAACGTGTGTTAAAAGTAATACAATTTTTTCTAAAAATAAGAAAATACAGGTCAGCCTGGTCTACAGAGTGAGTTCCATATACAGAGAAAACCTGTCTCAAAAAACCAAAAATAAAAAAAAAGGAAAAAAAAAAAAAAAAGAAAAGAAAACATGCCTCGAACCCTAGCACTCGGGAGGCAGAGGCAGGCACATCTCTGTGTTTGAAGCCAGCCTGGACAACACAGAAGGATCCTGTGTCAAAAGGGGTTAGGGAAAAAGGGAGGGAAATTCCCTATGGGATATCTCTTAAGACATTTTCATCTTGAGGAAAATATTCTAAAACTTCCTTCTGACATTACTAAGGGATGAATCAGTTTGAGTTCACCTAGAGACTGCTCCTTTTTTGTCTTTGTCCAAATAAGGAAGGTGACCAGGCATCTGACCCTGGAGCCCAACCCTCCACAACCCTGCAGCTGCAGCCTTCTCTGTCACACAACGGCCACAACAGGACCTGCTCCCTGTCCCACACCATTTTCTTACGTAACTATGTCGTTTTACAGCCACCATTCACACTCACTAAAGCACATGACCAGAAGTTCACAGCTCGCCAGACAGTCTTCTACAAGGCGGTCATGGCTGCATGGAGCTCCAGTCACAGCTATTCTAGCATCATTTACAGCCACCATTCACACTCACTAAAGCACATGACCAGAAGTTCACAGCTCGCCAGACAGTCTTCTACAAGGCGGTCATGGCTGCATGGAGCTCCAGTCACAGCTATTCTAGCATCAGTTCAGATCTCTACTTAGAGGGATTTCAGTGGTTCCTGAACTTGTTTGTCAGCATGCCACAGGGCAGCAACAAGAGTAGGAGGCAATGCTCTATAGGGGAAACTCCAGTGACAGTGGCAGTGGCCGCAGCCCAGGCTACTTGCTCAGACCCATGACTGTGCTTCCTGGACACACAAGCCTGTCAGGGTCTTTTCCTGTCCTCGATTGTGGTGTCTAACTTTCAACTGTTATAGAAGCCACGGAGAGGCTTCCAATACTGTCTCTTCAGTGTAAGGTAGCCAAAGGCAGATTGCTGCCTATAACCAGACCACCTCACGAATAGACAAAGATGGACGAGAATTCGGGAGCTCCAGTTGGGCAGTGGTAGCACACATCTTTAATCTCAGGACCTGAGAGGCAAGAACAGACAGATCTCTGAGCCAGCCTGGTCTTTGGAGTGACTGATACAACAGTCAGGGATACATAAAGAAACCCTGCCTCTGTGGTGGGCGGGAGTGGGGAGGGGGAAGAGAAATCCAGTAGCTCTGTTCTATAGTACCCCTTCTTTTCAAAGCTGACTCACTGAAAACCTATGGCACAGGACAGGCATTTAAAAAGTATGCATACACGGACTGACATGTAAGTATGCACACATGTACACGGACACACACATATATGAAGTCAACCCTGACACTCTGCTATGGCCCAGGGACACCTGCCTTGGTAAGCAAAGGCCACATTCCTTCCCCAGGACAGCTCTGCTGCTACTCTCCACATGGGACAAGCTTGGAGGCCATAATTTCACTATGCAAAAGTGCAGAGAAGGCACAGCTACTGAAAGCCCACTTTCCCTCCAAGGAAAGAGACAGCAAATGCATACTATACCCATATATGGTTAAAAGCCATGAGCTGATATGCATACTGCATTAAGCCATGACTACACTACTAAGCCTGTATATTCCGCTGCTATGTGTCATCCATTGTTGGACATACTTTCTATCTGAACCATCTAATTCTAGCAATTAACCTGAGACAGTTAACTATTATTATCCCCACATTAACATGAGGAGACGGAAGGGGAGAGGCACTAAGGACACCAAGTTATCTACCCAAGACTGTGCTAAGGAGTCTAATTTTGTTTATTGTTTATTTATTTACTTTTGCAGTGATGAAGATGTATTCTCTATACTAGGCAGGGGCTCTACCACTGAGCCACACCCCAGCCCCTCACTGGGGGATTCTAGGCATGTGGCCCTGCTACCAAGAATCTGAAATCAAACCATCAAGCCTTATACTGTACTCATAACCACCAGGCATGCAGCTCTTCATGTCTGTCTTATAAACCCAGATATCTGAGCTCTAATCACCTATTTTGAGCTTTCACTGTGTTTCACAGATGGGACCTAAATGGCAAACGTGCATTCACCATGAGTTGGGTTCCCACAGACACCATCCTATTTCCACTGTGGCTTCTCTCACAGGACTGTGCAGACTCAGTCCAAATGACCTCCTTTCCCTCTGCTTACAAACGCCAACTGCTTCCCAGCTCTAAGCCTTTGCCCCCTCTTTCTGTGATGTGCAAGTCTCCCAGCCCCCACTCCATACCCTTGTGACCTCTACCTCCTGGATTGTCATCTGCTACTTCCCTGAACACCTTTACCAGAATAATATTCTAGAAAGCAGGGACTTCTAATCAAAGTATCTCCTTTTGTAAAGGGAATATTGGATGAAGTAGTTGTCAATTCACTACTGAAGTTAGAGGCATCGGGCTGTTTGAGTTTCTCTATCGAGATGTGATCCCCAAGAAACCAAGTGGGAACTATCAAAGATTTAGGAGTGTTCTGCCCATCATTAAACTGTTCCAAGTCCTCTGCAAATCTGATTTGTAAAAACCTACCATTAAGATACACTGCGTGATTTGTGGAACTTTAACATTTATCTCAATGGGTCCTTTTATGGTCTGAATGTGCAGTGTGTGAAATTTGGGGAAAGTATTTGAAGTATTTGGTAAACACTGGGAACACAAGGTCACAAGAACCACAGGAAAGCAGCCTAAACTCTGGCTGCCACTACAGTGTCAATGGGGGTAAACAGGCTCTCACCTTAAGAATTCTAAGGACTTCGGCTAAGAATGTAGCTCAGTTGGCAGACTGCTTGCCCAATACCCACAAAGCCTGGCTTCATCTCCAGCACCATATAAACCAGGAGGGGTGGACCACACATGTGATTCCAGCATTCAGGAGGCAGCGACAGGAGAACCAGATCCAAGGTCATCCTCAGCTACATAGAGAGTTAGAAGCCAGCCTGGGCTACACATTACCTTGTATTTAAAGAGGCAGGGAGGCCTTGCCTGGTGTAGTGGTACAAACCTATAATCCTAGCACACAGGAAGCTCAAGGCTAGCCTGGGCTGAACCACAGAACGTGGGAGGTGGGGATGGGGGCCAGAGACTATAAATGACTTCCTGATCCGCCCTTGCTCAGATGACTCCAAGGTTGTCAACATTAAGAAGCTCTTTCTAGTTGTTACCCATCACTGTACTGATTCCCAAGGCTTCTGCACTGAAGAAAAATCATGAACTTTCCCAAGTGTCTCAATTAGTGTTTTTGTTATAATGATAAACACCATGGCCTAAAGCAACGTGGACAGGAAAGGGTTAATTTTCATTTAAACCTCTGTTCACAGTCCATCACTGAGAAAGTTGGAGCAGGACCCCAGAGGCAAGAGCTGACACAGAGACCAGGAAGCAATGCTTGCTCCCCACGGCTTGCTCAGCCTGCTTTCATATATACTCCAGGACCATCTACCCAGCTATCATGGGACTGGACCCTCACATCTGTCATTTAACCAAAAAAATGTACCATAGGCTTGCCCACAGGCCAATCTGATGGAGTAACTTTCTTAACTGAGTTTCCTCTTCCCGTATCACTCTAGTTTGTGCAAAATTGACAAAATACTAGCCAGTCCACAAATAAATGTGGCAAGATAAAAGAAAGCCTAACAGTGCTTTGATTATCAACACACAATAAATGTTTAATCATAGCATATTCCTGTGTCACCAGAAGGAACAAGACTGAACAAAAGTGACTAGTGGCCCACACTGCTACAGACCAAAAGAGAGATCACCTAACTAGACATGACAACCTCACACACACACACACACACACACACACACACACACACACACAGAGTCATAATGGTCAGTATATTGTTTGAGGAAAACTAAAGTTTGACAGGAAAAACTAGGATCTGAACTTGAAATGGCTCCTGGCTGGGTTTTCTGGCTCATCACTTAGACACGTGAGCTATTCATGGAAACCCCCGGTCTCAGATCCTCTATAAATGGGGACAACTTCCGTTGAACACAGAGAAGGTGAGCGTCAATCCCTAGCAGTTCCCAGCAGCAGTGAGTTTGGAAACTGGGCTCCCCCTGGCTTACTGAGGACAGCTCAAGGCCATTGGTGACTAAGGAGGTCTTAGGAACCACAAGCTGTTAAAACTGTCTCTGCTCATTTCACCAGCGAACTTCATTGCATGGACACACAACTGTCCTAGAAAATGTGTGACAAGCCTCCCAAAAGGATGAAAAACAGAGTGCCTGAGCTTCTGTAAGACTCCTTAAAACTCATTGCCCACAGATGTTTCCAAACTCAAAGGTTTGAGAAAAAACTATGAAAAACCCCAAGAGAGCAGAGCAAGCCAAATGTAAGGTGGCCATGGCAAGGGCCCATAGGCAGACATTCCCCGCTGAGCCCTCGCACTCAAGACCTGTGACTCCGAAAGCCTGACAAGCTGACTCATTTGAAAGATTTGTTCCTTCCACCGTGTGTAAGCCTCACAAATGCAAGGCAAGAACCCCTAACCCAAAGAATTGTTCCTCTATTAAACAGCAAGCACTGAACACTGGAAACAATCTCTGTGAGCACACAGTAAGGGTCTTCGTTTGGTTCCGCAGAGGCCCCACCTCTCTTTGCATGCCTGCCTCACATGGTGACCTTGAGGGAAGTTTAGCTTTACAGGTCTATAATAGACAGTGTACAGGGAAAGCGATAGATTTCATGTAAAGCCACTCATCCAACTAACCAGGGCACTTCTTAGAAAGGGGTCACATGACAATGACGCCAGGACAACAGGTTGGATATCGAACTGTTCTAGGCAGAAACAGAAACCGTGGCTACCCTTAAAAGATGTCCACCAGAAGGAAAAGAAAAACGTTCCTTTTTCCAAGAAATGATTTCCCCTGTGCCACAGATGCCACACAATGACGTATGTAATTCACCTCCTGTTACACACATGATTGTGCATGATGTCCTGAGGATACAGACAGAGGCCAGCTAATATATGGCCAAGACATGACCAGAGTCATTCTTCCAACAAGCTAAAGCAGGAACCAGCCCACTCCCTGCTCACTGCACAAGGTACCGGGACTCAGCAGCGCTGCCCAGCACACACACAGGGCTCTGTGAAACCATCTTTTCTATCTAGTCACTAGAGACCCAGCTGTCACACTAACATAATGTGCACACTTTATTCCAGCGTCCTCTGTCATTTAGAGACATTAGCTTATCCTGACACACTATGAGGCAGTAAATTCACCCCACACAAAAGCATTCTGGGAAACAGCATGTGAAAGACGAGGCACCAGTCTTTCTGCAGTTACTTGCTCCTTTGCTCTCTTCTCCAAACCCACCCTGCTATACTCTACTCTGGCATGTCTACCAGAACCCAGCTGGATGGCTCCTGCAAAGGGAAGTCTCAATTAAAGTGTGACAGTTAATCTTGACTGTCACTGGACTGAGAAGTGCCTAGGAGGCCTGTTGAGGTAGTCTGTACACAGGCCTGAACAAATCCCACAAGGTGCCAGGAGAGAGGGGTCGGGGGGGGGGGGGGGGGGGGGAACAATGCCCAAGAGTTATCTTCTGATCACAGGTATGCTATGGCATGCATACATCCACCCAGACAAGAAACTTTTTTTTTTTAATAAATAGTGTCTAGAAGATTGGTAAAAACACATTTGTGTGTGTAAGGGCTTTTCCACATCATGAGGGAACCAATGGCTAAGCCACTGATGGATTCAAAATTGGACTCTGGCTATTGGGAGGTGGTGCTAAGGAAGGAGACACCTGGTTTAAGGACATGGGCCCTGGAGTTGTGTCCTTAGAGGCTACCTAGGTCTTATCCAGGCCTCTTCCTGGTGCTGTTCATCTCTACTTCCTGCCCACACCTTCCCACCTTGAACAGAAACTTCTAAAACTGTAAATCAAGAGTCCTCCATCCCCTAAGCTTCTTCTCAGGTATCTGTTAGAGCAGTGAAGTCTGGCTGGCACAGGAGGAGAGAAAGCTCCTTCCTGTTTCTGTCAGTCTCCCCACAGCAGCAGCAGATGGTGGCCCCAGCCTCCCACACTCCCCCAAGACACCCTGTAGGCTGAGCTCCAGGCTGTCCTCCAACCGCCCTGGATGGCTGGAATCACCACAGACACGACATAGCATGTGATAAAATCTCACATTCTTTCACCATCTTTAAAAACCTGATAAAGAAGACAGAAGAGCGCTCCCAACATGACAAGAAATACATATTTCTATATAAAATCTAGCGCTAGGCTTCACAGGAAACAAGAAAATATTTCCATCAAAGTTGGGAGCAGGCAAGGACAGCCCTGGAGCCACCACTACTCCTACCACTTCTGTTCACAGGGTCCTAAGGACTCTCAACAGGACAGGAGGAAGTATCAAAAGTAAAATATAAGTTCCTTCAACATCTTCAACAACACTGTGATTTCTTCAAGAGCCAACAGAAGCCCTGTCCTGAGGGATTCTGTAAGAAAGGTGGGCACACAGAGTCTCAGTTCAAAGGTGAGTGGTGCAAAATCTTGTATAAAAGAACATGTAATAAAAAGACAAGGTCCCCGGCTATTAGCATAAGCAGTGACATCAGCAGGAGTTAAGCTTTTCATATGAAGAACTGAGCATTCAGGAAAATGGTATTCAGGAAAATCTAAACTGTGGCAGGAAAGATTTAACATTATTACATTCCTTTCAAATTAACCCAGAAACCTAATGCAGCAAAATAGCAGCCCCACTCTTCTCTGGGAGAGATAATATCAACAAACAGCACACAGACAATAACTGTGACCGGCCGGCAGCCACCTCTGTTCGAATGCTCAACCTCACACAACAGATGCAGAGCAAGCCTCCACGGAGGTGCCGGTTCTCACCTGCCAGACTGACAAAATCAAGGTCAACAAAAAAACAGTGAAAAAGTAGCCTGGGATAAACATACAACCATCCATACCACACAGGAATCCAACCCTCTAGGACAGTTCTCAGAGCATGTGCACCTTTGGTCATACACCTTAACTTTTACTGGCCAGCATCCCTCCAGCCCATGTGTGCCGTCTTGTTGTGGGAGTGCAGACAGGTAGGTCTCTGTAAATTCAAGGCCAGTCAAATCTACATAGTGAGGCATTGTCTCAATAAAATAAAATAAATAAAGGAAAATACAATGGTTAAGTCAAAAGCCCAGGACTATAGTTTTAGCCTGTAACCTCTTTGTGTAAAATATGATTTCACAGCAAACTCCTCACCTATGGTGATGAGCGCGCAATGTAAGGATATGTATTTGTGACAATAGAAAGCAAAACAGGAGCATGTTTCCCACATACTACACCAACCACACTGGCATTAAGTCAAACTAGACAGTTATAAATTAAGATTTTAATTGTGGTCCACAAAATATACACGAAGAAAATGGTTTAAAGTGCACAATAAAATAAATAAAATGAATCAAAATGCTATAGTAGAAAAATACCTATTTAATATAATCAGAGCAACAATGGGAGATGGAATGATAAGAAAATTTAAGACATGAAGCCGAAGGCAGACTGAAGCTGGCCACTGTGTACTCACCTGTGACAGCTGTCTACACAGCAGAGACAGGATTACGAGTTGAGAGCAGCCTAGGCTACATGTTGAGTTCCTGTACAAGGATTTTTAAACTGATGTGTGTATGTGAGCCTCCATGAGTTTATGTGCGCCATGTGCACACAGGGGCCCTTGAGGGCCAAAGCGGGTATGTCACCCCTGGAACTGGAGGGATGAGAAGCTGTGAGCCCTCTAATGTGGGTGCTGGAAACAAACCTAGGTCCTCTACAAAAAGACAAGTGTTCTTAAGCATTAAGAAATCTCTCCTGCAAAACCCTCCCTCCAAAAATAAGGCAATCACGTGAACACAATAAGTTAAACTCTTTAATTAAAAGCAGAGATTGTCAGGACAGATTACAACACAAGATCCACAATCTGCTATCTGGTTTACCAGAGATCCCTTTTCAATGCAAACAAACAGGTTGAAGGTGAAACTCTAGAAAGAGCTCATCTACACAAAATGTGACTTCCAACAAATGAGACAGCTGTATTAACGCCAGCTCAAAGACACTTGAAGCTAAAAATTGTTACAGGGGACACCCAGACTCTTATGTAATGGCAAGCAGGTCTGTCTATTTTCAAGAAGATAGAACAATTACAAACACATGAACACTAACTACAAAGTCTCAGACACTTGCAGGATGGACTGACAGACCCGTGGGAGGACACACAGCCCTCCAATGGCTGCTGGAGATGTCAACTCATTGGAACAATGGACAGAAAACCCATACAGGTCAACAAGGAAACAGAAGATTTACACAAGATCATAACCCAAGTAGATCTAACAGCTCCAGAATACCCAGCAATAAGAGGCCACATCCTTGTTAAGAGTGGACAGGACATTCCCCAAGGTGTGACTAGTTAGGCCACAAGCAATTTCAATCAATTGTAAGACACTGAAATCCTTAAGTATCTGGAGGGTCTGCCTGTCTGAAATGACTGAGCAGCTCCTCGGCCTGCAGAAGGAGATGTGGAGCCTGTGCACTTGTGACGTCATTAACTTTCTCCTTGGCCCGCAGGAGATCTGGAGTGTCTGCATGTGGCAAACAATCAGCGCATTTAATTCAAGGGAAAATACCAGGAGAGGAGCTGGGGAGGCGGTGCTGTGTGCAGTCCTGAGGACCTGAGCTCAGATCCCTAGAAAGCTGGCCATTGTACCATGCCTCCGTACCCCGACGTCCTACTGGGGCTGGGCGAATAGCCAGAACATCTCCAACCAGCCAACCAGCCAGTCCACAGACATAGTAGTGATGAGACCCTGTCTCAAACATGGTAGAAGGCAGTCTGACACCTAGGAATATCCTTTGAACTCCACATGAGTACCAAGGAACACACACAAATAATAAGGCAAATTAGAAATTCTCCAGAGAAAGAAAGAAAGAAAGAAAGAAAGAAAGAAAGAAAGCAGGGAGGG
>NW_021620917.1:547460-557613 GCF_004785775.1 Grammomys surdaster | reverse complement strand
GAGGGAGGGAGGGAGGGAGGGAGGGAGAATTATCGAAGTGCTTGAGACACAGCAGACGTGCAGTGAAGGACAGGTACAGCTGTCAGTGCCAGCATCTGCCAGCATCCGTATGAGCACAGATGGAGTCACTCCTGTGCCACACTAGCCAGCTGAAGACAGCAGTGTATGGAAAGTGCTGGCACCACCTCCCAGGGACTCATTCCAGGAAGAAGAATGCCATTCAGTGTACAGAAGTTAGGGATGTATGCACAGTATTAGAATAAGGGGGCGGGGACAAACTATGGTATAGCTGGAAGTAAAACAGAAAGGGCATCTGACGAATTTCAACAGCTTCTCCTGATGAAACACTCAACAGCCCAGCCCTGAAGGGACACTGTCCCTCACTTACATAAAGGGCATCTCTGGACCCCACAGCTGACATCACGCTGACTGGGGGGGGGGGCCTGGATTATCTCCCTCCTAGTAATAAGACTAGACTGTCTGCTCTCGTCAAACAACAGGCATTCAGATCAGAAAGAAATCTTCACACAAGAATGACAACGCCACTCACAGAAGATCCTAAGGGGCCCGTACACATTACTGCTCATACACAGAGACATGCATGTGCAAACACAATACCCATACACAAAAATCAGGGAATGAGCTCCATGAAACTGCAGAATAACAACACACTAAATTCACATGTACTGCTACACACTAGCAATGGCAATCCATCATGAAACTAAGGACAAGGACATCTACAGTAATGCATGAAAGAGAAAAAAACATATGAACAAACTTAACCGGAGAAGACTCACACTACACTCTAAAACTGTAACACAGTGCTGTGAGAAATTAAAAAGACAATGGAAGAGAAAGATAGCCCATGTTCATTAACAGTCTAAGTTAGTGACAGAAAAATGGCAATAGACCCTGAATCAGTCTAGAGACTCAAACAACCTCATCTTAAGCCCGAGTTGCCTCTTAAAAACAGAAATTGTACACTCCTGCTAAAATCCATATGGAACCACAGGGTTTCCAAACAGCTGAAGCTAACTTGGAAAAAACAAAACACAACAAAAAGAAAACAAGTAAGAAAAGGGACTTTCGCCCCTATGTCAACACTTACTGAGAAGCTACTGCAATCAAACAGGTCAATCAGGGTGGAGTGTCACAGTCCAACAGAAGACAGTGAATCCAAAAGAATAAAAGCCATAAACACATGGAGTACACACATGGAGTACTTGTGGGCAGCCAGCCACCAAATCCTCTCTTGGAGTGCGTGTGCGTGTGCGTATCATGCTGCACCAGTACTCAGCCCCGCCTTTTCTTCACATGTTGTATTTATGTGGAGATGTGTATGGAGCCACTGCATGCATATGGACTTAGAGGACAATCCGTGGAGTCGGCTCTCTCCTGACACCACCTGAGTTCTGGAACTCAGTCCTCAGGCTTAGGCAGCAAGTGCCTTTCCCCTCCAAGCCATCTCGGCAGCTCTCCCTCCCACGGAGGCCCCTCGGTGTGGTCCACTAAGGCAGCCCTTCCAGCTCCATCTTCACTTCCCTCTCCCGAGGGAGGGAGACGCACCGCAGCCTGGAAGCCTGTGAATCTGAGCAAGTGCTTCCAAACCCTCGGAAGGAATCTAAATTTACGTTCAAGACTTGCAGCGCCCTTGCCAGCCACGCTGCCGAGCCCACACACCAGCGTGGTGACAAGAGACATGGCACGTTCTAACACAAAGCACTGTGTCGAGGCTAAGGAAGGAAGACTGAGCCTCACAGCCAAGTGCCCCGGCTCCTGCCCTTACCCACTCCTAACTCGTGATCGAAGGGACCAAAGACTCATAAAATCGTTTAGCAAATGGGACAATGAGCTAAAGAAACAGTATTTACAGGCCTTTTCCTAAGAGCAGGGACTGTTCTGTAGCAGGATGTCAGTGGGACCACAGCTGAGTGAAGAGAGAGGGTAGATGGGCCACTTATGGGACAAACTTGGAAAAGATAAGGGTCAAACCTGTTGAAATAAATGTTTTGGGTTTTTGGTTTTGTTTTGCTTTGTTTTTTGAGCCAGGCTCTTACTATGTTGTAGCCCTGACTGGTCTGGAACTCCACATGTAGGACAGGCTAGCCTCAAACTCACAGAGATCCACCTGCCTCTGCTTCTTGAGTGCTGTGACTAAAGGCTTGCTAGTACTACCATGCCTGGCTAAGATTAATGCAGCTTTTTTTTTTTTTAAATCATGAATACCAAGTTAAAAGCTAATTCTGGGACATACTGTTACCAAATTAAAACAAAACAGTACACGTTCTCTTAAAACTATCAGTTAGTCTATCTTGCTCCAAAGGAGCATCTTTTTCCATAGCTGTGTCTGTAGACGCTTTGTCTGTAGACGGACTTCAGCAGAGGACTTGAAGGGAAGAGCGAAAGAAGCTTCTGGCAGTTCTCAAGCCTTCTCGCTCCACCCCTAGACTGCTGGGAAACATTCCCAGACTGTGCTCCCGCTCTGGGAGCAAAGCTGAACCCCTGTAAACAGCAGCCCAGGAAATGACTGGGATCTCTGGCCACCAAGAGAACTTCCTGTTGCCCCTACCCAAAAGACTCCTCACAGCCCCTGTGGCAGGCAGGCGACCATTTAACATGTCCACTCACACCTCACCAACACAGCTGAGGGATCAAGCCATAGCACCACAGCCAAGAGGAGTCTAGACTCCTGGGTACCGCCACTCAAGACAATGCCTGAGGGCCCATGGGAATGAGGGTTGTTGGCAGACAGAGTCCCCACCTGGGGCCACTGTGTGGCTGCCCTCACTGGAACACCTGGGATATTCTCCATGCTGTTAGCAACAGATGCCATGGGATAGACAAGAACCAGAATAGCCTTTTAGTAGCTTTTCGTTTTCATTTGACTGGGGGTTTGGTTTGGTTTTTGTTGTTATTTGGTTTGCTTCGGTTGGTTGGTTGGTTGGTTGGTTGGTTGGTTGGTTTTCTGTTTTGGTCGGGGTCTTGCTATGTGGCCAGGCTGGTATTAAACTCACAATCTTGCCTTAGCCTTCCAAGTGCAAGAATTACAGGTGTGTGCCATCAGGCCTGGCTTAGGTCTTTAGAATTCTGGAAACATTAGTAGCCTTACCAGTACACTACACACAGGCAAATTCAGTCTTAGAATCATAATTTCATGTCCCTTCTCTTGGGGCCCTTAGACAGGTGGGTCCCATTCAAAATGGCTCTAGAATCCAGTAAGTGTTCAGCTCACAGAACTCCCCTGGGTCTTGTTCTCAAGTTCACAGACTGACTAAGCAGAGGTGCAGGCTGCTGTGACAACCTGTACTGTAGACTAAATGGAAATAAAATGATGGCCAGAGTCACAGTGCAGTGGGGGTGGCTGAACCACAGAGAGCTCGCTATCTCTGACAAGTCACTGAAACTTCATTTTGGTTTTCTGACAGAGACTTCCATGTAGCCCAGGCTGGCCTTGAAGTTGTTATATAGCCAAAGACAACTTTGAACTCCTGACCCACATGGCTCTACCTCCCAAGCACTATAATTACATGCATGTCCCACCACACCTTCTCTCTGGATACGCTTTCTCCCAGCCCTGAACTTTTGTAATGGAACTGCAATTACTGAGTAACATTTCAAAAAAGCCTACCCAATAACTAATAAGGTAAAGCTTACTCTGCATTTAGTAAGTCAGCCTTGTCGTAAATGGCAACAAAAGATAAATAAATATTACATTGGTAAAAGCAGCACAATGCGGAGAGGACAAATATTCCCCTCCTTCTTCTCCTCTCACCCAGTAAGGGACAGACACATCTTGGTCCACACATCACTGGATTGATCCTTTCCAGGGCAGGACAGAGGATTCCCAAGCCAAATGGCTGACTGCAAGGGCTTAGTGGGGATGCCTAGGTTCCATACCCAGAACCACATAGCCCAAGCATGGTGGTACATGCTTCTAATCCCAGCATCTACCAGGGGAGGGAAAGAAGAGCAAGTTTCAATGTCCATCTGGGCTAGGTGTGACCCTTAAATTCTACACACACATTTTTAATGTGGACGTGCTCTCTCCTCTGGGTCAAGTGTGTAAAGTGAGGCGCCAAGGGGCCCGTGCAGTGCTTGAGCTTGGGTCTACTTTCACAGACACCACCCTAGCAAACCCTAGGCCAGGCCAGGCCAGGCCAGGCCCGCCGGGAGCTGAGCATCCCGTGAGTGTTGGGTTTCCTCACTGGAGTCTTACAACACTCCCAGGAACTAAGGACTGTCTGAGCTGAAAGATGAACCTCCTGATTTGCCCAAGGCCAGGGGTGTGGGTTAGAACTGGGCCAGACTCTACTGCCCTGCATATCTCCAAAATGGGGACAGGAAACCACGCTACCTCCTAAGTTGATGGAAAGGAGGGAACTAAATGAGAGCGACTAGCACACTTCCTGCTTGGAAAACAACAGAAGCTTTAATAACGACAGGTCTCTTCTGTTATTACACGGCCCAAAGTCAGTGTACTCTTCCTAACATCGACCTTTCTTTTTTAGAGACGGGATCTGACCCAGGCTGGCCTTCAACTCTCTTTGTAGCCAAGGATAACTCTCAACTTCTGGTCCCCTACCTGCACCTCCTGAGCACAGACACGCATCACCATTACGTGGCAGGGATTAAAAGCCCCAAGGTTGCATCCACCTTCCAGCAGGCATGTTCACCTTAGAATATACTAAATCAGGGGCTGGAGAGATGGATGGCTCATTGGTTGAGAGCATTTGCTGCTATTCTAGAAGACCCTAGTTTAGTTTCCAGTACCCATATCAAGTGGGTCCCAGCTGCCTGTAAACTCCAGCTCCCTGGGATCCAACACCCTCCTCTGGCCTCCATGGGCACTGTATTCAAATGCACATACCCACATAGAGACAAATAACTTTTAAAACAAAATACTAACTCTGACCTTGTTTCCATAAAAGAGGGCCAAGAGAAAAGAATCCTCCCCCCTCAAAGAATTATGTCCCAAACCTGAAGCATTAAAGCTAGCCTTTGACAGTATCTTGTTCTAGAATATTTGGGGGTGGGGTAGATCCAAGCACTGAATTATGAAAGCGACATAGCTCTAGCTTGAGTGGGCCAGTACAGACCCAAGGGAAGGGAAACAGAGAGAAGCTTCTAGAGATGCTGTCTTCTCCACTAAGCACTCAAGCCTGCACACTCTAGCCTTGACCAGCCTTCCCTGTAGTATCTGAGTGCAAGTGGATCAGGCTCTGAGCCAAAAAGGGAGGGAGAAAAATCACCACACAAATACCAGCTTACCACTCACTGAACAAGCCACCGTCCGGATCCAATTAGAACTTAAGAGAAGGGTTTAAGAAACCAGGTGACAGTGAGCCAGCAGGATAGTCAAGGCAGGGCCAACTGCGCTTCCAAAGCCTTAATGTGGCCTCAAAGGACATTCACCGAACCCCAAGTTAGGCTGGCAGCCAGCAAGCCCCAGCCATCCTCCTATGGTTATTTGTGATGGTGCTGTCTGCATAGGAGCTGGGTCCTCACACTTACATAGCTCTTCCCCAGCTCCGCCATCCCAGCCGGGGCTGCACTTTATCTACTTACAGTGTCCCAGGCTTGAGTAGAAATTATTCAGTCTCCTTTCTACCTTCTCTAACCACAAGGCCTAAACCAAATCAGGAAGTTAACTTTGTACCACATATAGAACTGGCAACACTGTTTCCCTTCTCCACCTCAGCCTCACCTGTCCGGCTACCTGCCTGACAGCCTAGCACATAGTTATCAAACAAATGTCTTTCAAAAGACTTCCTTTCAGTACAGGAGAGATGGCTCAGTGGTGCATACTGCTCCCCTAGAGGATCCGACTCCTAACATCTCAACTTCCTATCCCTTCACCTTCGGAGGAACCTAAACCTAACCTCTACAGGCACCCGCACTTGACATGCATGTACCCACATACAAATACATTGCTAAAAACAATAAAATAAACTTCTTAAAAATATTTTACCTTAATTATGTATTTGTCTACGTGGGTATGCACATGTGAGTGCAGTGCCTGTGGAGACCAGAAGAGGGCGCTGGATCTCCCGGCACTGGTGTTAGATTGTGAACTACCCAACACCGGCAAAAGCAGTGGTGTTCTTCACCGCTGCACCACCTCTCCAGCCACAACAAACAACTTTTAGAGGAAACTGTAAGTCATTTAGCTTTAACTTGTGCCATCTTAGGAGTCCCCATAGAACACCTGAGAGACTGTCAGCCTGCACTTGCAGAAGCAAAGAAACATAAGTCCTACTTTGTGGAGGGGTAATTTAGTCCCTCGTTAGACACCATCCTGTCACTAGGCTCCTGTCCAAGTGACGACAGCAGCAGCAGCACCCAGAATGAAGGCTCTGTGTGCCCTTCCTACCATCCCCATAGCTAGATGGCAGCCAGGCCAAGGTTAGGACCCAGGTCACTCACCTCTGGTGCCGGGGCCTACCTCTCAGCCACCTTATTTGCTAAAAGATTGATCCCCTTCTTTCCAATCCCCTCCCTGCTCCAATCCCATGCTGCCACCCCTTCCCACTTTGTACCCTTACCCACCGCTGACTTGCGTGCAGACACTTGTGTGCACAGTCCCTCTGCCCATCCAGGTCCTTCCACTGCCCACTGAGAGTCAGAGAGCTCCGACCCATCAACTGCTCCCTTCCAAACCAACCCTTTTTAATGCCTCTCAGCTTAGTCAGCATCTCCCACCTCTGGCCTGTGATGGAACTGGGAGCACTCAGGAGCTCTTTCCAATTCCCTCTGTCCAGTGAGTTTAACTGGCAAGAAACCAGCCCTTAGACATGGCTTCCATGTTTATTTTCCCTTAGAAATAACCTGACAACTCCACATTCTAATACAAAAATTATGATCAAGAATGAAGACTTGAACCCCATTAAAATAACATTTATTAGTTCTTCCTTTATATTTAACAAGAAGGTAGGAGGTTTTTTTGGGGGGAGGGGTGTTGTTTGTTTACAAAGCATCCATTAGTGTATATCGATTTAGGGGAAAGAGTTTAGTGTTTGTTTAAAATTGTTATTCTTCCATTAGATGCTCTTTGTTCTTTAACAAACTACCAGATCATCTGAACTGGGTTCATTCAAAGTATCATGCATTTCACAGCTGCCAAAAAGGAACAGGCTGTATCAATTGGGAGGGGCTGAGATGACAGAAACAAATTAATATCACAAGGGCTGGTTCCCTGGCTGACACTGCCTCACCGGTGCCCAGGACCAGCTGGCTAGGGAAGGGTGGGAAGGGAAAAACACCATGGCTCCAGATGATCATGAGGGGACCCAGGCGGAGGGAGAGTCCACTGTGACATGCAGCTGCAGGGTACTCCATGATACCCTGATGATCCCACTCCATGATGAGTGGGATCATGTAACATCTCAGTCCCAGAAGGGGACAAGCCACCTCTCCCAAGCTAGTCCCACCAACAGCAAAGCAACCAGGAGATGAGAAAGAAGGCATGGATCTCACTGAGCCACTCAGGCACACCCTAAAGCAGGAAATCGTACTTTACCCCTTTGTTTGGGTTACCTGAAAAGGCAAGGGCTGGGGTAACTGGTATGCTCCACCCGGCTGCAAGATCCTGGGGACTGAAGCCAGGGCTTGTGTGTGTCAAGCCAGCACTCTAGGACCGAGCTGCATGCCAGCCCTCAATAGCCTTCTCCAGCACAGGCAGGCATTGTCTATTTAAAACACTAACTAAATAAATTCCCGGCTACGAGGACTGCACTTGTGATTAGTGAGTTGTTCTTTTCTAAGTAAGGCACAGCCTATGCTAGTGTAAGAACTACTGAGCCCCTGACTCAACCTGCTGGAGCTGAAACCATGGGGCAGCACCAGCAAAAACCTGCTTCCTGCAAAGCCTGCTGGGAAGCTTCCGTCTAAGCCACAAGGAGCCACAGGTAACTAGGAAAGGAGTCTAGCTGGTTAACTCTCCCCAACGGAGAGTAGTTTTCCTTTTATTTCAAACTAGGTGTCATTTTCTCTTCCTTTCCTAAAGTAAAGTCTATCTTTGATACTGTAAAGGTGAGCCCTATACAAAATTTGGCAAGCAAACCCTCCTGGGTTCTTTATTTGAGAAGGGGCACTTCTATTTGAGGATGCACGAAAACATAAAACACACATTAGTTTGCGGTTTGGTGGTGGTGGTGGTGGGTTTGGTTTTGGACAGGGCCTTATTCTGCCCAGGTTGGCCTCAAGTTGAAGACGGCCTTGATCCCTCGGTCTCCACATTTAAGTGCTAAGGCCAGCTACAGACGTAAGTCACCACATCAGCTGGAATCACCTTTTATAAAATTATAATCAACACCTTCAAATAACAACACTCCAGTATAAGCTGAGCATGCTATTGTGTTTCTGTCAACCCCAATCTTAAGACCCTGAGGCTTGCCAGGCAGTGGTGGCGCACACCTTTAATCCTAGCACTTGGGAGGCAGAGGCAGGCAGATCTCTGAGTTTGAGGCCAGCCTGGTCTACAGAGTGAGTTCCAGGACAGCCAGGGCTACACAGAGAAACACTGTCTCAAAAAACAAAACAAAACAAAACAAAACAAACAAACAAAGAGCCTGAGGCTTGAGGCTGGACGATCAAGACTTCAAGACCAGCCTGGGCTACACAGTAAGGTTCTGTATTAAAAAAAGAAAAGTTTTTGAGAATTCGAATACTTTACATGCCAAATGTACTCAAGACTAAGTAAGCCAACAAGGTATCTGCCCTTCGTTATGGTTGTCTTTCAAGGCACAACTGGCACTTTGGAACCAATAGAGTAAGCCACAAATAATGCAGGAAGTGAATAGGTCAGGCCCCAAAAAACTTCTATGAATCATTCAATACTAACACTAAGAAATGGATCTTTTCTTATTTCTTTTTTTAAAGATACTGGGACGCACCTTTAATCTCAGTACTCAGACAGACAGGCAGATCTCTGTAAGTTCCAGGCCAGCCAGAACTACACAATGAGACACTGACTAAAAAAATGCTAGTTTTATATGAGAACCATCCACAGCACTCAACATACAAAGCTCTTAACAGAAATGCTGCCAGCCAGGCAGCAGGAGTGCATGCCTTAAACCAGCACTCGGGAGGCAGAGGCTAGCCTGGTCTACTGAGTGAGTTGTTCCAGGACAGCCTACATTTACACTACTATGTCCTATAGCAACTCTACCACACCACGTGGCTGCTAGGGCCTGTGACTCACCCTGAACTCACAGTGGAAACCCAACTCGACACACTGCTTTCAAACACCAACATTGTTCTCCAAAACTGCAAGTGTTTGGAGGTAGCTAAGGTGTTTTCCAGGGCAGGCTTTCTGCCAAGAACCCTGAATCATTAAAAAGATGATGGGCAGCACCACCCCCTCCCCCACCTTCAGCTTCCAAACAGGTCTATCAACAATCCCCACAAGGTTTCTGAAAAAACGTGTCTCGTATACACAGATTTGTTTTCTAAACTAAAGAAAGGCAAATGGTGCTCCCATGCCCATCTGGAGTGTCATCCGAGCCGTGAACCTAAACCTGAGATAATGCCAATCCTGCAATGCGCGAGACCAAACCTAATGTCTAGTACAGAAAAGAAAGAAGAAAAAAAGAATAAAAGGCAAGAAACCGTACTCACCCTGTGCTGTTTAAACTGAGGTCAGACGGCACTAACGTGTGCTATATAATGTTCAGGACTTTAAGTCGGAGGACACACGCCATCTATCACCAACTCATAACTTGTCGTGTCTGATGTCTTACAATGAATGCTGGGTGTACTGTCACTACTGGAGTTTCTTTTTCAGTGGCACACAAGGCAGAGGTGTGACTCTCAGGCAAAGTCACACTGGACTTCCTGAACTCAGATAATAGAAACAGCACCCAACACCTATGGAGAACTGTCTAGGTACCAGGAGCCTGAGCAGATGTCTCCTCCATCCCAATACACTCAGATGCTTCTAATTATCCCTAACATCTACTGTTTCTTTTTTTGTTTTTGTTTTTTTAATGTAGCCAAGGCTGCTGGGCATGATAGTGCAAGCCTTTGATCCCAGAGAGAGGCAGGTGGAGCTCTGTGAGTTGTTACATAGCAAGGTCCTGTCTCAAAATACATAAACAGATGGAAGATAGATAGATAGATAGATAGATAGATAGATAGATAGATAGATAGATAGATA